>NC_140443.1:5850029-6430029 GCF_963576455.1 Neolamprologus multifasciatus | reverse complement strand
TTACAGGCATTCAACACCCTGCTTTAAAAGCTAAATGCCCAAATGAGTAGTAAGTTTGAGTAGTTATTAGGTCACAATAAAACAAGCATACAACAATTTTTTTTTAGCCGATGTATTGTCATCACCGTGCTGAGCGGGCAGCAGTTGGCTTGGACACCCAAAGTTCTACATTGATACCATAGGTGAACTTACTAAAAAACCCTCTAGAGCAGTGGTCTTGGAATATGATTGGGCTTAGTTTAGTGGTTTGGAAAACTAGGCCCAAGATTCTGTTAATGTTAGAGGGTGGAGTAACCTTTAAGAGCTATTTGTACTAATGTTGCTTTGCTTTTAGCAGGACCAAAGCAAAAGCAGAATAAATAACAAATAAAAAAAAAAGATAATTATACTTGAATTATACACATAATAATTAACCCTGAGCTTATTCTGATTTTGTTCTGATTTTCTAGAGGAAAGAGATTAGAGAGGATGAGTGCACCTTGGTCGCTGACAAGCTTACTTCTTCCGTTTAGGCATAACCCAATAGAATAGAAACCAAGTCCAGTAGGAAACAATGAAAATTCAAATCCTTTTGAATTTATACTGTATGTGATAACTCAAGAACAAAGGGAAGTAGGCGTTTCAAATGTATACCACTTGTTGTGTATCTACTAAAACTCTCCAATGAGCTCAAATCTCGGTGACCTCACCCTCAAAGTCAAAGTCAGAGGTCAAGTTTTCTGATCTTGTGAATGTGATAGCCTGAGAAGGAACTCACCTAGGATTTTAGGTTTTAAAATTGCTTCAACTAAAACTCTTGGATGAATTCGAATCTCACTGACATTGACCTCAAGATCAGGGGTCAGAAGTCCACGATGAGCTCCTTTGTCTTCTCAGTGTTAAGCAGCAGTCGCACTACTCAGCCAGACGATCCACCTCCTCCCTGTAGGCAGCCTCATCGTTGTCACTGATGAAGCCAATCACCGTGGTGTCATCTGCAAACTTAATATAAATGCACAAACCTCCACCTCTGGTCTTGCCGGAGTCATCTGCTAGCCTGTCGGCTCGGTGTGTGTAGCGTCCTGCTAACTTAATAGCATTGTCCAGGCAGCTGTTGTTCAACCATGTTTCGGTGAAGAACAAGTTGACGTAGGATTTTCAAATTGATACCATAGGTGTATCTACTAGGAGGCTCAGGGGTACCACTGGTCACTGTCAGTATTTTTTTTTTTTAATTTAATATCTCTAGTTACTCTCTGAATAAATAGTAACTTATTCTTAACAAGCCCTCTGTTATTATATTTTGCTGCTAATGCTGCTGTTCCTTAGTAGTTAGAGCTAGCTGGTAATTTTTTGGTTCTTTATTAAATGCAAGTACTAATAGCAGTGTAATTGTAAGTATTAGTGGAGCATATTGTAATTGCTGGTAGTGGTTTCCTCTACCAGAGGCCTGATATCTTAGCTATTCCCACGACTCTCCTCTTCTAGACAGAGATCTCAGATGTTGTTCCTGGAATCTGCCACTTGCTCCAGTCACTGGGTCACTGCCTGAAGAATCCCTAATACCATAGGGATCACTGCTGGTTTCACCTTGCACATCTTCTTTAGCTCTTCTCTCAGCCCTTGGTATTTCTTGAGCTTCTGGTATTCCTTCTTACTGATCTTACTATCACTTGATATTGCTACATCTCTGATTGTCCACCGCTATTATGTTGGTTAGCCATCACCAGTCTGTTAGTCTGTGTCTAGAAGTCCAAGAGTATCTTAGTTTGGTCATTCTCAACCACCTTTGGGGGCAAATAGCATTTTGACCATATGACTTTCAGGCCACAGACGTTTTTATATACTATGCCAGTCAATTTGTTATGGTGTACAATATTATCGATAGTATTTACTCATCTTCACATGCATATGAACGTGAGTGACATCCCATTCCTTTAATATGATGTTGTTGGCCCACCCTTATAATAACAATAGACTGCATTTATATAGCGCTTTTTGAGACCCTCAAAGTGCTTTTCAATTCTACTATTCAGTCACTCACTGAACTGGGGCAGACTGACAGAAGTAAGGCTGCCATATCGCCCCTGTGGCCATCACCAGTAGCTGGTAGGTGAAGTGTCTTGCCCAAGGACACAACGACAACGACCAAGACAGACAGAGCTGGGGATCGAACCGGCAACTTTCCGATTACAAGATGAGCTTCCCAACCCCCAAACCACGGTCGCCCCAACCCATGGCAGCTGTAACAGCTCCAACTCTTCTGGGAAGACTTTCCGCCAGGTTTAGGAGTGTGTTTATATCTGTTAATATATATATATACACATATGTGTGTGTTTGTGTGTGTGTGTGTCACACATACTACTGTCAGAGAATTGTACTGCTAACACTTCCACAGTTAGCGTAGCTCTGTTGGGCACTATAGCAAGAATTCATGCTGATGTCTTCTTAGGACCAACAGCATAGTTCATCCAAAATAAAGCCCATCAACAATGCAAAATTGTTTCCTCATCAAAGTTTTGAGACATTGACACATTTACAGATAAAGCTGTACTCATTGTCCAATACACATATTCTGTCTGCCAAATGCATTGCCATATTTTATTGTATTTATTCTACTGTATATAGTATTTTATTTTATTCTATTCTGTACAGTTGTGTACAGTATTTTATTCTTATTGTATTCTAATTTTTGCTATATAACTTTTGCACTGTCCACTTCCTGCTGTGACAAAACAAATTTCCCACGTGCGGGACTAATAAAGGTTATCTTATCTTAGTCTGACAAAAACTTTTTAAGTATTTTTAAGTTAACAATTTTAGTATGTACATGTATGTTCTGTTAAATTTTCACAACCTTGCAATGTGAGCAGTAATTGCTAGAAAGATTAATGTAGCCCACAAAAAGATATATAGTTTAAGACGGATGACTTGAATCCTATCAATCACTCTTGAAAGCTGCATGAAGGAGGAAGAGGTGTGAGACTGGCAGACGGTTAACCATGAAATTCGGTTTCACTGACGTTTAGTAGGTTGCAATTTTCCAAAGGGATTGGTTTAAATCTTTTTGCACTTACAAAAAAATACAGTATTTAGACTGTGTGTGCACATGTGCACGGCAAGAAAGAGGGCACAGAGTTTTTTCTATTAATGCAAGTTTACAGTAGACGTATTAATCAGGCACTGACATGGGCTCGAAGTAAGATCAATTTTTACAAAAATTACATTTTCTGTAATTTAAATCTGATTGCATTATACAGGAACATGACCAAAGTCACATAAAAATAGTTTCACATGTGAAGTTGACCAGTTTATGTTTCTTAAAAGAAAACTTTTACCCATCTTGCCCAAAGCAGATTAAACTTCTGCACAACTACTGAGAGACAGAAATAAACTGTAGGTACTTGTATACCTATCCAGCCAATGAGGCAACTGTCTCACTGGTCCCCAGCAAAGCTCAAGACAGTAAAAATCCAGTATGTTGTCTTATTAACTTGTGAAAATCTTTAACATGATACTTGCTTTAACCTCTTCGATTCCTAATTAGGATATGTTTGTTAAAGCATCTTAATGATCTCACAAACTTCACTTAATTAAAGACCTTTTTGACTTTGCCAAGCAGTCAAGACAATTGCTGGTGAAATATGCTCATGTGCTTGATGCATTTATATGGATTTTTGTGGATGTTGACTGTCACGGCTCATTGTGTTCTAGTTCGTCAGACCAGTCAGTGGTCATACAGAAGGGTTACAGTCAATCACGATGTGCAAGTTAACAGGAAATTAAAACAAGGTGAAGGAATGTAAACTACCACGACAGGAGTGCATGCAGTCAGCTATGGAGATGGAGAGAGACAGGAAAAAAAGAGGGAAGAAGAAGGAGCGATGATGGCAATACTGTTCTCTCGCCCAATTGTGAATTCCCTGCAGCATGAATTAACATTTTATATTCAGAGCAGAATGTGATTCGCTCTGGCTCTGCTGAGGGCTCACTGAACTCTCATAAACTTGGCAAGGTCTGTAGGCTTCAACTTGGGCATTTATAATTAGCCATCCACATCCACATAATGCCTATGGGAGATCATGTAATAATAATAATAATAATAATAATAATAATAATAATAATAATAATAATACAGTACATATACATGCATCCATACATAAATAAATACAACATAGACATCCCAATAAGTGGAAGTTATATTATTAAAATATTATAAGATGAGGTCATGTTATTCAGAATGATTTTAATGTAGGTGTTTATAGTGCAATTTCTGTTAAAATGACTATGTATTATTACTACAGTACTTGTTCTAACACCTACTTGCTAATGCATATGCAACATATAAATATATATCACCTAAAATAAAATGTAACCAGTCAAATTCAAGTCAAATTTGTATTTTTTTAGGCTATACTAGAATAAAACTTATAATTTAAACACAGTTGAAAAATCATTTCTTGTGTTTCATTTCTTTTGGTTTTTATTGTATCATATTGTGGTTTAATTCCTCTCATTTCATACTGAAGGAAACCACATTTGTATAGAGAGACTGCCTTTTATACGTGTTTCTAGACTTCAGTGCCTTCCTCTGTTTGTTGAAGTGGATAAAGTTGAGTTTGCAATGGTTTTATTCTGTTGTGGGCCAAAGAGCACTTAGAGCAGAAAGATACAGAAGCGATGAAAGGGTGGTCACCCTGATAACATCCTTGCAGGGAAGGACTTAATGACATACTCAGTACCTCAAACAATGTCGTTAGGGACAAACAAGTCCTGCATCATTGATGGGGAAGATAATTGTTGCCTAATTTGCATAAGAAATGTTGTCAAACCAATTGGGGTCTTGAGCAAATAAGCATGTACATAATACCACTGATGCGTAATTAAAGGTGAAGAGTTACTGATAATTAACCAATGACCTTCATAAATGTCAATCAAAATGTTATCTTCTGATCAGAGGCCACTGAAGTGAGTGGGAACAGAGCAATGAGTGGAAAGGCATCTAACACTCTCCCTGTTCTTTCTAACTATCTTTAAACTATTCCCATATTTAATGATTTGTATTATAATTTCTGAGCAAGGAAATATATCAGGGTCTTTTCAGGGTCCAGTGACTTTTGAGTAATGGATGGGAAATTTATAATGAGTAGAAATGGCAACCTTTGGAATGCATATTTTTGTGTCAACACAAAGTAATGCAATTGCCATCCATTATCGCCCCATTAGGTCTTGGGGTTTAAGAGTGAACACAAGTTTGATCAAATTACCCATAAAAAAAGATCCCCCCCCTCCAGGTTTTAACTCTGTTCAATTTCATGAACTCACCTTAATTGATTCAGGACTGCCTCTCTCCAGCTGGCGTCAATCCATCACCAGCGTTGCCTGGGTGGAATGCAATACAGCCACCAGTTAAGCAGACTGCATACCTGCTCCTGTTTGCTCTCTTCCACTCTCCTCCCTTTGTCATTTCCTGTTTGAAAGACAGATTATATTGGCCCCCTCTCAACACACAAAGCCCACAAGTCTCAGCCATACAACGATAAGCTGTAAATGAACTCAAATGCTGCATCAACCTAAGACCAAACTGGCAATGGGTGTGAGCATGATACCGTTCTCCTATTCTGTCTTCTTCTTTTTTTTTTTCCTCAGCCGTGGGCGAGTTGCTAGATTTACCGTTTTGATAAAACTACCATAACTCTTGGTCTTCTATATTCACCAGTCACATATTTATGGTATCATGAATTATTCAACCAAACATTGTGTCAGTAAGGCTGGAGTTATGCGAACATCATCTCCCATCAGCAAAGATTTATCAGGGTGATGAAAAATGTTCACACCAAGTTTTGCCACTTGGATAAACTGTTAAACAGAGATCAGAAAGCTCCTATTGCGTATTGCTGCACATATTACAGTAGACTCAGGCATCAGTCATGGCTACAGATTTTCCCTCCTCAGCAACCAGAGACAGTTACGGGTCTTTGATTACAACAAATGTCTGTAGTAGATATTTTCACAATACCTCTCTTCAAAAGTCAAATGTACACTGCTTCTCATTATACCAAAGAGGCCACTTAAATCAAAGCAAGTCAGGTAGAATAGAACTTTTTCTGATTAAGTTATTTTCTAGATACTAGGCATCCATTTAAAGAGGCATACCTCTATATAAAGGGAAATTGCAGAGCAATATGTGTTGTCTCTGTTATAGTAAAATCCCAGGCATGCAGATTTTTTTCTGAAATGAAGAAAAGTGAGGGATCAGTGTGTTTATTTTAAACACAGCCAAAAAATGTGAAAATTGTTCATGTATTGTTGTACAGGTGGAGGAGAAATCAAAGGAAAATCAAGATAAAATTAATTAGTCATTTGTCAGGCCCATATCTGCACCGAATAACTTCATTGTCCCCTGGTACACTATGCTGGCCTTTTTGTATATATGTATATTTTTATATATATGCAATAATAAAAATGTTATAGCAAGATGTTTCCTCAACATGTGTAACAAAATCAGCTGAAAGTCACCTCAGCTTTGATCTCTGGAACTTAAGAACATTCTGTAAAACAAATGAGAAGAGTGTAGAGCACTGTCTGACATGCGGTCCAAGAGCTTCCAAAGATTTTTAATTGGGCTCAGATCTGGTGAGTGTGAAGGACATAGCATTTATTTTATTTTCATAACAAATCAACCATTCAGTGACCCCTAGCACCAGTCCCTGAAATTCAAATTCAAATTATTTATCTGAAAATAAAGGTGATTACCTCTTTTTGCTAGGCCTCTCTATTTTAATAAGTATTTAGAAGTAAATACTTATAATGGATTGAGATTTTTCCCTTCCTGATTCTTTTCTTTAATTAGAAATTATAATCTTTTAAGGTAAGAGACCATATGAAACACTCATGATTCATTTAGTTTTCCTACCCAGTTTAATAGCTGTGCTCTACTGTAGGATGGTGCTTAGTGCTGTCACTTGACCTGTATACTGAGCATTTACCCCATTTTGGCTGTTTGTACACCACTTCAGCTGCTGAATGCTGAAGTGGCGTGGTTTTGAGAGATTTGCTCGGGTACTGAAAGCACTACTGCTCGTCTCATGACAGCCTGTAGAAACTGCGCCCACATGGCTGTTTTTGTATTTTTCCAAACGTCTTTGTGTTTTATGATTTTTAAAATAACTCTAGAGTTATAAATTTGACTAACTGAAAAGACAAGTAGGTTGAAAGTGACCAAACTCTTACATTGTTATTCTTGTTTTGGATACGCTTTGTAATTTCAGTATTTTACAAATTAGGGGTGTTTTTTTTTTTTTTTTTATTACTTATAATTATCACACTGATGGATGATGAGGGAAATTCTCTATTTCATAAAGTACTGCGATGAATATAATCAAGTGGTGTGTTGCAGATAACACTATATGAACTGTGCACGATGTCCCGAATCTCCTCTCAAGTTGTTTGACATACAGATTATCTGTAGCTACATGACCAACAGTATGACCAGACAGCTGACGGATCACCATTCACCCTGTGTACCATTTCAGCCTCATCTTTCTTGGCTCTGGCATTTCCTCCAAGCTTTTGCTCCTAACCCACTCTATCATAATGCTAGACATGTCAATCAGAGTTCTGAGACAGAACACTCATCTCCCGAGGAGATTATGTTTCATCAGAGGATGGAGGAACTTGCAAATCCCCCTTTCTTTTCACTGCTCCTGTTTAGGGCTTGAGGAGTAGCCTATCTCCTCCTGTGTGATTAAAGTGGAAGATTGAGAGTGTTTGCGAAGCACACAGAGAGGCTCATTACAATGCACTAGCATGTTGTTGGAAATAGCTCTAGCCAGGAGCTGTAATCCAGAATGTGCTTAATGAGGGGCCACCCAGCCTCTTCATGAGCCTAAGGAGTCAGTCAGACCTGGAGAGGCACAAGACAAGGAGAGGGAGAGGGAGAAATAGCTTTCTCCACTAACATATCAATCTTCACAGTGATTGAAAAATTATAATAATAGAGCTCACGGCTGATTTTTCAGCCTCTCTGTCCTGTGCAGCTTTGCTTCTGTGAGATTTGTGTCATGTAGTTGTTCAAGGAAGCAAATGAGAAAAATTAGTGAATGCTACAGGAGCAAGCCAGATACTTCTAAACAAAGACTTTGCAGCAAAAGGCCTGATGAAATGTTAAGGTGATTAAATGAAAACAAAACTAGATGCCATTGCATGTCCATGTAAAAAGCCATATAGTTTATGAGTTTGTCTGCATCATAAACACACATTTATTGCAACACTTTTAATTTAAAATAGCACTGTAGTTTTTAAAGAAGTACTTTTTTGTGTACCTAGCACTCATGGCTTCACTACAAACCAGATTTTTCAATCCTCCAAAATAGTCACAGCCAGAGTAAAGTAAAGCCTAAAAACAAATAACAGCTGACATTCATAAAATGAAGTTATGTGTGAATGCCAACCTAGCAATCCTAATGGGGGAAACAGCCACCATAAGGTGCCAACAGCCAACATAAGGTGCCTAATTTTTTAATTTTAATCTCATTTATTTATGTTTGGGGGGGGGCAAAAGGCATGTGTTTAAACCTTGAGACAGTCTTTCTAACTTAATCAGCTAGTCACACTTACTTCATAGTTTTTGTGACGGATTCCTTTTGTGCCATGATGATGAGAGTCTCGCCCAGAATGTGTTCCAACCAATTAGGCATGCTGTATCACTAAATGGAATAATATGAATAATATGTGAGTTACATGCTAGGGCCCTCATCGTCACCAGAGTTCAACCAAGAAGAACATGCACATGACAGTTTAGACCAACTTTTTAAACAACAGTCTAGGTATTGCTGCTCCCTCATTCATACGGGGTCACCACAGCAGGTAGCTCCACATTTGATTTGGCAGATTTTTTACGCTGGATGCCCTTCCTGATGCAACCCCAAAGGGATGTGTGTCTCATCCCAGGATCAAACCAAGCAGCTTTTGTGTTTTGGGCAAATGTGTAAACCCCAACATTGTAATAAAAGTGAAATTAATTACCTATTTATCTAATTATTTGTTTACTATAACATATAAATAATTAATTAGATTGTAGCTGGTATTTTAGTTGGATTTATTCAGATGGTATGCCAATAATAAATCTAATTATCTAAACGATCACGCCACTATATTCCAGATGGGTAGAAAAATCAATGATGATTTCACATCTTAACAAAATTAATCTGTCTTTAATTAAAGATATTTATGTCTGGATATTACTAGATCAACTAATTGGAAAGTGTTTTTCCAGGATATCTGTAAGTGATAAACTACAGAAAATATGAAGATATTTCACATAGAAAGAAGTCCCAAGCATCTAATGATATATCAAATTGTCAGTGGAACAATAGCCTGACACATAATTAAGAGCAAATGAGTTTTTCTTCCTTGTTTTCATGATACATTTCCCCACGGGGGGTCAGCACATATCTCTCTATTCCCCATTTTTGGGGGATCTTTTCAATTAATTTACTTAATATATTTTCATCCCCTTGCTTCTCTCTAGTCAAAAGGAGCTGGCTCCTTGTTGCTGGGAGACCAGTTGTATTATTACAGTCATTCATCCTTGCTGCACTCTCTTGGGTCAGTATGTGACTGGAGTACCATGAGCATAGCTTGTTGTGCAGTGACATCAGCTTGTCCTTTTCAAGTCCCAAATTAGACAAACAATTACTCCCACAACAGTCTGCTAGTGGAAGTGTACTGGAGCTTATATATAAATACAGATGTTGTCATATTAAAATCAAAGGTTGGGTAATTATCAACAATATCATTTAGATACTGGCATTGTTTACTGGCCTCCATTCTAGGTTATATGGGGCTGGATTTTGTAGAGAACTCAAGTGCTTCTTTTTTTTTTTCAACTTGCAGGGTGCCATACAAGAACATCTTACCTTAGAAGTCACATGAGGGACCACATTAGTACTAAACCCTGCAACCCTAGGAAAATGCTACACTGTGACATGGTATTTGACTTAACAGCCTGGGCCACATAACGACCCTTTAGAGCTCCTTGCTGTGAATTGCAAAGAATGATGGGACTAAGCAAAGAAAAACGTCCCTTAGACCAGAGACTGATCATTTCATTGACAAGTCCAAAATACATTTCACTTCAGGACAAAACATTCATCAAAGAAAAAACAACCCAAAACAAAACAGTGATCTTTTGCCTTTCCATTTCTGTTCTATAACTCTCTCACATAGTGAAACCTCCATTCCTCCCTTTCACCTCCTGCTGTCCATTTCTTAAAATTCAGAGGCTTTTATAATAATATTTTATTCCTAAAATATTATTACTTTAGTTTGTATGCTTAATCATACAGACATGTGACAAATACAACTAAAACATGTTAAAATCCCAATTCATGTGTTTAGCATAATTATTTTATTTATGGATTAATGCACATCCACATGTTTTTTTCTCCCAGTGATTTGTCTAAAGAGGGGACTTGAAACTGCCACCTTGCTTGGGAGGTAAACACACATTATTTACTGTAAAAGCATTTTTGAATTTCCCTCAAGGCTTTTCCTAATTAAAAAGGTGTCACATGAACAGAACTTTAAAGATTCTCTTTTGTCAGAGAAATAACATTTCACATCTTGTCTCTGCATCTCCAAGCAACCTTAATCAGCTCTTCACTGCCACAGGCTGCTGCTGTTACTCTCCATCTCCATCTTCTGACTTCCTCACTCTGACACAACGGTCATTTAAAAGAACAGCAAATAAACATCAGGCTTTCTGCCCGAATTTAGGAACTACAATAAGGTTATTCCAATGTGTTTGCGAATTTAGCACTTTTGTTACCAGCTGCTTTCACTGATGACCACAAACAATTATACTTGGATGACAAGTATCCAATTATACTCGGATATACTCTTTTTCACTGCCAAATACAATCTGGCATTTATTCTTCCTCTCACAATAAATTCATCACCGTTTTATCATATAATTGTCTGTAAGTTGGATTTTTGTCCATTTGCAGTCACCAACAATCAGATGCAACATGTGTAAACAGCAACGTTTCAAATTTTGAGAGATTCATCTGGCCTGCACACATTCTGTATTTATCCCTGTACAAACTCATGCGATGCCATGTTGCTGCCAGCTGCTATGGATTGTAGAGGCTTTAAGACAATGAGCTCAAAGGACTAATGGTATTATTTTGCCATCATTTCTAGCATACGGTGGGGGTTTGCTTTCTGTTTATATTAGTTATGGACTACAGAAAGTGCAACAAGTAATCTAAGAATGGCCCTGTATAGTTATACATAGTTATGTACAGATTATCGACTGTGATGTATGAAACAGTGATTCAAGTCTCTATATTTGCTACTATATTTCCATGTCATTGAACTCATTTATTGTCATTTGTACATTAAAAGTAATAATTTTTAAATGACTGATGTCTGGTGGTGGAAGCATGGAGTTGCCATGGTTACCTTTTTTTCTAGTTTCACATGCCAGTAGAAAGAAAGGCTACTGGAACATTTTCGATGGCACCTATTGTGAAACTTGTTGTTTAGGTACAATTCTTAAATGTGTTTTTGATGATTTCATTCTAGATGAGTCTATAAGGGCATGCCTGTGCAGTGCCCATTCAGCAACAAATCAATGTTACAGATGTTAGTTTTAAGTGTACAAACCATACTTAGCTGAATTCCATGTTATGTTGGAATTTTAAAAGCAGATCAGTATAATACTTGAACTAAATGCAAACCATTGATCTTTACTTAATCTTGATTTGTTTTTATTTTTGTTTTTCGCTTATTTGCTACTTGATCCAGGCCTTACTTAACGACAGTATCTTGTCCCCACCTAAAATAAAATTTCATAACAAAATCAGGATTTGTCAACTGCATCTGATATTTCCCAGTTCATCAATTATTTCACTTTGGGAAGCAGCTTAATGTGAAATCTTGTTTGTTGACATATTATAAAATCAGAGTAAATCTCTCAAATGTTTAGACATAAAATAACAGCTCATCAACCAAAAAACTTCTTCTCTTATGACCTCTTTAGAGACCCATTTCGCTGTGTAACAGAGTGCTTTTCAGAAATTGACTGAAATTAGCTCTGCGCCACAGAACCATAAAACCACAGAGGGAGGGAGGGATCGAAGGGGAGAGAGAGTAGCTGGTGGCTGGATGCCAGGTGAAGCTCTCCTGAGAGCACCATGGGCACGGTGGCAGAGCGATCCAGCCAAAGAGCTTTGTTGTGATAAATCAGATTCACAACCCTATTTTTACTCATCTATAAATCTCACTGAAAAAAAGAAGTGAAAGCAAAGAAGCCAAGCATCCACGGAAGCTTTGAGTATGCTGGAAATGAGCAGGTTACTTCTCTTTGCTGCGTTGGTTAAACACACTATAATGACCATTATTTATTTCTGCTGTCATCCTGGTCCCAGATTCTAATCTGAAGCATATCTGTCTACCAAAATGAGTAGATCGTTAGGAAAGGGGTAGAGAGGAAGAAAAAAAAAAAAACATAGGGAGTGGGGGAGGAGAGACGAGAGGCAATTAGCATGCTTAGTTAATTGCTCTTATTTGCAGTTATCAGGGCAATTACAGGTCCCAGTGAATACAAATACAGCAACAGTGCTATTAAATAAAGGAGATAAATTTCTGCATTGCCCTTGTGGTAAAATATGGAGTTAGATGGATTTTATATACTAGTTGTTGCAATACAATTATTCATAAGATTTAATCTTGGATATACCTTGGCTGTCACACTGTAATGAATTCCTGCTCAGCAGCAGATGATCCATCAGGATGCCATAAAAAACCCATTTACATTATAAAGCAACAGCTTCAGCTACAGTTTGAGAACAGCAGTAAACTAGTGATGCACGACCAGTATGAAAGTGGTCAATTGCCTGCATAGACAATGATCAAATGAAATACACGCACAGTGTCGAGCCAGAAATCACAAGATTTGTTAGCAGACTTTATAACATATGTTAAAAGACCCACAAATGATTGTGGTCATCTGGGTGTGATGAGCTAGAGCGAATTTGGTTTTCAGTGCTACAGTGTGAAATAGTCTGCAGTCGAAAAAAACCAATAAAATCAAAAAGTGATTTTTATTATCAGCTGTTGCTCCTGTGACAAAAGAGATGCCACTGGAGGGGACAACATCAGAGTGCCACCATGCACCAAAATGCTATTTCAATACAGAAGCTATACACATGAAAGAAAAACAGCAGATTGCCGTATTATTCCTCCTTGGCATCAGTGTCAAACATGCCTGATCATCTGCATCAGCATAAACTATGAAGGTGAGATCTGAAACTTGTTATTTCACCTTGTTGACCTGCAGTCTTGTACTAAGGCTGTTATCTGTTGCATCCTTCTAAAAAGCCTTGACATGAAGGACACATTGTTGTCTTTGCAACTGATGCTGCAGCTGCTATGATGGGTTAATACAGAATTGTACTAGTCGTTATGATGCTGCTTTTTTTTAATGACTTTACATTAAATATTGATACTCGACTGAATGGCACTCTGTGAAAACAGGGTTTATTTCTGTTACTCTAAAATAACATTTTCCCTTCTGTATTGTTGTGTCTGATTGCATTCCCTGTGTCTGCGAGAGAGAAAGACAAATATTAGGCCGAGAATACTGAATGAATGGATTATTATGTAAAGTCATTACTTTTAAGTTATTAAATTATTATACAATATTAAGTTATTAAATAATCCGTTGACATTTCATAATTATTCTATGAATGCTACTAATATGTCTCCAAGTCAAGGCATACATACATACATAAGCACACCCTGGATACATGCACTGGTCGGGGGCTTTGAAATTAATGAAATGATATGGAGAAAACTGGCTAATGTACCATGCAGTTAATGGTAATGATTGGTACTTAACCATAATTTAAGCAGCCCTTCCGCTTTGACAAGCACATTATTGATTGATTGGCTCTGCTCAGTCAAAGGGGCCCACTCTGTGGGAGTCTGGGTCATTTTCCAAATGTTCAGTTCAGTATTATATTCAAAGTACAGCCTTACGTGACAAAACACTGAGTAGAGTTAATATTTTTATTTATATCGACATGCAAGTATATGTTTTTCTAAGCTAATGATCTGTTTATCAGTTTTGCCAGTGAATGGAGAGAATCACTGCACTCACATTTGCTTCTGGTATTAATAAAAATTAATGATGTACAAACACTGATAATTAATTGTGTTGGCCATAGCTGCTTTCCTGCACTAGAACACTCAGCAAAGTGCAAATGCTGCATGTTAGCTGTGTGTGTATAAAGACTAAGTTCCAGTCGCAAAGGTGAGTCTGATGCATTACAAGCACTAGATTACAGATTAAAAGTAACCAGAAACGTTATGGACTTTATGAATTATAAATTGAAGCCAGTTAAAATCCTTCCCTGATGACGTGTAGTTTCCACAGCTTAAATAAAGTCTTAAATAACTGTACTCATTTTTTAATTTTTATTTACATTTATTATATCCATATTACACAATGGTGTAGAAAGTTCAGAAATGTTGTTGTATGTCTATGGCTCAGCTAGCTTTATCTAAAACCTTTAAGACTGAAGCTCTAAAGCTTCTGAACATCTGTAGTGTAAATAGTGGCAGTCCTCATCCAATCATTATAGAAGTGACAGAATACCAGTCATTATTTATTGAATTAGTAAATACGAGTCCGGAGCGGAATTAAAAACACGACATTCATTTAAGGTTATCGTGTGTTTTGTGAGCAAATGCTTTTGTATATTTGTAGTGTTTCCTCCCTTAAATGAAATATCTACTTTGCAAGTATTGCAAGTTGCCCTGTTGTCATCCGTTCTCGTAAAGCAAAACCAAACTTTTGAGCGTTTGAGCCGCTTAGGCGCCGTGTTTCCTGCCAGGTAAATGACGCTCCGCAACGTGGTGACGTCATTCGGGGCGACTGGAATCGATAAGGGAATCGTTTGCAAAAATGGCTAACAATTCCAAGGAATTGAAACACTGGGAACCGGTTCTCAACAAGAACCGGTTTTCGATACCCATACCTATTAGGGACTGTTACTTTTAGTTTTATGCAGTTATGCTCTGATGTGAAATCTGTTGATTTTGGTTATCTCCAGAAATAAAAGCAGTTTTTTAAAGGTAGTTCAGCGTTAGTAGGGGTGGGGGAAAAATTCGATACTGTGTAGTATCGTGATATTTTGTTTGCTAATAATGTATCGATATAGGGACAGCAGGGACAGTTACAAAAAAAGTTTTTGTGGACTGGAACATGCTCTGACTTCAGAGCATGTTGATCCTTTTTCTGAGCAAGAATCGTGACATTCCTTCACTGTCCAAATGTGTTTAACTTTTTTTTGGCAGCAATAAACATGACAGTTTACTTATTTTAATTTAAGACACATTTTATTTTAATTACGTTTAAAACTTTTTTATTTAATGTAAAATTATATTTTGTTTTAATTTACTTTCAAATTCTTCAGTTGCTGAAGGGGCTGCATAGTTTTCACAAATTGCATAGTTCAGAATAGCTATAATTGTACCAGATGGTTGCGTTCAGTTAAGTTGGACAAGACTGTAATACAAACCGTTCAGTTTGTCAACAATAAAACTGAAATGAGAGAAAGACTGAGTGTGAGACTTTGTTATTAGATAAAATGAATATTGATAAAGTTTACCTTTATGTACAGAATCTGAATATCGCAAAATATTTTTTAAAAATTGCAATAATATCGTATCATGCGTTAAGTATTGTGATAATATCGTATCGTGGGATGTAAGGTGATTCCCACCTCTAAGCGTTAGTACACTTCAATTGTCTGTTGATTGGCAGGACGGTTATATACAGTTAATTGAGGTTTCATTGACCAGGTGCAACATTAAAATGACTGAAAGGTGGGGTCAATAACATTGATTATCTCATTAATATAGCACATGTCAATGGGTGGGATATATTAGGCAGCAACTGAAATGTCAGTTGTTGAAGATGATGTAATGAAAAAAGGTGAAAAAAGGCAAACATAATATTCTGAATAATCATGGCTAATTATTGCTCGGACTGCAGGTCACCTTTTTGTATTTTATCAAGTGTCTGTCTCTGTTAGTGTTTGCTGGTTAGTTACTTCCTGTTTTATTTTAGTATCTTTTACATTCTTTATCTTGTATTCAGTTTTACATCCTTTAGTCCTCTATTATACGTCGAATTCATGTAGGTGGTTATTTTGCTGCATTTTTGGACTGGACTGGATTAATCTAAGTCTTAGTTATTAATCTTAGTTGTGGTGAGGTAAGAAATGCATTCTATAGTCCACTTTCTCCACATTGTGGTTTTAACACACTAGATATCTGGCATTACTGAGACGAAGGTCATTTGGATTCTCAGCCCACCGCTCTTCTTTTTTCCTAAGACATTATAAATTTTTCTGCCCACCTTTTCGTGACCTCAATGACATCTTGACGTGCTATTTTATATTGGGGTCAAAATGACTCTGATTGGTTTCACATAAATCACATAAATACAACACAAATATTGCTTTCTTGTTATTAATGAAAACTAAGTGATGTCAAATCAAAAGATGGATGTTAATTAATCTATTTTCTTCTTTATCTGATATAATCACATTTCTAATAATGCTTTGTGAAGAAATTAGCTTTGCTACCACTATGTTACCATTATCTTTGTTATTACACTAAATTATTCTTGGGGTACACAGGGACCCCAGTCTATAATACATATAATGTTAATTATGTCGGTTAGGATGAGGGTTTTAAACTCATTTGTCCACTTTTCTTCATATGTAACCAATACTTTCCTCTGTTTTCTCACAGTCTCCATCTACAGCTGTGAAGCTTCATATAATACTATAGTCTGTGATGATGTGATCCACTGAAGCCTTCACCTTTATCAGGGAGCTCACCTTTTTGTCACTAAAATGTGACTTAGAAGCTCAGACCTAAAAAGCTTGTCGGGCAAAAGCCAACATAAAATTGGCACCATTTGGGTTTTTTTGGTTTAAAGAAAAGCCACAAATACAACTTTCATGTACAAAAATAAACAGTTCATGCACTTCTTATGCAGTCTCATGCGGTTTCTGGACGCATGCATTTCTTTTTGTTTTTGCTTTTTCTAGTAATATTCAGATTTGTTGTTCTATGTTGATTCAATGGTAATTTTGGAGGGTAGAGTGCACTTTGTTTTTACGTTTGATAGAGACACCTTAGATGCGGAAAAGTAAATTTTATCCAATAAAATGTCAAATTTTCTGTAAATGTGCACTTACCCTGTTTATATTAATCACCTACAATACATATCCTCCCACAGTCGTGACATTACGTTAGGCTTTTTAGATGTATTTGCACTGATGTCCTCATTATTTTTCAAAAAAAAAAAAAAAAGAAAAGATCAGAAAGTAGAGAATGGAGGGGGATTAAAGGACACAAGAGACTGAGTAATAACCTTGCCAGTGGCATTCATTTTATGCGTATGTGTTTTGAGTGTGTGTGTGCCTGTCTGTCTCTGTATTTGTGTGTGCCTGTGTTGGGCCAACCATGGCTTGGCATGGGCAGGAACTGAGCTGAGACAGCTTGTACACACCCAGTCATCTGTGCGGCCCCATGCAGACACACTTTAACACAAACACGCATCAAAGCATGTACATTTATTTGATGGAGAGGAGCTTCAACTTTTCTCAACATGGGGTATGAACTATTACCTTGACATCACTTAGCCAAATGTTTGATAGTGACCTCTTTGGTGACAGTAATTAAATTTGTAAAAGGTGTCGGAGGAAAAGAGGAGTCATTTAAAAGAAACAGTACACATATCAGACTCAGTGAGCATGTGTGGCCTGTATTAAATACACATCAAAGCTTTTTAGAAGATACAAAGTAAACTTAAAGAAACGTCATATCTAAAATCTATTTCATTTCTGTGTAGCTTTCTGACAGTGTAATTATTTCACACTTCTTGTTTGCAAAATGTTAAAGGAGTACTTTAATTATTTCCACAGCACAGTTTCCAAGACTTGAAGTAAGTAGAACCAACTATACTGCTATAAATATTAAATGAGCCAGGTCACTAAAAAAGTAATTGGCTTCTTGAACTGCCTGGTACTGCTCTACTGTCTCTGCTGAGATTTATAATGTTGACTTACTGTACAAGACAGAGAGGGTAATCACTGAGACAGTTTATCCTGAAGCTCCATCTGTCTCTCACCCTCCGACAGTCGGCAAAGAGTGGAATTGTTTTAAGGCAAAATAGGTGTCAGCCTAAATCAGCTTGGACTGCTTCAAGGATAAAAAGGCCAAAAGGAAAAAAAAAGTTTTAATCTATTAAAATTAGATCCAAGGAAAATCGAATACTTCATTCTAAATGCATTTTGTTGTATATCCTTTTCATCTTTTTCTAATTCATCTTCCTCTCTCGCAGTCTCCCTCACTTGCTCCAGGTTTTAGCTGAAATTAAATTGATTTGCATAATGAAAGGAGATCAAATTTTGCTGTACAGAAGTAAAATAGAAATAAAAAGGACTTTCCTCTGAGGGTGGATTGGTATGAGCCACATGAGAAAGGGAGAGGTGAAAGAAAGAAACAATAAAATGCAATTATACAGCTTCAATAAACCCATAATTCTAGCACGTACAAAAATACCCAGATAGGCGGTTCACATTATTTCATTCGACAAAGCTATAAAGACTCATTCAATGCTGCAGCAAGCCTTACAACACCACAAATTGTCTAATCACTGCTTAAAAAAGAAAAAAAGGAATTAGAATGTCGCCAACCCTGGTGACAGGCTCCACTTTTTAGGTGTTATTACTAATTACATTTCTATTATCATGCTGATGCTTGGCAACCTTCAACAGAAAATCTCATCTAATTGTTCTTTTAGTTGTTGTATCTCTGTTCTGGGTATCATTTTTGAGATGTGGAATTGCTTTTGATTTGTTCATTTGATGCATCCTCACCCAATATTTCCCAAAGATTAAACAGAGCAGAGACGGGTGAAATGGGAAACATTCATAAATACTCCACGGGAAAGTTAGACGAAGCTTATTTAGTTTATTCAAATTTGGTCCTGTGATTTTTTTTGAATAAATATTTTCTTTATGTTATAAAACAAAACATTGCACTGTGTGGTCTGCATTTCCTCTTTGCCAAATGGATTTCTAATTGATTTTCTTTATGGATCATGCTATCCTTGAGTGCTTTCTTGAGTGAAATCAGCTTTAACTTCAGCCATGACAACAAGGCAACATGAGAGCACCTCTAAGGACTGATATTAGGAGATTGGAGATAAATAAACTAACGTTTATTTATTTTACGCTTATTTATTCTATCCTGTTATTCTATTGTTTATTTAGGTTTTACCTATTATTTATTGATTTTATTCTTATTCATTTTTTAATCTTCTTACTCTATTTATATTTATATTTATATTGTATCCCGTTCTTATTTATTTTATCTTTTTATACCCAGTATATATCCTATTGTGTCATATCTCCAGTGTTTCCTCGGAGGGCGCTCTCTGCACCGGGGCTGTGATCAACCGTGGCTGCTGGGGGTCCTCTCAGCCTGGCTGGGGAGCTTCTTTGCCTCCCTCCTGCTGTGTGCCCAGCCTGGAGGCTGCGGTCTGTGACCGGCTTCCGGTGCAGACGGCTCCCCGTGATAGTGTTTCCTCACTTGGCTCATGCGTACCCAGTCCAATTTTACTTTTTAAGTGTGCGTGTGCGTGTGTGTGTGTGTGGGGGGGTGGGGGGGTGGGGGGGGATATGTCTGTATTCACATCGCTTATGTTAATGAAAGTGTGGGGAGTGAGTTGGAGGGCGGAGTGGGGTGGGCTGCTTTTAACCATGTAAAGCATTTTGTGCTACATTTTTTTTTTTTTGTATGAAAAGTGCTTTATGAATAAAGATTGATTGATTGATTGATTGTGCTCCAGCAGACCCTTTCTTCTATGTTGACTTTTAGCTAATAGTGTATTGGGCTCAGTCTTCATGTCTGCTTCCTCTCTATGCTGGAAATACCAGGTGAGCAGAAAGGAGGTGTAAACAATACTTTTTCTTATATAAAAAAAAAATACTGTTCACAACAGTCAGTCTCAAAACTGACACCTTACCGCTGTAGTAAGTCTAGCACCTTTTTAATGTCAAAAGAAGACTTTGTAGACATAAATAAATATGGTATTAAATTAATAATATACAATTTTAAAATATAATTATAAAGGGGGCGGTGAAAGCGCATAACTACATATAGTCACACCTAAAAACTTTGTTTCAGATGTTAAGAAGTAATTTGTGTAAAAAAAAAAAAAAAAAGTCCAAGTTCAATCCTCAGATTTGATAATCAATGAGAAATCATATATCTAAATCCTGAATGACGCACTATAAGTTAGACCTCTAAAAAGATTTCTGTCAAACTCTTTCAGCAGTAATATGAAATGGTGTGTAAATGCTGGACATTGTTGTTGTTTTCCCAATATTTTCTTATTTGAGTTCTATATCTATGGTCCTGGTCTAGGATTTCCTAAAAAGTATGAAGGACCTTCCCTAATGGAAGATACAGTTTTTGGTGTGCCTGAGAAAAACAAAAAACTATTTTGTGGGTGAGTGTTTAATCTTTTTTCTCGTCATTCCACCTGCAAGAAATTGTTAGCTACTACTAATAGGAACAGCCACATACTAGGACTACAGCTAACAGTCATCAATGAGTTCTTGTTCTCTACTCTTATTGTGGACTGCTTATTTTTTATTTATGTTTATTTATGTACTTCTGCTAACATTGATGTTCAGATATTTTTAAACTATTATGCAAATGCAGACATAAATATGACAAATTCAAATAACAGTTGGACATTTTAGAAGTTACACTTTTTTGCTTTTAGCCAATTGTTACATCATGTCTACTTACAAAGGTTTAATGCCAGCTGTGCGTTAGCAGATGATAAGCAGTACTTCTGTTTTGTCTCCATCAAGACCTGTACATTATTTATACATAACTCCTTGTAAAACGTCAGAGAGGCTGGAATGACAAACCATGTGCATGTTTTATAGATTCACTTTATTTCCCCATTAAACCTAACTGCTTCATATTCTAATTAAAAGAAGCAGTGCAGCCACAGGAATGACTGTACTTAGATTCTATTGTCTCTTATTAATGCAAGCACATGTGATCTAATCACTGATTGAGGCTAAGACAGCCGGCTGTCCTAAGTCTATTGTTGAAATACGCTCTGCAGAAACTCAAGCTCTTTTTTACTGAAATGACCTTATAACATCTTCTGCTCATGAATAGCAATGAATCATAACCGTATTAATAATGTTTCGGTTTACAAAGCCATGGAAATGTTTTATCGAACAGCGCTCATTCACATGAGACACAAAGTGAATCACATACCAGTTTTTTATTGTCGCAGCATCTGTTGTGCCAAAAGCTGTTCAATGGCCACGTTTTGCATATATGTGAAAACAAAATGCTGGTGAGTGTATCAAAATTGGCAGTGCAAGTCTTTTTATTATTGTTCGGTACTATTTTTCTTTTATTGTGCACTGAATGCCACTTGAAATGATTAGCCATTGTTGTTTGTTAGTTCTTGTCGGGTCAGTATAAATGTCTGAATAATCAATCAAGAGGGGCAGAATAAAAAACTTATATTTTGGAGTCAAACTAAATCATACACCAAAAACTGGCTTCAAAACAACAAAACCAGGTGATTTACAGAGCAGTTCAACAGAAAGCAAAGGCGTCGAAGACACATTTTAAGAAGCACAATGGGACAGCTCTACCCTTGCCCTTGACAAGTTTCCTACTTTGTCAACCCTGAGTTGAATTACGATCTCTATTTAGAGGACGACTGATCCGACCAGGGCAAGAACTTTTAGAGTACAGTGGGAGAACACTTCTGCATGCAGTGATATATGCTCCATATGTGTCCTCCTACTATAACATAGAGGCTAATACAGTATAGCTTGAGGCATGAAAAAATGTCTACATCCCTGTGGGAAAAGAAGCTCTTGCTTGAAATACCTCCCAGCAGAGAGATAAAATAGCTGGACAACCATTAATTTATCCATAATTCTTACACTTGAACACTGATGAAGGACTACATGTTCAATAAGACAACTTTTGACAGGTAGGTATAGACCTCTACAGGATGAGCCTTTGTGAAGTGGTGGTTAAATGGCTGCATGGAATAATATTAATATGCAACTTGTGGGGATCTGAGCCTACAGGACTCTGTTGCATGGGGCTTGAAGGGCAAAAGAAATAAAATGTTTTAAATAAAGGTTAAAGGATGATGCCTCATGGGTGGGAGTTCCTACTCAGTCACAAGCGTGTAGCAAATGTGTTGATGTCAGCTATCTCTGTAGACATGGTTGCAGAGGTTGAGTTATGTGAGAACAGCACTGGATGAGCCTTAGCAATCACAAGCCAAAGACATCATCATGTACAAAGATCTATGGCAGCAGAAAGCCGGTGGGAGTGGGCACGCTCTGTTTTGCATAACTATTTTTAAATCCCTGTAGAACCGGAACCGCGTAATTTTTTTTTTTTGCATATGAAACTGGAGGAGTTGTACTTACATCTTATGCCATCAGCTTGTCCTCGGTCACAGTTTCCTTCCACATATAGCTTTGCAAAAACTGCATAAAAAGCGCTTGCAGGAACTAAAACATAATATTCCAGAAACATGCTTTGCCGATCCGATCAGCTGTTCATAACACTTCCCACATTGAAACAGACATCAGCACGAACATCGCATGTCCGCCATTACCTGCCTGATACCGGAAGTGACGTCATTTTCACGGAAAATGTAGTTTTTTACTTGTAGGCCTTAAAAGCCTATACTGGTGTTTTTAAGTCAAGCATAAAGTCATGTTTGACTTTATGCTTTTCTGAATAGTTGCTGGGATGCTTAGAACTCAAATTGCACTGCTTAAAATAGTTTATTTTGATGCACATGCTGTTTTCTTTGCAAATTTGCATCATAGGATTGTTTTTCATTTTTCCTGCAGCATATAAAAATTGGTGTATCTCAAAAATAAAACTATGAAGACACTCAAAATAAATTTCCTGTTGTTGTAAACTATTTGTTTTTTAAGTTTTGAGGGATAAGCCTCTTAAATTTCTCTAACTAGAAATATATGTTAAAAAAAACAAAAACGATTTTTAATTTTTTTGTAGTTTATTGCACTTTTTTGCAATTTATGTAGTTACTATGGACTTAATGCATACATATTATTAAAATATGGGCTATAACAGTTGTATTGATGTATAGCAACTTGAAATGCTCCCAAAAATGGCACTACAGCATGTAAAAATATAAAGTAAGCTCTGGCAGCCTTGGTTCTATGGTAGGTCTTGAACGCACCTTTAACGTG
This sequence comes from Neolamprologus multifasciatus, assembly GCF_963576455.1. Lineage (NCBI taxonomy): Eukaryota > Metazoa > Chordata > Actinopteri > Cichliformes > Cichlidae > Neolamprologus > Neolamprologus multifasciatus. The sequence continues at coordinate 6,406,669 of NC_140443.1, read as the reverse complement.
AGTAAACTTGGTAGTTGGTTTGTCTGGATTGCCAGAAATAAGAAAGAATGAGCATGAAATTTCTGTATTGGAGAGATATATTATTATCTGACTATACCATTCAGTTGACACATTTTACTTAAAATCACTGGTACACTGTACATCAATAATACAGTGACACACAATCCCAATAATTTGCACACAAGCAAAATGTTGAATTTATAAAGAAAACCAATTTCTTTTTAAAGCGCCTTTTTAATTTTTTAAATGCTTTGTAGTATAAAACATAATAAGCTACTAGATGATAATCACAAGAATCTTAAGCTTTGGTTCTGATGGAGAGTTGGTGTAGGAGTGAAGTGAAATGAAAACTGTTTAAAAAGTTTAGTAGAACTGTTGCTGTTAAATTCAGTACAACAGAAATCACAATTACTAGCATAATTAGTTGAAGTTAAAAAAAGTATTTAACGGAAATAGAACTGAAAAAACTCATCAGTTATCTAGATTTAATTACATTTAAAAAGTGTCCATTGCTTTTGAAATTTGTGTTATTTTTTGAAGCTTAAAACATGTGATGATATAAATGCACAGCAGTAGAAAACTATACTTTTAACAATCATTGCATGTGAAAGGGGAAGATGTTACCGACAGTAACAGAAAAAGTCCCACGGCTAAGATTCCCACAAGGACACTGAAGATCACAGTTCAATATGCAAGAATGGTATATAAATATGACAACATGAAGCATTTCCTTACATTATTAATGCACTTGTTTGCAACTTGAGTCAGTTTTTAGAGTACAATTTATGGAAATTCAATCAAAACTTTTGTTATTGTATTTATGTGTTTATTTAAAGACTTTGTGGTCTGTTTTGCAAATTGGTTGAAAGGTGGCACAGAGATATCAAAGACTACAAATCACGAGAAGAACACAGGAACGGACAACTTTGTTTTTAAAAAAGCAGAATGTTTGTCTGCATGCTTGATTTAATATATAACTGAGATGGGAGGCGACTCCTCAGAGCCATTAACTCTGAATTGAAAACGATGGGAGAAGACAAAGAAGATGACATTGGCTCTGATGTGCTTGATCCTATTCAGAAATGCATTATTTCTAAATGATAGTGAACTTGGAGTTGTATTCCATAGAGTGGAATTCATCAATTTAGGTAATTGTTAAAATCAGCTTTGTGAAATAAAACAAGAATCTAGAAGTGAAATTTGCAGAAAACCTTTGAACCAGAAATGTGGTGTGGGATTAAGTATTAATTTATTGACTATAAAACCACTATTTATTCATTTGTTTTTGCTTTTTTTGACAGATGTTTTTCTACTTCATACTTGAGAGCATTAGCATACAGTTTTTTTAGCACTTAAATGTTAATGTCTTGTGCTTGAAAGCTCTGAAATAATAAATCCCATAACACGTTGTATGTAAAAAGTCTGTATAGTGCCAATCTTATCTATAGTTCACAGGGAGATGTCCTCCTTTATTTAAACTGACATAACATGTGGCGGAATACTTAAATCTAATAACACACAGACGACGTCGGATCAGCTGTCTGCTACACAGCCAATGCACAGTGACTTACAGAGGAGTCGTCATTGACCAGTAAATCAGATCTGCACACTTTGACTCACTGCTGCAAAGACAATTGGCAGGTGCAGCTTTTAATACAATCTTAATCTGCAGCATCTTTGAAAAAAAATGCTGATTATGTAAGTGACCGACTAGCTCATTTCCTGGCCATGAAGCACAGCTGTTTCTGTTAAAGCTGTGCCATGCGTTATTGCTGTGGTCGGTCCATCACGGGCACCAATGCCAATATATACACTGTATGTATCAGTCTGATGTTAGCACGTTGTAACAAAACAACAGTATTTGAATCAAATCAATAAAAATGTGTTAGACTCATATCCTCAGTTTCGAAATCTGTTTGTCTCATCACTTAACCCATAGGCTTTCATCCAATGACACTAACAAATGAAAAGATGACTTTGCTTAGGTAAAATATACTTTAGCTTACCACGTGGTGTCACTAAATGGTCAGAGTTTTGTACAGTCTTTAGGTGCCTTGAATGATCGACTGGTTGCTGGCAATGGTTGCTAGAAGCTGCTGGCTCTTGCTGGGTTGCTGCACCAAAAAGCTAGTAAGTGCTTTGGTTGCTGGCAGGTTCCCATAGTATTTCATGTTTGTCTGCAAATACTTACTAACTACAAGCCAAGCAGTAGTAAAACTGGGAAAAATGTTTCAAACTAGAAGTTGAGAAGTGTTTTTTGCCTCCTTCCCTACCTTCCTATGGTGGTTTCCATAGGGTTGCTGACTGATAGGCTGGCCTGGGTGATTGGGGCATCAGCAATCATCTTCCGCCTGTATGGTAGTACCCACTCACAACCACTTGGAGAATACTTGTTTTTTCCCTTGCGACAGGAGGTTGACAGATGGTCGTTATTCACTTTATTCACCTGACCTTACATTTTTAGACATCCAAAATGGTGACCAAATGAATGTCACAGTGGTCATGTGTTTGCATAACCTTAATAGACTCCAGTCAAAATAGACACTACAGACAACAATAAGTCTTTCAAAACCATTACTTGTGAAGTGTTTTTCAGTTTAACGTTCTGTATTAACCTCTCCCTGAATTTAGTGATTTTATTCTTATTTTGCTGTTTTCAAGATGTTTTAGAAGAGCAGTGTTGTGTGGGTGGATGTTTAACCCACTATTAATTAATGTGAAGGAAGGACAATGACAAGGGTACATTATTAAATCATCTCCTCAACTTCCACTCTCTGTTTGTTACGAATGTTTAAAGAGCTCTAAGTGTGTGTCTGACTGAGGCCAGGGCTGGCTGAGCCACATCAATGACTGTATAAATCTATGTTTTCTACAGTCAGTGAGCTACGCACACATGCAGAGCAAAGCAGCCACACCAGACAGGATGAAGGAGGTCTGAAAATATTAATTTGTGCTTTTGAATGTAACGGTGCTGAAACATTTAGAAAATAATGTTGATTTTTCTGTTTCAGCGCTTTGGTCTTGCTAATGCTCTTGTCATTCACTCTTGTTCAACCATAGCTCCCTCTCTCGCTTTTATTTAGCCAGAAAGGAGTGGTAGTGTTAAATATGTTTACCATCTGTCACTATAATTGCTGCACATCAAACATTTCTCTGAGAAAATACCTACACATGTATGCATATCTGAAAAATAAACCTTTCTATAGCAAAAAAAAAAATTGTTAACAAGCGCTTTCGCCTGACCTAATTCACCTGACTAACATTTTAAAACGCTTTCACATCCTTGGACGTAAAACAGTGTCATTCTGTTGATAATGCTGCTCTTGCACAAGGTCTATATGCACAAGGTGTCCTTTGGCAATGGTGCACAGCCAATATTATACACAAGATATTATTAGACATTAGGCAGAGATAACATCTTTTAAAGAGCAATAAAACCCTTATTAGAAGGTCAGAGGGGGTAGAGGGGAAGTAAGCTGGAACTTTCAGAGCCAGGAGACCACAGTTTGTGTTCCTTTTGGGAGTTCAGTGTTTTGCACTGTACCTGGTTAGTCTCAGATACTGAAAGCTGCTTAGACTTACAAAAATATCATAGCTTAGATTAAAATATGCCCCTCGACAACAGTAACTCTGCATGTTGTAAAAAGAAACCCACCCGTTTCATTTAAATGTGACGAGATGGGAGCAAGACACCTGTTTCCCTATTGCCATAAAGAGACCTTCTGTGTATCTGTGAGACACCAGCAGCTTTAATAAAATGGCAGAAACAGATGAAAACACGAATGACTCGATTTATATGTAGCGGGATCATGACCGCCCAAAGAAATCAAAAACAAAGGATGGAGAAAAAAACAAGCAGTAGAAATCTGCTAATTCTTTGAGGGATGCATTACATCTGGCTTGTTGGAAAATTTTAGGTAATAGTTATTTTGAATTATACCACTATTAGATCTCTAATACAATGCAAATAAATTAATAATTAAATCATGGAATCATTGAATAAGGCACAAATAATCACTCCAGGCTTTACTGAGCTTTACTGCCTGCTTAGGACTCGCCGCTGGCTATTGCACACATTTATTTCTTCATGAGTCAGTGCACAACCTCTGATCCTCTAGCAGGGCTGTGTTTACTTATCTAAGACTTAAAATCAAAAGAAGGGGTAACTGGGATTTTTCCCATTAGGACCTATGTATAAGATAGTGGACCTCAGGCAATGCCAGAATCAATATTATCTTAATGTTTTTTAAAAAAGTACACATTTTTATGTGATGGTGGCAGTGGTGCCTCAAACTGAAAATGAATTATTTGAGAATACTGTGCTTTTCACTGTGGAGTCTGTGTGTTATCCACTGTCCTGCTTGGGTTTCTTCCCACAGTCCAACGGCACGCAGGTAAGCTGAAGCAGATTTGTTCAAGGCCCCTTTTCTATATGATTTAGACCTGTGGCAAACCTGTCCAGATTGCAGCCTGCCTCACCCCAAATGTTTGCTGTCAATGATTTTTCTCTTTCAGAACCTGAAGTAGAATAGATATTAGATGTAATTTGATTTTTTTTATTATCATTTTTTATACTCATGATGTCTTGTGTGTTTTATCTGACAAAGCCTTTAATTAACTTTAATTCTGAGCTTTGAATATGCTATACAAATAAATGGGAGCCTTGTTTTTGATTCAGATTTGTACTGAATGATTTCTTTGCAGACCCAGGTAATGCGCTGTCACACAACCGTAAAAGAAAAGTCATGGTCATTATCTAATCTTTGAATGAAACGCTTCTCTGCCCATGGAAAAGGTGTCATTTTGTGAAGAAAAAAACATACAATTTTCTATCAGAGTCCAGTTTTTGTAAAGAGTGAGTGGCCATCTATCTATTATACTCATCTCATTTTATTAATTCACCTTGTCAGAGTGCTGCATTTGTAGTCTGGTTTGCTTATGCAGTGTACTTGCACTGCATTTTAGCTAAATGAATTTGTTTTTACACTGCTGAAGGTGAAAGCTTTGTTTTTAATGCCTGAGAAAAAAAACACACACACAAAAAAAAACCAAATGCTATTCAGCTATTAGGCTATGTGTGATTGATATTTTCAGCAGCGCACATTCATATTTCCCCAATGTTTAATCAATTGTCATTACCCAGCCAAGTACAAAGAGAAGAGGATATTTAATTTGCACACAGCTATCCCCCTGGAGAACTGTCAATCACCAGCCATCTATCTACATAACTAATGACTGGCCTCATGCTGCCCTTGGAGTCGGGGGGATATTCTGATTTATGGCAATGCATTCATATGTTCACATGTTCAGGTCATCACTGCAGATTGACACTTTCCTAGACGGTGACGGAAGATGAATGAAAGGCTCATTTGCATTTGCATGGATGTACAGATGCAATTGGACGATCTCATTTCCCCTAAATATGTGCTTACTCTTCAACCTCAGCTTTTATTAGTCACATGACCTCTTTGACTGCAGATTTTGGCCACCTAGACAACATTGTGGTCTACATAGTTTGTTTAAAGGACATTTACACGCAACCCTTCCTTTATGATTGTGAGTAGGGAGCTCATGCTGACCTACATTTGTATAAATCCATCCAGCGTACGACATTTGCTTGTCAGTGAGCAAATGCTGTTAGGCTAAAAGCTATGATTAATAATGAATGGCCAACCACTCCTTGGCACAGATGCACAAATAAATACAAACACTGATGCAGTATGGATCAATACAGTATAATAGAGTACAATGCATATTGATGAAGCCAGGGATGTAAAATGTGATTTAAATTGTGAAATCAATTTGAGTTTCTTCTTTAACATAACTTAATTACTGGTGCACAATTTTTTAAAGACTATCCATCCATATGCTAATTACAGAATTGTTTTGATGCTGATTGAAATAACTACAGAAAAAAAAAGAGTTGCAACTATTCTGCAACTGCAACAACGTGAAGTCAAGTTGTGCTGCTAATTGTGGCATCACTGCTATACTTGTAAAATAGCGTGGCAGCATATATTTTGTCATGCTGCTGTTACTTTAGTTTTGTAGAATAAAAGTCTAGATATACCTTTTTTTTGTCGAGCAGTGATGGATAAGTTATGTTTGAAACATAGTTCAATGTCACTTCTTAGCAAACTATGAGTGGATACAGTAGCGCTACTGAAAAAAACCCTGACATTTCTTTGAAACCCAGTTATGAAAGGACTTGAATGTGAATCCAAGCCACTGTCTGAAGGGCCATTTTAGCAGCAGGTCAGAAAGATAAAAGCAACTTCATATACCTCAGCATCCTCTGGTGACTACGACAATTACTGTAGTTTGGCAGAAGGCAGCCAGGAGGTATACACAGCGAGAGGAGAGTCTTTGTTTGGCTGTGGCCTGTCATATGGTCTGTTTGTTTCCATCTACAACTATTCTCTGAATCTACCCCTGGTGTAAACAAAACCTAGCTCCACAATTATTCATAATTCAGCAGACATCTTCAGCAAACAAGTGGCAAACAATAATTAGTAACAGAGATGCTCTATTTACTTTATCTCCATGATCTCATTTACAAAGCAATTCACTGAGTAATTTAGTTTATTGCACCAAGCGAGATGTAGTTTTTACCAAAAAATCAAATATTTATTTAGCTTTTTTTTTTTCATTTTCCATACATTTGCAAGTTAAGGTCAACACTGAAAAGGCTGTGGGTACCAGGTGGATGTGACCACTTCCTTAATCACATTATCCCATAAAACTCTTTCTTTAATTAGACATAACCGTTCTCCCCTTACCCCAAAGGAAATAAAATGTCAAAAGGAAAATTAAACATCTCAGGATATGAAATAAACTGAACATATTGTACACATTCACACACACATCTGGAATAAAGATTGGCTCCCTGTAGGACAAGGCTGGGCATCAGCCAATTCCAGGAAAACAGTCATTTTGTTTCGTCTTAAATCACTGCTGCGGTTTGTGCCTTATTGCCTTAAAATGGCTGTGGAAAGGATAAGAAATGATTAAAACACATTTTTTTTCTCAGTTTGTCACCATAAACTCCCCTCCGTGTTTTTTTTTTTTTTATAAATCACTAAAATACAGCAAAAGTGCATCAGTCTTTGCCATTCAGACTAAACTGGCAGCTGTTTTCTTCGGCAGTTCTATTATTCAGTGTGTTGCCTCTGTTCTAGTTTCCTTTGCTTTTCATATATCTGTTTGAAGTTGGTTATTATTTTACAAAAGTGGTCATAGAAAATAAATAGAAATATCTTCCAGAATGTAATTTTATATGACCCAGATGTCATCTCTTCACTGGTATTGTGTGGACTCCCCTGCTAATGCAGTTCTTCTTTCTTCCGTGTTGTGTCGTTTGATTAATGATGTCCTTTTCCCCTCACTTTTTCATTAACACTTTAGCAGAGTTCACTCTTGTAGTTACCATAGTGAGCATGGCATAAATAAATAAATAAATACATAAAAACAAATAAATACATAAATATTTCGGCATCAAATAAATACATGACACTTTACCTTGGCATGGTTTAACCCCACCCATGTAACGCTGACAGTCCGTCTCTTAACTTAAAAGAAATGTTCTTCTTTCCTGAGAGAAACAAACTCTCCCTTTGCACACGGTTAAATAGCAGTTTTAGATATCGCTCATTCTCTTCCTTATTTCATATGATCACCAGAGCTTTTGAATTTAAATCTTAAAACTCTCACACGCACGAAAAAACAAACAAGTGTAAAAAAAAAAGAAAGCAAAAAAACCAAAAAACTCTCAAAGTTTTCTCAAAGGAGTTCAAAGTCTGAGACTGGGAATTTTGCTAAAGAGATAAAGAGGTGGTACTCTGACTTTAATGAGTACATAGACTGGCTCTGATCTCAGTAGCCTGCCAGAGGGTGAGAAGGAGAGAGAGATAAGTAGGAGGAAGAAGAGGGTGTTTAAAAGTGTCTCTGCTGAGAAGAAGCTGTGCTAGGACCTTTCCTCCTCAGGGTTTCCTGGTGCGTAGTAGCCTGCCAGTTGCCTGAAGCGTGGTCCCCATTCGCTGAGATAGGAGAAATCCTGTTCTGAGGTGGTGGACAGTGTATGAATGGAACTTAGCGAAAGCGCCGGTGAACTGGTGCCCTCGAAGGCGTATGTCTGGAAGGAGTCATATGGTGGCACTGACAGGTCAGCATCAGCCTGCTCCACCTTCTTTCGAATGTAGCCTTTGAAAAGGGAAAAGTCTGTTGCTGCTGCGGCAGCTGCCTCTGCGCCACTGCCACCCACTCGTTTAGCTTGTATCCACTGTGGCAGTGAGCGGATGTCTGGGCCAGAGTCACAGCTCTTGGCCTCTGGAAAGTCATAGAGGTTCCTCAGAGCGCTCATGTCATACGCCTGAGTGTCCTGCTCCCCTCCACCCTCATCGTTGTACTTGATGACGTTATCCCTCATGTCCTCCTCGTCCTCTGTCATCCTCTGGCCCTTCCTGTGGCGTTTCAGGGTTAGAATCAGCAAAACAAGAACTGATGGACAGAGAGAGAGAGAGAGAACAAGAAAGTGAAAAGAGACGATATTTGTAATTCTACATTAAAATAACATATTTAGCAATTCAGTGAATAGATTTAAAGACAAACACAAAAACACATATATCCACAAACGTTCCCACACATGAATTCTCGTGCTTTGGTAAAACAGATAAAAAGGTTCTCATTTACAGGTGTCTCATCACACAGAGGCTTAAACATATTGCATGCAAAAAGTGAATCCCCTTGTAATTTTGTGATGAAAAAACACATAAAATGCCTACAGGTTCAGGCCCTTTTTAAAAAAGAAAGTCCAATTAGTCTGTTAATCTGTCTGTCAAACTGTCTCTTTCGCATCTTCAACCCATCTGGATTGTCCACTTCATCTTAAATAGTCTTTTTCAGCCATCTGCTAACTCACCGCCGGTGGCTAGGGTCCTTGCAGTCTAGTCTACCTTCCCTTCATCTGGGGTTTCTATGATGTTGCTTTTCATCTGAGTAAAATGCTTCTATTTTGCATGCTCAGGTTTCTGCAATAAATTTTGCTCGTTACGTGTTCTCTTTCTCCTTACTGAGCTAAATGTGTATGTCGAGCGTACACTGCACATGATGGATTTGCAAGTGCTTTCCATAGGAAAGTTTCTAACTACACCCATAGTAACTTTGATTTCACCTCACGGGGCAAAGGCACCGCAGGGGAAGATAATATATTATCAAGTTTTACATTTCAAATGCATGAGCATTGATTTTTCAACATCTTGATTGCCTCGCTCAGAAATATGATTCAAAAGGCTTAATGGAGACCAATCTGTATATCAATACTCATCCAAGTCAAGTGAAAGTAAGAGTTTTTGTTTCTTCAGCTAAGAAATTGAGGAGACCACTCAGAAAGAGAGATAAATGCTTAAAAGTCTTGATTAAAAAGAATTGTGATAGATCCTGTTATGGACTAATGAGATGAGAGGAAAACAAAGGCTGTATGCACAGAGAAATCAATCTGGCTTTCATTTCAGCTTAGTTGTTTTAATTACTGCCTTCATTTGTGATTAGACAAGTCTCACTTAGCTCAGACACCCACCCTCTAACTTCGTCATCCCTCCTCAGAGCTGCACTTTTCCCTCTGAAACTTCCACCAGATTTGTCTCAGATTTGCAACAACATTAAATGCCATTTACAGTGATGGTAAAAACTTATTAGAGCCAGTTATTAATGAATGATGCACACTGGGGAGTGTGACAAAGATAATGAACATCTTTTGAGTAGTGGGATAAACAGCAATCTAGCTGCTCTTTGATCAGGTTATTAGCAAAGAAGAATGTGCAAAGGGATTTATCTACAGTGCATAGTAAATACTCTGAAAGACAAGGATAAAAGTACTTTATTCTGATGTGCCTGTCAATACGATTGTACTAATATTCATTTATTAAAATAAAAGGAGAAATAAAATCTACTGTAGATCAAAAACTGAACTGTACAACAGCATCAAAACAGCTTCTGACTCACTTCCTTGGTGTTTTGTTATCTTAATGCACATTCGTCGTTGTTGTTGTTTATTTTTGTTCATGAAAAACGATGGTCTTTCGCTTCTGAGGGCCATATTTCACAAAAACAGATTATAAATGGCAGCACTGTCCTGATTCACAAAACACTGCCAATTGCAAATTGCTGACAAATTGGCAAGTACTACAACACTCTTGCAGGCTCAGAATTGTTTCTGTCTCTAAAATGGAAAGCTAATTATTCTACTCTCCCGTTTTACAATATAATCTCAATAAGGGAAAAGAAGTTGCCTGGCATGTTCTCTAAAATGCTTTGTTGTACCTACAGTATTTTTTTCCTTTTAGCAGGCACAATACGCAACAGCTCTAAAGGGATGCCAGTGAAGGGACATTCAGATAGATCATTAAGCAGTACACATCATGCATCTTCTGGAACAGATAGCCTAAAACAGATGCCTACAAGCCCACAGAGATAAAAAGACTATCAATTATAATGGTGCCTGTGCTGTCCTGGATGGCACATATTGTTTGATGCCCTGAACCCAAAATACCCATTCATACATTGTGAAAATGAGCTATAGTGACGTTGTTTCAGAGTCAAAATAGATGGATGTTAGAAATAGGTGCTGTGTACAGGAAATCCATACATGTTAAAGCATGTATATTAATATGCATAAGGGCACGGAAATATGCCGCTGAAGGTCATATGATTATATTAATAAATATTTCACCTTTCTTCCCATCTCATTTCTTTGTACGCCCTACACAACATTAGAATATAACAGTGATGGGATCTATACAACGAGTTGTTGCTGTTCCTGGTAATTGTTTTTCAATTGATATAAATGCCCTAAAATTCATTTGTAAAGTGAAACACCCAGTGGGTTCATTGCCTACAGAGCTGTGACACAGACTAAAAAGCTTTGCTGATCTTGAATTGGATTTTATTCATCATCTCTGACTGATATGTACAGTTGTTCTCTTCTTACATTGTTTGCTGGGCTCCACTGGGATACGGTGTCTGTAGCCATTGTGTTTATTCTTCTCCTGTATGAATTGGGTAAATTAATTGCCAGGCGGCTGAAGAAAGAGTCACAGTTTGTGGTAAACTGTGGCACACACAGCCATGCATACTAACCAAGCACTAAGACAATTACTCTAAATTCACACTAATGTGAAGAATAATAGGAGGTAGGAAACTATGAACTCCTAGGTGCAGAACAGCCTCCCTTCAGTAAACTGTGTTAAAGAGTATGTGCTATTATGTGGCATTCTGAAGCGAAGATGATCTGATAGCCTCACTTTTCACAAACCCTCCTAATGGAATTTACCTTTTAGGTATACCGATGCTTGAATTGAAAGCCACTGAAAACATATTTAACAAGGAGATTAGCACGTCTAAATTTCAATTCAACACCACGTACAGAGTTTACTCTTGCAGGAAGCATATGTACCTGCGCATAGCTGTCTCTTATACATACAACGCTGGTCCCTATGTGTACAGATGTTGCGATAAGCGTTCCTGACAAGACGGTTAATTTACCCTTGGGCTGCGCTGGTTGCCCCCATGCGGGAGTTCATCACAAGCAGATGGGAGGTAATTGGAATAGATGCATGCAGATGCTGCAACGCAGTGAAATGGATTCATCACATCAGGCCTATAAATGAACTGATGGAGGGATTGTTTGTTCGTAAGGTAATTAGGCAGAAATTTGTTTTCATTTTTCTCATCACCCAACAATTGATATAATAGAGGTTGCCCAGTCTCTGGAGAGAGTGCTAGCTTGTTGGTTAGGCAGTCAGAGGCTATATCTGCATATGTGGGAGAGAGAAGATGATGTGCACACAATAACGTTGAATAGAGAGAATGAATTATATTGCAGTTACTAAGAGTGGAGTTATTAATCTAGGTTTGCAATTTGTATAGGTGTATAGCATGTTATGTGGTATAGTATGAAAAAGGAAAAGAGGAAAAGTGTGCAGCTGAAGGGATACGATTCCTGTCACATGTCCCACTCTAGTGTTGTTATTCACACTACATGATAGTTGTGAAAACAGTGTTTATCCCCCTGATCCTAACCCCTGCAGTCCTGAGATTTGACTGTCCACATGATGACTAGCAGAATGTAGGCGCTTTAACCTAGCATGTCCTTCAGCTTTTTATATGAGGCACATTTACAGGCAAGAGAATGGCACGGATTACTTACAGCATCGGAATAAAGAAAAAAACTGCATACTGCTTCTTTTTGTTCACTAAGACGCCCATTAAATAAAATATTTTGTACAGTCTATTTTCATGCACAGAATCGAGGTTTTTAGTAGTTTAAAGGCCATACCCAGGTTTTTCAGGGGATGCAATGGTGCTCAGAGTACCATAACCACAATACCAGAGAAACGTTTTTATAGCCAGCAGAGGTTGCCTTGGATTTGTACACAACATTTTGTTGAGGCTTTTAAAGCCATGATGAATAAATGATGCTCTGCTTTTGAAGTTCACTGCAGTAGATGTTTCAGTTAATGGAGACAGAGTTTTAACAACTCTCATTAGAAAAGCTCTTAAAAGAAATAGCTAGCGATGTTATTCACAGTTGAGTCTGCATAGTGTCACATCATCCATCACTCACTTCCTGTGCAATGTAAAGCGTGTCGAGGAACGAGCGAGGGAAACAAAACACAGTGACAGCGCTGTGGTCTCATGCTGTCACTGTGGAGTGGAGCACCAACATGTACGGAAGGGGAAAGTGGGAAGGAAACTCATGAAAATTTAAAAAATGGCAATATCAAACATCTCTTAGGGGGTTAGCATATGCATTTATGTGTGCTAGGAGGTGCACATGTGTATGTGTCTCTCTATAAAAATCCAATAATTTCTGGAAAGCCCATTTAAAGCCTCTATTCCAAGTGCTGAGGCTGCTCTTTTACACGTTTGCTTTCTCAAGACGACTTTCACTTCACTCTCATTCATTCCATCACAGTCTGTGTTCCAGGGATCAAAGTAGCTTGATATCATTTACAAAACTAGATGTCATCTGTGCCTCTTTCTTCTAGTGAAAGCAGCAACAAAATGTGTTTTTAATCTGTTTTAATGTCACTCATTTAAGTTTTTAACAAATATGCATTTTTAGTTTAATTACATATGGATTAAATATAAAACTGGCCAGTCCAATAAAAGGTAACATGACTGTAGGAATTAATGACAAACAGGCACTGAGCTTGAATTGATGTCTTTAGGCCCAGCTGTCAACTAGTTGATCCCACTGTGATTCCACTGAATGTCAAAGTAAACATCCCAAACTAAGCATTACGGCAAAAAAGCAAACTAATGAATCCATACAACAATTCAACATACAGCAATATATTCATCTTCCATGCATTTATAAGAACATTCACTTGCTTACCTATTAGTATAAGCATGCACACCAGTAATGCTATAAGTGCCCCAGGACTGAGAGCTGCACTCATTACATAGGCTGTGGCGTTGCAGGACTGGATGGCTCCATCTGCATTATAAAACATAAAAGAAGCATTAACTTTGCAAATTCAACACAAGCAGTTTGTCAAAGCCTCATCTTGTAAAGAAAATGTCTTTTATCATGTATATATTATGATTGTAAGAGTGTGAAATCTCTGTAGAGGACCATTTTAATGCAAATTTATGCCCCTGTGTTATTTTGTTGTTTGGCATGTAGATGACCTTTTAGCACTCCCGCTTCTGCAGAAGGTGACAGTGATGATAATGTTAGTAATGGTGCAGCTCATACAGCAGCACTCACCTGTATCACAGCCGCAAACACGAATGGTCAGGGTGCCTGTGGAGCTGAGGGAGGGAGGCCCGCTGTCAACCACTAGAATAGGCAGGAAGTACACGTTCTGCTCATGGCGGTTAAAGCCTGACCGCTGAGTCCGGATGCCAGCTGTGTTGTCTGGGTCAGATATGGGTTGGGATCAGAGAGAAGGTAAAGCAGAGAAACACATATTAGTGACTTTATGATAAATAATACCATCTATGTCTCCTTGATAGTGTCTAGCTTTTACTAGCCTTCGGTAAATTTCATGGAACTCAAATCAGTAAGTTTATTATCACTGTTGTGGTTTTTTGTCTACTTTGTACTTACATCTGCACTGATAAAAGCAGTAAAAGAACTACTTGTAGAAGTGTTGTTCACTCAAACTTAAATAAATAATTATAGTTTTCAAGACTTGAAAGTTGACAATAATTCCAAGTAGTAGAAGTAACTCAAGTAGAATAAATAATTTTAGTCGGTGCACAGTCCAAGGTTTCCAGACAAAGAATGTCAAGCTTAACTTGAGGTTAAACTTTTATGGGAAGATCAACTGCTTTTATGCCATTAACATTTATCATGCATCTTCTTTTTCAAAAGCAAACAACAAGAGGAGAGGAAATCACTGTGAAAGCCACTGTGTGAAATTAAACTTTACTTGTGTATGTATGAGCTCTCTGCCAGAGACAAAGATAAATGTAACTCAGAATACAGGATGAGGCTTTGACAAATAGAGTCAGAGTGGCTTCGTGGGTATACTTGCATAGAGGATAGCAAGTAATTCATCTTTTCAAACGTATATCACTGTTATTCGTGTTGTCTCGGAGCTCCTCTGACACATGTAGAACAATTTTCATATTACCGTTTAAGTACGGGAAGCCTACACCTCAATTTGTCCCTTTGACTTTAACACAGCATTCCATTCCACTGCTGCACGGAAAAGATTCTCCCTGCATCTGCTACAGTCTGTATCCAACAGTAACGATGTAATTGATCACTTAATTTGTCAGCCCAAATGAACACAACAGTCTGAGACTGCATGCCTCTGAAAACTTTAAAACACCCCCACACCACGTATCGTTTAATTTCTGTATCCGGAAGGATAATTAGATTAGGATTCAGTTTTCAATTCTTTTGTTCCCTTATGGTATTATTCATAACAAAATGTGTATTTTTATTTTCCTTTTAAATTTGTCTTATGTATCTTTTCAGCATGCCACGGGGCGTTTCACCCATAACATGAAGGCAGTTTGTCATGTAGCAGCAAATTATATTTGTTGAGATAAGGTTTTGCTTTACAGACGACCAGCAACAACTTCAAAGAGTTTACCAACATGAAAAAAATGCCTTTTCATCATTGTGTGTCAAGACGTGGAGACAGAACGCAATGTGAGGCCATGATAAGGAAGAGAAGTGACAGATTGAAAGTGACAAGCCGACAAATGTGTCCATGAAAAAAAAGGCAGTGTCAAAAAGAGGGGTAGAAGAATCAAATGTCTGAGTGGTATTTTGTTTGCCTCACATCAAAACATATACATGTTCTGAGGTGTTGTTTGTGGGCTTGTAGGCTACATATATATATTTATATATGAAAGTTGTGTATTTTTTCCAGGGAAATGGGGTGAAATTGTAACATTACATCTAAGAATATATGTATTGTGATTATTTACCAGTCTCCACAATCGCCTACATAGAAGGCAGACATTGTAAGCAGACACTGATAACCTTTATGATTTTCCAATGTGTGTGTAAGTGTGCATTTTTTTGTGAAAAGGCAGAAAAACACTTGTGGTATACTTCTGCTGTCCCCAGTGTCTGTATCTTTATTATTGTGTTATATTTGTTGGATTCACGTGTAAGCGAGCGGAACTGCAGCAGACCTCGCTGCCTCCTTTACAGTGACATTTCCGTGGCTCCGGCTGCTCCCCTGACATTTTCCTGGTGTCAGATCAATCTTGATTTAGCCAGTTGTCACATTCACTTAGGTACACATATCTAAACGACGGATCTGCAAGTGCATTTGCAAAAACACAGACAGGCATGGAGAAGCTCATCTTCCTGACAAAGCAAAGTCATCACTGGGGAACACTGATTTTAATGTTTCTTTACATTTTGCAGGTAGGTATAAATTTTATGTTCAACACAATATTAAAAAAAAAAAGTCAGCATTTGAGGAATAGAGGAAAAAAATCCACTGTTAAAGTGTTCAAATGTGAAAGATATTGCAAAGCTTAAACATTTATATAAAAGGCTTTGAAAAAAATATAGTCACGGTACAACTCTGCAGTTTATGAGATATACCAAAATACCATAAAAATAATAACCATAATTAAAATGGAGAGAATCATCCACATACTGGCATGCAGTATTTTCTAATGATATTTTTCCCAACTAACAGGTGCGTAACAGCTGGTGTTTATTCAAAAAATAATAATAGAAATATCTCCCTTTTATGAGACAAAGGTCTAATCACACAAAAAATACACAATTTTCCCTACACCGTAAAAAACATCTCAAACAACTTGTCTTCTGGCTTTATCGGTTATTTTATGTTAAAAACATCAACCATCTGGCACTGGATTAAAATAACGCAGAAACTGTAATTGTGGATTTAAATTTATACTTTCACAAAGTTTTTTGAGCAACAGTCTTTCAAGTAAACATTGTCTTAAGGTGTATTTTTAAAAATGGATTTCACCAAATTTTTATATAGCGGTACGGTCCTTGCAGGGACTCCTGTGATTTGACCCTGTATGCGAATGTCCTGCTGCCTGTCCCGCCTTAGGTGCCAGACTACTTAGTGCCAGAGAGCCTTTTTGGTTTGTAGCTAGAGAGCTGTGTGTGGTGGTCAGTGTTGGGGAGTAACGGAATACATGTACCGCCGTTACGTATTTAAAATACAAAATATGAGTAACTGTATTCCGTTACAGTTACCGTTTAAAAAGGTGGTATTTAGAATACAGTTACTTTGTTGAAATAAATGGATTACACGGCGGTACTTCCCTGTTTCATATTGTGGCGGGTCAGGACTGTTTGGGTTTTGTTTGACAGCTACGTTCTGTTGTTCCAGGCGGCAGCGTTACGGTTGCCATGGTTACGGGGTGACGCTCTCTCTCTGCGTGTTTCCTGGGTGAGAGAGGCCTTTTTGTTGTTGTTGTGCTAAGCTAATAGGCAGAATGCTACAGGTATAGCTCTAAAGAATGTAGCATCATAGGCAGTGTAGTCCGTGCTGCAGGGAGAATGGACTGCCATACCCGTTATGTGCCTGTGAGCGAGGGAGGGAGAAAAAGGAAAAGTACGAGCTGTCATCGAGCAAAAACGGGAGCTGGAAGCATGTAAATATAATAATAACCACTGCAGCCAAGAAGAGAGCCTGACGAGCCCAGTTGTAAGTAAGCTATTAAGACTCGACTGTACGCTGTGTTCGTGTTTTCCTCTGAAACAATAAGTTCCGTTGGAGCAGCCTTTCAATGCCTCTCTCTGTCTCTCACTAGCAAAGTTGATCCAGACAACAAAGTAAAGCTAGTTTTTGGCTACGAGCCCGACACAGAACCCACCGTAGTAGCTAGAGGTCCCTTTACTACGGTTCGGAGCCGCGGACCTTCAGTAACAGTAATAAATCACAGCAATAGTACATTCATGTAGTTGTAAACAGCATGATAATATATTAAGTAATCCAAAGTATTCAGAATACGTTACTCTCATTGAGTAACGTAACGGAATACGTTACAGAATACATTTTGGGGCATGTATTCTGTATTCTGTAATGGAATACATTTTAAAAGTAACCTTCCCAACACTGGTGGTGGTTGCTTAGTCCTGCTCTGTGAAGAGGAGTGTCTGTTTTGGTGATTCAGCCTTTTTGAGTTACTTTATAATTCAGTGACAAAACTCGGGTTTTGTCGTTTCCTGTCTTTAAAAGGTGATAGTGGCTTGTCCAGCTCTTTCAACTTATTTAGTAAAAAAATTAATACAAACTTTTAAGTTAGCAATTGTGCCTCCTTGTCTCCTTTTTTTCAACCTGGATGCTTTTTGTTACTTTCCCTCATCACTTGGACCTTATTGGGGTCAATTATTAATAATAAAATATTATTAATATTATCACTTCATTATGTTGATAAGTATCAGTTCATTATAGATATGTCGCACCTGTGCACATTCAAATCCTTAAACTCACTCATAACAAATATAACACCTGGTCATAGACTTTTACTGTCATTACCTAAAAATTCAATAGTGCTGATAATCTTATCAGCAAAGCTGCACAAATACTGAATGCTTATTCACACATAACTTTAATTTAGGATCTTTGCCCTCTTACCTTTCAAATCCAACAGGGAGAAGTACCGATTGCTGGAGGCTTCAGGGGCAAGATTGAAGTAGAAACGATGTCCAGTCTGTGGCTCGTCCCTATCCACCACACTGATGGTGTGAATTAACTTAGGAAAGCAAAGAAGAAGAAGTGAAATAAAGTAACAAGAAAGAAGGCACAGACGCTAAGACTTTTCTACCCATTTCAAATAAATGTATATATAAAAACACTTTGCATTTCAAATATTTCTTTTATAAAGGAGAAACTGATGTGGAACGAGTGTACTTGGATGCAACAGACTACGAAAGCGTCCTATATAACAGAGTAGTTTAAAGGGACTACAGTTGCAAAGAGATTGAAAAAAAAAACCTTTCTAGAAAGTTGACACAGCAAAATAATAAAAAAAAAGTCTTAATGGTAGAAATGCAAAACTGGCATAAAATATCTCACTAAAAAGAGAAAAGAACTAAGAACAGAAAAAAGAGCCAGAGTCAGAGACACTCTCTGATGTTGCCACATTTGTGCTAAGAAGGAGTAAAGTCAAAATGGAAATGTGTAGGAGAACAGAAAGAAAGACAGACTAGGTGGGGGTGTAGTTCTCCTATCTAATGCAATAATAGTGATCCACATTCAAAGATAAAAATCAACTGTGATCCAATTTTGAGAACTCTGTGTGGATACAATAAGGTGAGATAGGATTCACTGCGAGCTGAACAGACATCAAACAGCCCCTGGAGATCCTTTCACCTTAACATGGGGGTCTCAGGGACAATTCATCTTCCTCTCATCCTATTACTCCACAGCCAGCATGAAACCACGAGCTGATAAATGATATTTTCACATCACATCCATCGGCTCTGTTTCTATGTTTCCTCTGCCAGTACACAACCTCTAAGGCCATGTCATTACTATTTTGATTATCTTCATCTTTGTTTATTGCAAAACAATCAGTAAATAAAATAAACCAAAAAAAGCTACAGACAAAACAGCACCTCTTCAAATTTGTTTGTTCAAAATAAATGTCAAAATTATCTACATGACATGGATGTTACGATGGCACTAGATGAAAACTATTTGTGATGCATGTGTGATGTAACTTAACTTATTTATTCACCCTTCTTTTTATATTAATGCGTGTTATCTTAGCCATGTCTTCCAGCTGCCATTAACTAAATGATGTAAATATTTTCATAATAACTGATTTCATACAATCCACACTTAGAGTTTGAACCACACTTATCTTAAAAAGTTTTTTTTAATCTCTTGAATCTCTCCCTTCTCTATTATGCCCATCCATGTGATTTCTGCACTTTAATATTAAATGAATATTAAAATTAATTGCACCTTCCTCGGCCTCTTGTTGGGACTGCTGTCCCTCCAGCAGTTCTCAATGGCCACTAAACTTTGTGTAACAAGGTGCATGAGCGTACAGGAAAGGTAGTGGAGGGGCTGGTCAAGTTAAGTGATTTTATGGGGCAAGCCAGTGTCAGCAATGAAAATTAACCAATGGGCGGGTGTCAGTGCTTGTAGTGCCAGCCCTTCAAGCCGACCTGTAGACTGTTTAATTATGTCAACTAAGAGAAAAATAAATTATACTGATCCAATTGCAGATGCAAAGTATTACCAGTCCAACCCTATCACTACATCACAACAAAGGTTGCTTTGAAATCCACAACAACCAGATGAGACCCTGTGAGAAAGCACTTGGTGACAGGGGGAAGAAAAAACTCCCTTTTAACAGGAAGAAGAAGGGAAAAAATGAACATTTAACATTTGTGAGTATGTAGATGATTATTTTAAGCCTCATCACATCTTAATTGTTTGATTTGCAATCAACTTCAGTGGTTCTGATAAAATTACAAAAACAAACAAATGTCCAAATACTCATTTTTTTCAGTCGTCATCAGCAGCATTATTCTGATTGCAAACACAGCTTCCCTCTGACCTAATCTACATTCTTTAAAGATTTAGTACTTATGCTCGACACTCTGCACTTAGTTGCAAAACACCGCATTATATGACAGAGATAAAGTGTCTAGGCAGAAAGTCATTGCATAAAACAAATGATTAAAAATATACATATAACGTGTAGATGATTGAGAAAGGAATGAGGAACAGGCAATATCTCCCGAAGTCCACCACTGTTATAATTTTTGTAGAACCTTGTAAAAAGACCAGCAAATTCATTTTAGCCTTTATAGTGGGGTTATTTTTTGTAATATTGTTTTTGGTGTTAAGGCAGACAAGTTTTATCTTGTACTAGGTGACGGGTACATGTACACACACACACACACACAGTTCAAAATCAGTAGAGACACACACGACAAACAACCTCCAGAACTCTTAACTGAGGCATTTTTCAGAATGATTAAAGCAGGTGTTCGACAGTTGTAATTCCTTTGTCTGGTTTCAGAAAAGCACGCAGGATCAGATAAGATCAAGAGAAATGTATCAAGCCATTACTCAGCTGTTACAGTCTCTTCTTTTAGATGCAGGATACAGGTGCAGAAAAATGTTAAAGAGTTTTTTATTGAACTAAACCCTTCTGTCTTTCCTCTTCACCCGTATGCCTCTTTGGCCTCTTCTCACTGTTTGTCACGGTGATTACCTTTTTCTCTAATTGCTTGTCCTTTACATTCATCTTTTACAAAGTGTCTCCCTTTCATCCTTTTACAAAAATGCGTCCTTCATTCATCATCTGTAAATTGATTATTCAAACAATATTATTGTAGATGTAATCCATGTGGTTCACATATAAAGTCATCTGCTTCATTGTGTGATTTTAAGCTCAATTTGCCCGTCTGTGAAACAGCCTCATTTATGGCACTGCACAGAACTCTTCGAGCCTGAGTGATGGCTATGCATTACTGTGACTAAGCTACTGCTGAGCACACTTCCGGGCCACAATTGTGCCTTCACAATAAACAGCGTCTCAGGATTGACGTTGCATCACAAACACAGAACAGGCTTAGTCATACTAACAGCTCAGGGAGGCTGTTTTGGAAAATATGCCTTACTTTGTAATTACAAAATGCTACAGCATGATTTCAGACTAAATCACTGCTTCTTCCTCAGTGTGGTGCAAAATCTCCACTCACAAATTATAGAAACACATTGACTATGAAATAGTGGCTGCACTCATAAAATGTGATTAAAAAATGAAAGCATATTATGAGACGACTCAAATCCCACATTTTGTATTCAACATTTTTTACACATGAACCAGTGTCAAGAGAATCATATCAGGATAACGTCTGCAGTTCGCTTTTCTCACGTCCGCCACACACCGTGAGCCTCTCCATATCAGATACGGTCACACTACTCGAAATACAGTTTGGTTGAGCAATGTGAGTGCTTGGTTACGGTCTGCAGTGCCCAGATAAAACTCCCAGAACAATTTACCTTTACTGTTTTTAACTCAGACACAATCAGACATAACACAGACTTTCTAGGGCACTGGCAAGTCTGTTTAATGTGAGATCATACTGAGTCACATACAGCTTTGCAAGTTAATGTCAAGAAGCATTAAGAGCGGCATTGCATGTGTGTGGTAGCTTAGACATGTAGAATGAGGTTCTATGCCCACAGGGCATGCTTTTTTCCTCAGTGTTATTGTATTGTCTTTTTGTTACAATATAAAGCGCCTTTAGCCGACTTATATAGCCGACTTTATAAACAAAATTGAATTGAAAATTTAAAAGTTTTTTTGCACAGTATCAGAGGATACAAATCTTCTGTAGCTGTATTTGGTGAAAAAACACTAAAGTACACAGTGTTTTGTATTGTCAGTTTGAAAATAGAACAATTTTGGATATAGTTCAGCATGACAGCACTAATCAGTGTCACTTCTTTCTCCCTAACCAATCAAAACCAAGAACAGGTGGGCCCTACAATATCAATACTGTCCAGAGTGCCAGAAGAAGAAACTGATTCTAGCTGTCACTGACAAACTAGTAATTTAAAATCTAACATCGAAGAAGACGGCTTTGTAACCTAGCAACAATAAGTGCTTCAGACAAGCGCTCTGAAAATGGGGCCATGAGTGGATCTAGAGTTAAGAAAGAAAAAAAAAGAAACAAAAAAAACTCTTAAGCTATAATGCCAGGATCCAACCTTATACATACTCTAAATGTAAATGATGTTTAATGTAATCCCAAGATATTTTGATATCCTTTTTTCCACAATGATGTGGAAAAATGAGCAATGCCATCTCATTTGCTTTCTTGATTGGAGCACCGTGACTAAAGTTTCCTACACCCTTTGAATGTCACACATTGCCAATGTTGGTACAAACATCCATGCCACAGTCGGCATGTTGTCTCCATCAGAGTTATATGACTGCAAATTGCAAATTATTTCATGAAAATACTGTAAACCATTGCTCAAATGTTTGCACTGCTGTTTTATATCTTTGATTTCTTCTATAATCACACTTCGATTCGTTTAATATGAGAATCTAAAGAAGAGCAAAGGCCAAGCAAAATTCAAAAAGGGACAAACATCCCCTTTTTTAAAGACATTTGTATTTCACAGAGTATTTTGACCGGCAATAAACATCTTTATGCGTGTGTCTTCTCACACAATAACAGACACAGTGACATAGAGCAAAAACTACCACACATACACAGTGATACATGAAAAATACAGTTCAGTGTTGTATGCCAAAACGGGATGATAGTTTCTTCTCATCATTCTCTGAAGCACTGTCAACTTTATTTCTCTCTGAAGGTAAAAGAATAATGAGCAAAGAGAAGACACTATAAGCAATAACTTTATAATCAACCGGGGGATGCATCTACTCCTCTATTTGAAGAATATGAACAACAGTGAAGATGTAGTAAATGAGCCATGATCTGCTTTCTGTGACTGTGCCCTCAGTGGGGGGGACTCTCTTGCAGCATCGCAGGGTGAGTGGAAACTAAGTGCCAAGGGAGAGAGTGTAAAGTGAGGGAGAGAAATGAGAGAGGAGTGTGTGGGAGTTTATCGAGCAGCTAGTGAAGCTCCCTCAAGCACAATCACCTAATTAGATTTCTATCTAGCAGTCCCCTTTCCTGACCCCCTTAAATCTCTTGCATCTCTGGAAAACTACAGGGGGAGACTTCCCAAAAGTACACCCCATCTACACTATAGGTGTCTGAAAGGTGAAGGTTGTGAAGCAGAGGAGGCTTTCTCATTCACAGTAGAAATCATGATGGCAGTGGGGAGGGTAATGAAATAAATAAATAAATAAATAAATAAATAAATAAATAAACATTAAACTACTTAAAATGTGTAGTGCTGGGTTCATCTCTGAAGCCTGGAATTCACTGCAAGCATCAGTGGTGCGTTTTCAAATGCATCCATTGTTCTGAGTGGTGAACAGCATTCTCCTGTTGCCCAGCGTAGAATTAAACCAACTCAATGCATTGTGCAAAACTTGAGTCACATTGCATGGCCAGACTAGACTGTCAAAAGATACATGCGAAAAATAAAAAGTAATATTAACTGGCATTAATCGTGAACTGGTTCTTGTAGAAAACCGGTACCCAGCATCCAATTTTTTGAAATTGCTAGTCTGCTTGTTTATCCATCCGATTTCAGGTTGTGTGCCAGAGGAGGGAAATGGCATTGCAGTATACAGTGTGGATATGGACATAACTTTTATTTTTATTGCACAACACCGCGATGGTAAAGTGGAGGAATTAATTTTTCTTGGTGTAATTAACATACTGCATTACTTTTAGGGAAACGCATTCAGTGTAATGTGTGTAATAATTGCTTTTTCTGAGTAGAGATCCGAACACTGATCACAACAAACATGCAACAACATTTGATCCACAGCGTGCAAATTAACTTGTATCAATGTAATGTCTTTCGTATGCAGCTTAACAATGGTGGTCATTCTCAAAGTGAATCAATGAGGACTCGAATCAGTAAGTGATATCAATAATAGAATCAGAATTACTAAATTCTTATCCATTCCCATTCAAGTTCACAGTACTTAAATGGACTCCACAGTCACCAGATCTCAATCCAGTAGAGCACCTTAGATGGGAAATGTGCATCATGGATATTCGCTGACAAATCTACTGCAACTGTGTAATGCTATGATGTCAAAGTCTAAGGAATGTTTCCAGCATCTTGCTGAAAATTACGGCAGTTCTGAAGGCACAAAGCCCGATCTGTTACCAGCAAGGTGTTCCCTAACATAGTGTTGTTAAAATATATTCATTTACCAGGTTTTGAGGTAAAAATCGGAATTGCCCTCAAAAGAAAAACTATAGTACTGACTGTCTGCCTTTTTTGAGTGTCTGATTTAAATGGTTTAACTCAATCACTATGACATTATGCTGACAAGTGTCCTCCTGTGTTCCTGCAAATAAAAGCTAAGCTCTCCAGAAAAATTACAGAAATTAAGTATGTTCATTTTATTCGTCTAGTTACAAAAAAAGCTAATTTAACGTTTTAGATGCAGTGACAAATATCATCTGACATCCAGACTTTCTGCCTGAAGAAAAGAAAGTTGTACTGAATGCACAAAGACCTTGATGCTGTAAACACTGACAAGGTTAATTTGAGGGAAAAAAGGAAACTGTGAATATTCAGTCTGTCAAGTCTGCTGGTTCATCTGATTCAACATTCACATTTGAAAGACAAAAGGAAGAGGCATTTGGTAAGTAGAATAGATGATTCATTCAGTCTCCTACTCGTGAAGCACTGGCAAAACTATGAGTCTGTCTGTATTTTCCTGTGGGTTTTTTTCTCATCTCTGCTGGTTTACGCCTTGTTTTACCAATTTCTCCTTTATATCTGATGTGTGCTTGCATGCTTTTGTCTTAGTCCTTTATGCATATCCATAAGGTGAGTGAACAATGTGCTCATATGTGTGCTATGTGAGTGCAGGCTTAGCATTTAGCTATTTCAAACTGAGTCCTCGAGGGTTAGAGGTTGGCAATACTTTGGCCAAACCGAGGCGATCTGTCGCATTGACCCACTCAGCCAACTGTAAGACAGCATGGCAGAGCTGACAGGGCTCTGTTACCCCAGGCCACACTTAGTATTTGGCTTTCCAACCAGCCTTTTTTCTGCACACACTGCACTATATGATATCTGTCTCTTTGCATTTAATCAGATAAATACCACGAGGTGGGTGAGGGATGGCGCATGAACACAGTCATGTGCCATTTAGAGAGGTGCTGAACGCTGGGGAAAATTGCCAAATCAGGACACGGACCAGGAATAGCAAATGTTAAATGTAAATTAAATCCTGTAAAATCTCAATAAAATTAAGTTGCGTATGTATTATTTCGTGTGATTCATGGCCCGAATGGCAATTGTAGTTAAAACGGATCACATCATAAGACCATTAAGACTCATTCATAATTTGGGTGTTGAATAGTGATCTGTATGCTACTAAATTGGCTTTGTTTATTTGCTATGATAATTTAACCTTTATATTTTATAGATTTGCATGGTTCTGTTATGCAAGTCTGTTTAACTCAGACTTTGAAAGCCTGTGACGGTTAAAAACAGTTTTACAATTTTTTTTCATGTTTTCATTTGAATTCTGTAGACATTGAGCTTGTGCTGTAACTATGTAAAGACAATCTTTTGTCACATATTTTAGAGGGCAAACAGTACCCCTTTTTTAAACTTGCTTGCTGTGAACAATATTAAGTGTTGTTTTTCTTAGGGTTAGGGAATATATTACCTCTACATACAGTATGTGTGTCTCTGGTGAACAGCAGCAGTCTGAGAGAGTTTGGGGCTCTAGGCAGAAAATTGCCAGCACTTCTTTCGTTAAATTTCTCTTAATAATAATGGATTGGATTTATATAGCGCTTCTCAAGGCACCCAAAGTGCTTTACAATGCCACTATTCATTCACACACTGGTGGAGGCAAGCTACAGTTGTAGCCACAGCTGCCCTGGGGCAGACTGACAGAAGCAAGGCTGCCATATCGCGCCATCGGCCCTTCTGGCCAACACCAGTAGGCGGTAGGGTAAAGTGTCTTGCCCAAGGACACAACGACCAGGACAGAGAGCCCGGGGATCGAACCGGCGACCTTCCGGTTACAGATGCGCTTCCCAACCAACCCAACTGAGCCACAGTCGCCCCAAAAAAGGTCGCCTCTTAAGAGTCATTCTGAGACATGAACTCACTTTCAGTTAAATCCTAAATGCAAAGATGTGGGAACAAAATCATAAATGGAGGGTGTCATTAATCAACACAATAATTTAATGAGAAAGGCAGTTTTTAAATCTCTAAATGACATCAGGATCTTTTACTATAGGAAATTAATTGAATTTAGCAATGTTTAACAAATAGTCACTGAGGGCTCATCAGTGTCCTGCATCGTTTGCATTTTATTGTATTATGTTTCCTCTGTCTACACTAATTGTGATTGTGGACTTTAATTCCTTATTTTGTCTTTTAGATGCATTCATATTTGAATAAACACTAAAACAGTGAAGGACACCTTAACAGCACCACTAATTTATGTCAAATTAAGTACAATGTGTTTTGAAGTAACATTACGTGCTTATTTCTTTCTTACATCTTATTGTACATTACTGACAGCAGTGTGCTGACTTTTCCTCGTCAGGCAACATTTTCCCTTTGTTGTTTAATTTTCTATCCAGGTCTTTTTTAAAAATGTACACTCCACTAAAAAAGATTCTATACAACTATATTTACTGTGGAGATGTACCTGGAACTGATCCTCTGGAAACGGATTAAGGATGCATTTCTTTTTGGCAAGGTTGTGCACATGTGTTCTACATGATAGAACCGTAAATCCAACCTGTATTTTGTATGTGGTTGTTTTCCCTGTATTTCTCTTTAATTCAGGCTTATGGAAAGTTTTTTTCTCTCTTTTAATCTCTGAACATCAACCTGCATAAGAAGGATGCGAAGGAAGGCTCTGTAAATGAAAGGTGAGAAGCTATTTAACAATTTTTGTGTCACGGCCCTGGCGTGAACTGTCTCCAAGCAAAAGCTGCTTTGCCACTTTCACCCATTTTTTATTCCCTTCAAGCACACCGCACCCCACCGCACACACACACACACACACACACACACACACACAAATATGTTGTATTGCCAACTCTTAAATAGGATCAAACCCAACCGCAGTTAAAAGGCTTAGGTAAATCTGATTTTCTCTGTGGTTCCACCAAAAGCTAGACCTGAGCCAAGGAGCTGACACTCTGTGAACGAGACTGGGTGATAACAGAGCACACAACAGGAGACAATGAAACGCTCTTCATTAGCACAGTAAACCGGGGGCTGATCTGACACATTAAGAGTGTGACAGTGCAGCCTGTGTACAGCATGTGTGTGGGTGTGTGCATGCATGCCTTTATTTTTCTTAGCATATGTCTGTGCAGGGACAGGCAACCATAGCGGTATAATACAAGGTAAACAGAGCAAATACTGTACATTTCATTGATAATAGGATTGATTGATGGCACAGTGTATGCATAAATGATTTAGGTATTAAATAAATTACTTTAATTATGAATACTCAAGACCTGCTATCAATCACTCGATATAAAGTTTGCCACGCATGTGGGTTTAGCTGATTTGAAAAGACAACTTGAAACTGATTGAAACTTTTCACAGAGGAGTTTTCTAACTATTTGATGTCGATTTAGTTTCACAACAACAGGTGTTATGTGGGCTCTAATGAATTCTCCCTGTGAAGTGATGCTTTAAAAAAACACAAACAAACAGTGTAGACACTGAACAAAACAGTAACCCGATCTAACCTCAGATTACCACTAAAAGACTCCAGAGGAAGTGGATGAAGTGCACATCATCTGAATCTAGACGTTTATACATTAGGCAAAAGATGACACCACGACTGTGTTTGACATCTCTGTTTTCCATGAGAAAGTAATAAATGTTTAATTACTTCTCGTTCTGAAAGCTGCTGGCCTGTCCAAGTTTCTAAATTGATTAACAACATTCTCGGGAGCTGGAACAAAATCGAATTGCATTTTACACATCTGTCAAGTCATGCTTATACCTCTAGGCTCCTCTTTTGGCAGCTTATTTTGCTGAATAAATAAGTGCTTGGGAAGCAGCAGACATCAAAGTATTTCAAGCACATTAGGCAACGACACTTTGCTTCAATAGAACCCTACAATTTGGATTCTGTTTATTTATTTATTTATTTTTTTTGTCAAAATTACAGCAACTGTTACTTTGGGGTTCTAGGGTTTAGTAGTGTTCCCTCTGTTTGGTGTCTTCCCTGCTTGTGTATCCCCTTAGTGTAGTAGGTCTCTGTGTTTAGTCTAGAGATAGACCGATCCGATATTACGTATCGGTATCGGTCCGATACTGACCCAAATTACTGGATCGGATATCGGCGAGAAATAAAAAATGTAATCCGATCCATTAAATATCAAAAAAGCACCTCACAAAACTTGCTACACGGCGTAACTCGGCTCATAACCGTAGCACGTTGCAACAGTATGCATCACGTGATAGAGGGCTGTGTGTATTTGTAGCCTCGCTAGCAAACCAGCATTT
The DNA here is from genome assembly GCF_963576455.1 of Neolamprologus multifasciatus. Lineage (NCBI taxonomy): Eukaryota > Metazoa > Chordata > Actinopteri > Cichliformes > Cichlidae > Neolamprologus > Neolamprologus multifasciatus. The sequence continues at coordinate 6,378,065 of NC_140443.1, read as the reverse complement.
CATCTCCGAGGAGGTTTTCCCAGAGAGAAGTAAAGCAAGTGTGTAAGTTCATCTCTGAATGTTTGTAAAGCATTCCCATGTTAAACTTAACAACCGATATATGGAGCGACTGCTTCTCTCTCTCTCTCTCTCTCTCTCTCTCTCTCCTGCTGCTACTTCAATTGTGAAACTGCTTAATGATCAGCTGATCGGCTTTTCTGTCGCGAGTCCGTCTCTCTTGTTTGTCTTTGGCCCACTTCTCACCAGAAAGAGGAAACCAGCGGCTGAACAACAGCAGCACTATTAAGCTTGATAAGCTGTTGTTAGAATTTATTTAATATTACTTTCTACACCAGGATCTTTTTCTACGTAGCTGACGGCTGGTAACTGTGCAGGGGCGGATCTAGCAAAGTTTAGCCAGGGGGACTAAACTTTGAACAGGGAAAAGGGAGCACAAAGACATACTTTTCTTTCTTATTCTCATTTAAAATGTCGAGCTTTTAATAAATAATTATCTGAATCTTACACCCAAAGTTTTAATCTGATGTAAAATATATATATAAGTCCATTACTGTATATAGTAACTGTTAAGTCTAATATACCCTAGTAAGCTATAGTACTTTTTCCTTTGGGAAGATACCATCTGTGCAGTCTGCAGTTCTGTTGAAGAAAGATGTTGAATCTATTTAATTATTCTTGAAAAATAAATTATTTCTGTGCATTTTCCCCCTGCATCAAATTAAATTTGATTACATCGATTAAGCATCATGAGGTGGGGGGTGGTTCCCTTTTTTTTTTTTTTTTTGCTGTGAGTTTGCAACCCTATTAGTTAGGTTGCTTAATATTTCTGCTAAGTACTCTTTAAAATACCAGAATAGGGAGGATGGAGCAGGTTTAAGTTTATTAGATTGATCAGTTTTGCTGAACTATCAAATATTTTGGGCGCAGTGTATTTTTTACATACAGGTATAACAGAATAGCTTTAGTGTTGTTTTTTATTTAAACGTGAGTATAAACTTATACAAAATGCAGCAAGATATTAAAAAAATGTTTTATTGATTAAAAAACACACTATATCGGATTCATATCGGTATCGGCAGATATCCAAATTTATGATATCGGTATCGGACATAAAAAAGTGGTATCGTGCCATCTCTAGTTTAGTCCGCGTCTCTGAGTCTGTGTTAAGTTTGTGTGTTGTGTCATTACGTGTATGTTTTATTGTGAAGGTCTGCGTCTTATGTGAGTGTTTTCAGTTTGCCTCCCTGCTCTCGTCATGTTAATTACTCCCAGCTGTGTCCCCCACCTGTGTGTAATCTCCCTGTGTTTCTCTGAGTGTATTTAAGTCGTGTCTTCTGTCTTAGTAGTTGCTGGTTCGTCTGTGTTGTTCCCCTCCATCTTCCTGCGTATCTCCCTCCGTTGTCTCTCCGTGTCTCCCTACATCTCTTGGGTCTTCAGGTTTGTTTTGTTAGTTGTTCCAGTGTAAGTTTATTCTCGCCTTGCTGTTTCTGTTTGTTTTTCATCCTCCTTACTAAATGAAGTTCACTCTCGTCACAAGCTGCTCGTCCTAATCTACAACTCCACACGTCTGCCACGTCGGACGTAACATAAGTAATTTAATGACACTTTGCAAAGCCATCCAGCGGCTGAATTGGACACGTTAACAGGTTGGTTGTGGACCAACTGTCTGTGTCTCCTTGACACTTCTGATCTAAAATGTGAAATGTCTGCACCCAACTTAATAAAAAAAACAATAGCAAATAAACAAATTAAAAAAGCACTCATCTGTGAAAAAATACTCGTATCATAAAACATCCAAAAACAAAATTGTTTTTTAGACCACTTGCTCTATGTTTTAATATGTAGGGACTCACAGTGTCTACAGGAAACCATTTTTATATTATCCATGGAAATTACAAAGGGGGTCAAATTGTTTCCTGCACGTCATCCCATTGGTTACCTTTGAGCATGAATGTGAGGCTGAAAATGCTTTAAACAATTAATTTCAATCCTTACAGCCTACTCAACGTCCCATAACAAAATTGAAAGAGACTCTGTAGAGAAAATACAAAAAATGAAAACGGAAGAAAAGGAACAGATGTTCCTGCCATTTGCCAACCTCACAGGATGATAGTAAAAATAAATAAATAAAATTAAACAAGAGACGGATGGATAGACAGCACAGTCTTGTGCATGTACTTTAAGTTTGTAATTACAATGTGAAATATTTCACTGCCTTTCTCTCTAATGAGAACATTAAAAAACCTTTTCTTTTACAATGCTGGGAGCCAGCGATGATCTTTTTAGCTGGAAGACTAATCATCTCTATGTGATTAGGAGCTGAAGGTTAATGTGGGCTCTCACAGATGGGAGACAGAGTGAGGTGGGAGTGAGGGAGATCAGACCAGACAACGTTCTAGAAAGGCACAGACTGGTGGTACTGCAGAGACACAGGGGGGCTATAAGTGGTTAAGAGTCTGTGGATCAAGGGGAGGAGAGGCCTGAGCCTCATTACACATGTAAATGCAGCTTCCAGCATGGAGGCCCCACTTTAAAGCCTTGCTGTTTTAATTATTCCTTTGCTCTGCACACGATAATTGGCTCTAACTCAGCTCGGGGCCTGTTGGCTATGTAAGGTGAATATAACACCCTAATGACTTTGTCCATTTTTAATGGTGATCAGTGGAAAGACCTGGCCTTCTATTGGATTGGGAATAGCCACATCAGTGCCTTTGTCTTGATTTCCGCACAGACTCCCACTGTTTGATTGTTGGGCATTAATGTTTTATCGCAGGGTTTATATGTTTTCCATTTAGAAAATTAATTAATGAATGAATGGGTGAACTGACTGAAATTCTTTGAATTAAATTTTATTTAAACAGTGCACTATTTGCCGTTTTAGCCCTGATTGGATTATAAGATGCTATTAAATCAAATATCAGAAACCACTTTCTTTCCCACAATGAAACAACTTTCAACAGACAGATCACGTCTTAATTAAATAAGAAGAAAAGAAACACCTGAAAAAGGCATAACTGAAGCATATCAGAATTATGGGGAAACATTATAAGTAGAATTAAAATTCTATCAAGGTTTTGTCATGAAGGAAAGACGTCTCTCTCATGACATTTTAAAGAAAGAAGTTTTAAAAGACTTCTTGGCAGGCGAAACAATATGACTGAATCAATCCAATCAAATACATTTCTGGGATAGATATCCAGTATCAAAATCTGTAATTATTTTATAATAATGTTTTAATTCATAGCAAATAAATAAATACTTTGGAAAGAAATTTACTTTCTGACACAGGACCCGTGGGGGAATTTGTGCCTTTGCCCTAGAGCTGAGTCTAAAGTTGCCTTTGGTGTTAAGTGTCAAACAGATCATAGTGTGGAGCTGTGCAAAAATATGGAAATAATCAGGAATTACAAGACAATAAAAATAATAAAAAGGCTGGTTTGTAATATTTTAATGCGCACACACACACACACACACACACACACACACACACACACACACACGAGATGCATTCCTGCTAAGACCACGAGGGCTGTTCCACTGTCAAGTGCACGAGGGCAGTTTTCTTTAAAAACAATTTAATCACACTTTTGATAAGTCCAGTTTCTTCAGACTTTACCTCAGAGACTTATTCCCTGTTCTTCATTTTGCCCACTGCACCACAGGGTTATCAGTAGAAAAGTGAAAGCAATAATGCTAAGCAAAAACAATACTAAACAAAAGAATACAGAAGTCACTACCAAATGATACATTACATGGAATCAGAGGAATGTTGTTCATGTTGTTCATTTATCAAACATTTGTTTGAATATTTGTGTAATGTTTCAATTTTGGTGACCATTTTTCATTCTATCTGCCGCTTCCAAAGACAATGTATACTCTTCATACATAATATTCAATATTGTGAATCATTACAATATATCCAAAATGGATGTTTCACATCCATGATCCTTTAAGCTGCATGTGTCCCCTGACTTCATTTATGATGTAAACTAACCAACATATGAAATAGAAAAAGCTTCTAATTTACAAATATGCCTGAAAGCAAGCTGATATTTGTGACTAAGTAATCTACTAAAGTAGTCTAAATCAAACAAAACCACAGAATTAAATATGCTGGTATCAAAATCAAATCTTCATACATTTTGAGCCAAATACTTCCTCTGCTTAAAAATACTTTGGCTTTGGTTACTTAGTGGAGTGAATGAGGACTAATAACTAAACACAACCCCCTCTAAAAAAGTATAAAAAAAAAATAAAAACAGAAATCTCATGTATTTTTGGGTGTAACAACGGACCTAACTTCTCATTCAGAATTGTGGCCATTCATGTCAAAAATGACTGTCAAAAGTGCCTTAAGTAGGTTGTGTGCTGTTTTGCAGTAATATTGATGTTTCAGATTAAAGACACACAGATAATATTACATTGTGGCAATTTTTTTCTATTCGGATGTTAATAAAATATGTGTGTGCTGTGGCACAGTGTTTTGGTACAGTTTTCAAAGGTCCTCACCTTTAACTTGTTATAGTGAAAACTACTTGACTAGCACTCTTTAGCTTCTTGCTCAACAAAGAGCAATAGGATTTTTTTTACATCAAAAATACAAAGATTACATTTCTGAGATCACAGTCTAAATGAAATTATTTGAGTCTGTGTTTTATGAAGAAAACATACCTGACCTGGCTTGGCATCTTCACATATTGAGGCTTCATACGGTGTGGCCAGTTCAGGTGGATTGTCATTCACATCAAGTATCCGAATGCTCACTGATGTTTGGGATGCCATTGTGTGGTTATCTACAAAAGAATGATACAGAAAATAAAAGTTGTGTAAAGAGCTGTGGCAGAAATGTGCATTTGCATTTGCATTATATTATCTCACTATAACTATAGTGTTTGGGGAAAGCCGACAACTGGCAGTGAAACGACAGCTTCTTAGACTGCTCCGACTATGTGTCTTTTTTCCACAGGTATTTTTCTTTGCTTTATTTACCACATGAAAGAGATGAGGTAACGTTTTAGTTTAACCAGAATATTCATAACGGCCCAGGTTGCACACATGTAACTGAAACCTAAAATTCAGGCTTATGTGTAACTACAGGGAATTTGTGTTGTGCCAAGATGCTACTAAACACATAGCAGTGTGTAGTATTTGGTACTCCCTTGTGGATATTGACAGAGGACTGCAGCTGCTGCTAAAATCCTGCCAATGTGTTGATTTTTCCATAAGAGACTGGTGTTGATTTCCAAGAATCCATAGACAAAACACTTAATGCACCCTTGTTAGCCTTTATCAGACAAGACAAAGACACATCTCCCAGTAGGAACCAGAAAGTAGTTTAGTAGCTGTGTGCTGAAGGGTTTTGTTAACTTAAAATACATCCACTGCCTGAAAAAACACTTTTGTATGCCAGTGAGTGACATAAAAATGGCACCAAAGATGCTAGGTTTGTCTCTAGGTACTCACTATCTGATAATGAAGTGAAAGAGACACACCTCAGCAAATGAAAACGACATGCTTGTGACAAAATTGCAAATGTAGTACTATCGTTTTCTTTCTTAAGCCAGTGTCAGCTAGATACATCCAGAAATATAACACCACAACACACTCTCAAGACATTTTTCTTAATGGGCAAAAATATAAATGTGGGAGTTGAGAAGATTATATAATTAGTACAATCAAAACCCACTTCAAATTAGCTTGACTTCTCCTTGAATCTTAATTCCCATTCTTAATCATATGATAATGTCTGATGGAGTTTCCATTTTCTCATAAAACACTGTTTGCAGTACAGAAGGGAGCCTTAGGCCTCTCGTGTGCATGTGTGTGTGTGTGCATGTGTGTGTGTGTGTGTGTGAGCTTGAGTTAGTGGAAAAAAGAAAGAAAAGGAAAAGAAGAATGGTGTATGTGTGTGTGTGTGTGTGTGTGTTGGGAGAATGGGTGGGGCGGGGGGTGCCCGGTTGCTGCAAGTGTTAGTCTGGATATGTTAGGTTAATTGTAGTGCACACTTGATGATCAAATCAGTATACACAGCTGTCACCACCTAGTTTATGCATCTGAGTGGCACCCTACAGAAAATGTAACAACATGCAGCTACTGACAATTACCCAGTGGTTGAATATACACATAAATCAGTTCCAAGTGTTCCACTGAATGAATTTAAATTGTTGTAATTATGTAAATCTGGAAGATAGTTAAGCACAATGAAGTGAACTCACTTATACAAATAAGTGCCTAGTAATTATTAATCCTAATACATAGTACGTAACAACCAAATTAACACAGTCAAGTGATCAAGATGAGAGCTTGCCGTTTTTTAATTGAATATTAGTGCTACTAACTATTTCTAATAGATAAATGGGGTCAAAATGCAGAAGTTAAACTCTTTTTTTGCTGCTCTTAATTTACTAAATCTAATTAATGTTGCACTTTCGATTAAAAAAATGGGAGTTTTAGTGCAACCAATGATAAATATTTTCAAAAAGCAAAATGGACCTGGAAACTGGACTGTAGTCCTTGAAAAGATGCCTACCTTCCTTAACATCCACGGTTTTATAGACTGTCATTATCGTCTCTTTTTTTAGGATGTGGTTTCATTGCAAGACATTAAGTCCTTAACACTGGCATGTCTGTAAATGTGTGTGCTTAAAATAAAAACTCTCCACCACTCTGTGGGAATTGGTTGTCCCACCACAACTTCACACTCTCCCCCCCCAAGGTTATTATAGGGATAAACTGACACTTGAGGTTAAACTATGGGTAAATTTAAAGCTCTGTGAGCAACCAGATGATGGAAAATTCCAGAGCTTAGAAACACAATTATTGGGCCACACTCCAAGTAAAAGAAAAATGACAAGACAGATTTACTAAAGACAGCAAAGCAAACTAATGGTCATCAGACTATAGCAGATAAATTCTCCTGCTCTCTCTCACCACATAGTTCTGTCTAACAGTTGCACAGCAGCTAATGAGAATGCTGGTCTCAACTAATAGCATAATCCTCACATCAATGCAGGGTTTTAATTGACTGCTTTTTGCCAGAGCAGCAAGAGCATAAATGCAAAAAGAGCTCCACCAGTCCTAGATATCTCTTTTTCCTCGTCTAATTTCATCTTCACATTATTCTGTTGTCCCCGCTGTGCCAGAATGAAAACCAGCAATCACCAGATGTTACACATTTTACATTTCAATTCCCAGAACTGAAAAGAGATGAAATAATGTGAGAAAGCGCCTACCACCACAGACTCGCTTCATGGGGACAAAAAAATAAATAAAAAATAAAAAAACCAAAAAGCGTATTCAAGGAGACAGGTTCATTCATGTGGACCAAGTGGTGCTGTTCTAAATCTGTCTTCAGCTAGTGTAGGAGAATAAAAAATAAAAAAGGATCTCAACAGATTATTGGCATGCTCTGCATCTGTGCTGCACATACCAGCTGTCGAGAATCTTACAGAAAGACTGTCTCTTAGGTGCTGAATTATACTGACATAACTTCAGGGAAGACAGATACAGTATGCGAGTGCTTGCTTGTCTCCTCACACGTGTGGATGGCTGCATGTGTGTAGGTGTCTGTCTGTCTGCAAAGATTTACAGTATTTTTCTTTTCTCTTGCTGCATAGCTCCAATTTTACACTGACAACCGAGGCTATCAGAAATCTCTTCGGTATATCTTGATTTTGTGTGACTGAGAATTGCTAGTTATGAACAATTGCTTTTAAGCAAAAGAATTGAATGGGTCCTGAACATTGTCAATTACTTAAAACTTGTTACATTTTATCGTGGATGCTTATTAACCTTTTACATCTTTTCAAGTAGAACATTTTAAGAAGTCTCAAAGATGTGCTGGTTTTATATGCTTCTCCATTATTGTCCTGAAAGAACTGAAGAGGGTAAAAAATACAGGGAAAGTCTGTGGGAAAAGGTTTTTTGTCTTGATCTGTAAACACTTTCCCGTTGAGCTTATGGGCTCCCGTCTATCTTTTAATAGAAGATTACCTGTTATATGAAAGTCCACGCTCATTGGCTAATGACACGTCAATCACAAGTCACTAGCCAATGAGTTTTTGAATTCACAGTCAGACCTGCTTCCTCATCATGCCCATTTTTTGCAACCATGATAACAATGGCACAACAGTTCTTCTCAAGGTTTCAAAGCAGGACATTAGAAACCAGTGGCTGACATCACAGTAGCTAAGTCCATCTTCCATGAGGTGGTGAGCTGTACCAAGCTTAGCACAATCCAAAACATCAGAACATGCTTATTCGTGAATATTTAAAGCATCCTATTTACAGTTCTTGTCCTTATGGAATACTGTTGCAGTGTAATAATGTGATTACATTCATTGTCAGTGCTGAAAGGTGTGAACACTTTACATAGAAAGTTGACAATCCTTTCATACTTTGCTCTTTAGATTCATCTTACCTTCGCATTTTCTAACTTTGACTAAAAAGAGATACTGATCTCTCTTCAGCATCTTCCAACAAACGTGTGATTCATTTGGATTTGCAGAGAATAATGTTCTAACACCATAAAAAAAATCAAAGAGTGTGTGTTTTGTTTGCCAGACAGCAAGTGAGAAAAGTTATGCTGTAGAAAATGTTTCTTCTCTGCAACGGTGCAAGAGATAAAGACTTTCAGTTACTTCAGTATCTTTTTGCCCTCAGGGTGATGTTCTTTTTTCCCACCTACCTGTCTGGGGAAAAAAGCAGTTTTGCAAGGTGATATCATACTTGCTATCAGTTCTCGAAAATTATATGTCACTCTAACTTAGCCTGATACGTTTCTGCGGAGAAGATTGTCAGGAAGTACGAGTACTGTGGCTAGTGACAGTACATTAAATGTTGTTCCTGTACTCGGGAGGTTTTGCGTTTTCTGGAGGGGAGACAAGCAGTGCATAGATGAGAGGCTGTGTCTTTTTTTTTTCCAGTGACAGTGTCTGCAGGAGATGTTGCACCTTTTAATTGGGTGATTTCAAAGACATACTATGTGTGCATGTTTGTATTTGAAACTAAAACATATTTACTCAGGCACATATGGAGTAATTGACATTTAGGTGTGTTTTTCAGTTTTGCAACAGAGGTTAATCCTGGGGCATTTACGCCAAGCATTGTCAGGAAGCAGTTGTCACTTGTCCGATACTGATACACGGGCAGTACAACAGTTCAAAGGTCAGTAATGAACTGGGATAATTAAGGGTTGTGCCACAAAATTTCCAGTTTTAACAATGTCCTCAGACACACTGACCTTGTGGCTGTCTAGCTTTAATGAGCAGAAGGGCCTAAATAAAAAAGCGAACAAAATCATTATGGAGAAAATGAAGTCCCCTCTTAAAATACTTTAGCTCATAGCTTCACAAGTATATGCCTCTCACTCCCCCCCTCTATTTCCATCTCTCTTGTGGCCTTTCTGTGTCTACTTATTCTATCTCTTTCTGTCTGCTTTCTGTCTGTGTACAGCTCTCAGGACTCCATGAACGGGTGATAAAGAAACATAGTGGATGGGAATTTTGATGGCATTGACCACTGACTCTGTCTGTGTGGATGTTTCCACCAATGGCAATGAGAGAGGCTTTATCTTTCAAGTGCAGGCATGTGTTTATGTCTGATATTGAAAGGTGTACGGTTGCTTTAAATGTTCAATTAACATTAAAACGTGTTTATGAGATAATGCCAAGCACAAAGAGGCAGACCACAAAAGGCTCCAAATTGCTCTGGGAGGACTCAGAAAGGCTAATTTTGTCTTAATGTTTGTGGTGGAAGAGACTGCTTACTATTCAGATTGGGCAGATTTGATTATTGGGGTAATCACAGTCTAGGGCAGACCTTCCCAAAGTGTGGGGCCTGCACTTGTGGGACGCAGAGCCATTGCAGGGGGGGGGGGCGCAGTATGAAAAGGGGGGGGGGGGGGGGGGGACAAAACGCTTGGACGCTTGGCACGGGGCGCCCACAGAAACGCAAAGCAGGAGGTGAAGCATCGCTGAATATGTTTCCAAACCAACTTCATTCTAAGCCAACGACTAGAAAATATGGTGAAGCCTATCTGCCCTTTGGTTTCACCTGCACAAGTGCCGAGGTAGGTCTCCCCTGCAGAATTGGTTTTCCCTTGGTCGGGAGCAGCGCTGAGCTCTTCAAATCACAGACAAACAGTGTCCCTAGTTGTTTGTGTTTAAAAACACTTTTTGCACAGAGAGGCATTTTTTGAAAAATGCATTGATAGCAATGTTGAACATTATTACACAGGAAAAAAAACAACTGCAGTAAAATAATTACACCGTGACACCTCCGCCTTTGTAAATGGAGGGACAGTAACTGCGTGTAAAACCTGAAGATAGTCAGATTAACAGTAACAGTATATATACATTCGTCTCTATTTGCCATTCTGCATTTCATCTCATGTAAACGTGGCGCACAGCGTGACGTCAAAAAAGGCACATACCTTTGACGTTGCGTGAGGAACTCTGTATTCCTCGTCCACACTTAAACGGAAAAAAATGAGTTTAAAAAAATCGCAGTTTTCGGTGATAGGAAACGCCGTTTACGTGTGGACGAAACAGCTGCGTTTTCAAAAAATACCCGTGTAGGTGTGGACGTAGCGTAAAAGAGTTTACTTTACAAATTACTTGTATTTGCTTAATTGTTTACTAAATGTTTGAGGTATGAAAGAAACCGCAATGGAGCAAAATATGGGTGTGTGTGGTTGGAGGATGTGCATGTCCGTGTGCGTGTGCACGTGCGAGAAGGGGGGGGGGGGCGCAAACATTTTTCTTGTAAAACAGAGGGGGGCCTAGCAAAAAAAGATTGGGAACCACTGGTCTAGGGGAATATGATTGAGGAACAAATATGAAGACATTTTAAAATCAGCTTTGTTTATGGTATTGTTTTCTTCCGCTTCTATGTGTAGTGCTGGATACCAGTTAGATGCAGAATGCAATCTCCCCTGCTTTCACTGCAACCCCCAAATCACTTCATCTGTAAAAGATTGAAAAAGTGAGGAACACCAGGCTTCCTCCTATTTCAAGTTTGCTCCTAATGGTATAGTAATAACTTCCCAGCTTCCTCAAGTTATTACATTCTTCATTTTCTTTGCTGTGACAAAAGAACCCAATGAGATGAAAAAAATGTAAGCTCTTCATTCATTTTCAGCAATGTATTCATCAACTCATCGACAAGCAAGAAAGCGATGACTATATTTTTCTCCTGGAAGAAAAACGAGAGTAGTGCATAGCTGCCTTTGATCTGCGACCAACAGTTTTTCTTGCTATGGTCAAAGAAAATAAACGATACATTCTGTCACTGTGTTCAAATGTAGAAAAGTAGAAGAAAGTGTGTGTCAAAACAGTAAAGTCTAGAAAGAAATGATTGAAAATAGTATTACTGCCAAAGAGAAAGTCTTTAAAGCTTATGAGATCTATTGAAAATTGTAAAATGTGTACAAATAAACCAAATCTTAAAAAGATGCCATAAAAGTGCTGCTCACATTACTGCTGTTTCTAGGTTAAACCTCGAGTTATGCTCATATTAAAAGACATAAAAGCCATTATATATAACATATATATATACACATACACATATATATATATATATATATATATATGTGTATGTGTATATATATATGTATATATATATATACACATATATATATATATATATATATATATATACACATATATATATATATATATATATATATATATACACACACACACACATATATATATATATATATATACACACACACACACACACATATATATATATATATATATATATATATACACACACACACACACACATATATATATATATATATATATATATATATATATATATATATATATATATACACACACACACACATACATATATATATATATATATATATATATATATATATATATATATACACACACACACACATATATATATATATATATATATATATATATATATATACACACACACATATATATATATATATATATATATATATATATATATATATACACACACACACATATATATATATATATATATATATATATATATATATATATATACACACACACACACATATATATATATATATATATATATATATATATATATATATATATATGTGTGTGTGTGTGTGTATATATATATATGTCAGGGCTCTAGACTAACTTTTTGACATGGGCGCACCAGTACGCCTAACTTTAAACGTTTAGGCGTACCGGCACAAAAGTTAGGCGCACTCAAATTTTTCAACTGCATCGCTTAACACCGCAGTTTTACATGTGCACTTTCTTTGGGGGGGAAGTCCATACAGACAATATTCATTTCTAAATTATTAACTAACAAACTTGTGCTTAAAGTGCTTTGTCAATATTGTAGAAAATGTTAAACTTAATCATCATCTCGGCCTCCTCTGACGACCTGTTTGCTGCTGTCTGTTGCTGAAAGGCATTGGGGAGAGGGGACACTTGGGCAGTGCATTTATTGCAGCATATAATGTGTTTCCTGGATACACTGCTGCTTTTTCAGCATTCAAAGATTGATGGCACCATGTCAGAGCACTGGCTATGAATTTCAGACAGATCAGGCCTTAACTTAACAAAAAAGTTATCAATATTTCTTTTCATCTTTTCTTATTACCCAGAGCTACATCCACTTCTCTCAGGCCTAGGCTGCTCACTAGGGCTGGGTATCATCACTGATTTCTATAATCCATTCGATTCCGGTTCTCAAAGTCCTGATTTGATTAAATTTAGCCTCAGACAGTCAGAAATATTATAATTCTGATCATTTATCAGTACTGATACATGTGAGACTTCATCAGAATTGTGAACATCACAGCAGATGACTTTGTGTGAAAGTAACTGAGAATAAAACACAGAAAAGGAGATTTTCCTGGTCTGGCTTTTTATAGAAGATAACCTTGCAATTTTGCATAATTCTAATACATATATATATATATATATATATATATATATATATATATATATATATGTATGTGTATGTGTGTGTGTGTGTGTGTGTGTGTGTGTGTGTTTACGTATGTGTGTATGACATTTCTGCCAAACAAAACTGGATCTTTTTTCAAAGTGTTTGTACAATATGAATTCTGTTTGAGTGTACTCTTGCGATACACTTTTTTTCAAAGCTAAAAGCCACAACAGACAGCAGCTGAAAATGTGCCAAAATCTTTGGTAACTAATGATCACATTGGTTTGAGGTTGTCTGTCACCCCTTATAACCCCTGCTGGGAGTCAGCAAATGTTGGAAAGCCAATTTAACTTGTACAATCATTGGCAGGCACTGGGTGTAAACAAAGGTAGTAAACATTTTGCTTTTTTGTTTTAAAACTTCAGCTGTAAATTGCTCAAACACATGTACATTTAGTTAATTTTAGTTGAAATGTCAGGCAAATTACATCTTTAATCTTTAAACAGTACAATCCAGGACAACTTTTTCTGTCTTTGTTTTTTGGTAACTTGTTTGTAATCTGACTTCACCATTAGCTGATACATTTCTAAAACTATTTTTTTGCTTCATTAGAAAGCACACAGCTGCTTTCACGAGTAACTTTGAAATATTCAAACATTAGGTCTTCTAATGTCACGCTGTAGGATAAACAAGTCAAAATAAACCAGTAAAAGAACTCATTTTGTTGCTGATTGAAACTATAGCGTTCTCATAAACTGTCAGAAAGGTTGGCAAATTAGAACATTTGATGATAAATAATATTACACTAGTATTAGGTTGCACAGAGTGTTAAACTCAGAGTTTGAAATGGCTAGCAATGTACCTGCTTCTACAGCCTTCACAGTGATATTGTGCCAGCCTGCAGTCTCTCTGTCCAAAATCTTTCCCAGCGTGATGGCACCAGAGTCAGGATCAATATGAAAGATCATCTCCTGGTCTGTAGTCCGATCGATGGAGAACCTATTACAACAAACAATAAAATTAGGATGTAAATGTTAAAGTCAATGCAAAAATGGATGAATAATTACAATGAATGATTTATTTATTCATTTCAATTTTTAAGTAACTTAATTATATTGTGTCTTTAAGATAGTCTTAAAGGCTAAAAAAAAAGACATCTGTAGATAACATTTTGCAGTAGTTATACATGGTCATGACAAGCGTTGAAATTTTTTTGAAAGCATTTACAGGAGACTTGCCACAAGCTCTGTGACCCTAATAGAGCTATGCCTCTTCGCTATATTTGCTTATATATTGACTCGTTCTTTTCTTATGCAGAGAAAAAAATGCATTAAATTTTCATTGTGCACTCTAGAAAAAAACACAAATTCATCTTTCCTTCTTTGGGGTATGCGCTGCTCTCAAAAGACTGGTGAGTCAACAAAAATCTGCTGAAATATTTTGTTATTCTTAGTTCTTTTCTACACACACACCATTCTTACTCAAGTCTACATAAACCACCTCCTGATAGCCTATTTGTCAAGGAAACCAGCCAGCAATACCTAGTAACATGGTTACATTTTACACAAAGCATAAAAATTAATATAAGCAGGTTTTGATTTTACATGTCTTCGAAACAAAACAAAACAAACAATGATAAATATTAGCATGTTCTGTTTATATTTCACTCATGCCATGTAATGTCATTAAAAACTAATTGTGATCATTCAGTCTTAGAGCATTAACATATTTTTACTGTTTAAAAAGCTAAGTTTTTAAAATACTGTGCTAACATGATATACTATTGCACAAAGAAACATAATACCTACAATATAGGTTCTGTATATATAGGTGTCATCATGTGCATAGCTCTGTTAAATCTTAGTGTAACTTAAGTATTAGATTTACAACGGAGAGTCTCCCAGTGCAGTCTCTCCCACCATGACAATCAAACCTCCTTTGTTTGGAACACAATGCAACTGCAATTTACAACAATCCAATCACTCCTGCTTCCCATAGTTTTGAATAGCATTGGCCGTTATTACTTAATGTTGTAATTTGTCACTGTGTCACAAAATTTAGGTGCTTTTCACAATTCTAAGTAGTTTCACACAAAACTACAGTGTGTATTTTATACAGATATATGTTGTAGAATATATGTATGCATATAGTGCAGTGAAAGCATAAAGTACTATAAATTCCTTTTAAATTATACATAAGCACATGAACATAGCTACTGTCCACTGCCAGCTGCCACTTGTTTTCACCAAGTCAAAATAAATGTCTGTTCTACAAAAGCTTTCTTGCCAATCAGCTCCACAGAGCGTGCATTTGATCATTTCCTGTGTATAATTAGTAGGTAATTCCTCGCTAACATCTCCCATCTCCCTTTGTCTCAATAACTTACTCGCTTAGTGAAGACACATGCATAAACACAAAACCTACTTTGATATGTTCATAGACACACATATAATTCTGACTGCCGGCTGCCAAGACATTGGTGAATGACAGCGCTGCCATTGTGTTTTACTTTATTACACCTAGAACTCTGAGCCTCATGCATTTTTAATCAAGGTAATTTGCACAGGCCCTGTGTGTGTCGCCGTATACTCTGCCAGTGAGACTATCTTAGACCTTATCTACATTCCCTTCTCACATTGCAATTGCTCCTCTGAGGATATATAAACCAAAGACCTTCAAACACAAGATTACTAGATTATATTGTTTTATCACACATGTTGATCTGAAAGAAAAATGTTCTGTACACTGTCATCAATTGTTCACGTAACAATGCTGTTTGGATTTTCATCTTCAAGAAAAATTGTTAAGGAAATTGTCTTCAAGCCCACCAGCTACATGTGTATCACCTAGTGAACTACAGTTTTTTAAAAGTAATTTTTTTTCAGCAGAATGCTGTGATTAAGTGTGTTTTAGGTCTGCAATAATATAGCACTACCTTTATTGATCTTGCCATACCTGACAGGTTTATTCTTCACATCTGGATCCCTTGCAGTAACAATTCCAACTAGGGCTCCTACTTTGGCATCCTCCTGGACTTCCATGATAGTGCCATCAGCTGGGTAAAAGACGGGTGGCTCATCTGTGTCCGACACGCTCACCAGGACAATGGTTTGGTCACGGAAAGAGCCCAGGTCCACAAAACGAGGGTCCACATGCTTATTAACCGCCTCCACAACAACATTGTGTGTCCGTTTGTTCTCAAAGTCCAGCGGCTAGCATAAAAAGCAGAAAGACAAAGAAGGATTACAAAAGTACAGGTTTGCACAGACTGTTGATGTGCACAGATCCAGTGCTGTTTGTGAATATATCTTGAAAAGGCTTAGTGAATTCCAGAGCAGTAATATAGCCATAGCACAGGCTAACTGTTAAGTTATATTGTCACTTCATATTAACATATTACGTTATCATGTTATTGAGATTCCAGCGAACCAAAGTATTGTTGCTAGCTGGATGTCTTCTTGTTGATTTTACCATTATGCACATGTTACAAAAGGATTCTATCATTTATGAGAAACACTTTTATTATTTATTTCAAAGGAAAAAATAAATGTAGCAAATGTGGGAAATATACTCACTTTTTCCTTGACATAAAAGCATTTTCTTTAATTTTTTAATAGGACTGTATTTAAAAGTTTGTTTGTATGAACAATTGTATCACAAGAAACGTATTCTTAGCATTTAAAATCTACCTTCTTGATGGAGACAACAGCTTCCTGTGTCTCCATATCTGTAGTGACTTTGAAGAGCTCGCCTCCATCTGTGATCAGATAGCTCATGTCTGTGTTCTCTCCCATGTCTGCATCTGTGGCAATGACGCGTCCAACTGGTGTCCCGACAGCAGCTCCCTCTGACACGGAAAACTGGTACATTTCTGGTAAATAAAGTATGTGGCCCAAGGGTAGAAAATATAGAGGCAGTTAAACCAAGATCCAGATTTTTGGTGTACAAAACAACACAAAGGAAAGATGAGATCCAAAAGTAACACAGAAAAGAGAAAAACACTAGTGGAGGAAAGATAGGGAAAGATAGATGGATAGCCATAGGTAGAAAAGGGCTGAGGGAAGAAAATCGCTGAAGAGATGGATAGGAAATAGACAGAGAAAAGTGGGAAGAGGAAGTAGATGAGATATCAATAAAGATAAAGTAAAGCGCTGTTAAAGAAGGGAAGAAATGGCTAACAGGGGTTAGAGTGCCAATGAAAAGTTATAAAGGAAAGGACTGAAAAAGGTAGACTTCATGCAGTTATTAGTGAGCATTCACATACATTAACATTATTATTCTCACATTTCCTATGAAAGCATAGCGCTATATTAACAGTTCCACTAGCCCTAGCCCTCTACCTATTAGAATTCACCCTAGTGTTACATCATATCATTTGACCAATATCATATAATCTGCAATTTAAACCATCTTGAACTAAGAATAAAAACTTGTCGCCATACTCACATTGTCAACTGTAACTCTAAAGACTAGACCAAAATGAATGCGATCTATCACAGATTATTGTAAAATACTGCAAGAATAAAATAAACAAAAAATAAACGAAAAAGTTATTCGCCAAAATACATGTGTCATATATCTCATATACACATCATATCTCATCCTCCTTATTTATGAAGCTGCATTCAGATTCTATTTCTTCACTATATTGTAGCGTCGAGGAAGTTTAATCCTACAGGGTTTATCCCTCTGACTGGGTAAATATGATTTACTGAGATGAAAAAAAAGATTTATACAGGAATAAGAAAAAGGTGTGTGGAGACATATCAAATACAATCAAACAGACTGTCAGATGCTGCACCTGTAGCTTTTACAAAAGTAATACTGTTGAGGGTTACAGCCTTAGTTTAACTCCAAAGAAGAAGAATGAAGAAAAAGCTTAAAAAAAAAAGATAAGAAGGGAATGCAGTACTTTACTCAGACATGCAATCATACGTCAGTTAGGACTGTTACAATATACCAATTATTTGCACATTGGTGCATTTATTTTAAAGAACAATGTATGCTGTATGGACATTTTGGTTTGCTTTAAAGAAGACTATTACTCAACTGAATTAAGTGTGTTTTTGTGTTTAAGAGAGAGAAAAAGTATTTTTAGCCACATTAAACTTTACTTTTTAAATATATTTTGTTGAGTAAATTGAGCATCAAAGAAATTCAGCTGAAAAAGAACCCGTCCATAACATTACAATGTACAGTCTATCAATATATAGAGTTATTTTTAATGTATGGCAGGATGCAGGCCGTCTATTCTACTGCATATTTTTAGTGGCTTTTAGGTTGTATACAATTTTCTTGTATGTAGTTGTTATTTGTGCCTTGGCTTTCATTTTCTTCACCCACATTGCCAGTCATTAGCTTCTCTCTATTTCTGTCTTATTATCTTTTTTTTTTTCTAAAGTGGGAGAATGCACAGGATACACTCACTCTGTGGAAAGCGTGGTGGGTTGTCATTAACGTCCGTGATCACTATGGTCACTGTGGTGGAGCCAGAGAGACCACCCATTTGTCCTGCCATGTCTGTTGCCTTGACGACCAACTCGTAACGATCCTGTGTCTCACGATCCAAATCTGCCACTGCTGTCATGATGATTCCTAATGATTGAGAGATAGAAGTGAGTTTAAGGGAGAGTGGCAGAAAGAGGAAGAGTAGTTAGCAAGCGACACCACTGGAAGCGTTGCATTAGTGGTTAGCTCTTGTGCATTAAACCAATTATATTTCCTCTCAGTCTGAGGATCAACTTGTGATAAGTACTGCATTATGGAGGCAAAAGTACAATGCGTTCCATTTCTCTTCTACCAACAGAATGGATGGGAGAGACCATGTGGTACTGGTGACTCTTCACATACACCATTTTATGGCTTAGCTGTATTAAGATGAATAATATATAGAGGGACAATGAAGGCATGACACAGCTTCCCTGAACTGCATTGCAACTCTCCAGTTCAATTTGGGTAGGTGGGTGGTTATGTTTGCATTCAGGTTTGAGATTTAGATTCCCTAAAAAGCTACTGAGATACATAGAAAATGTGAAATATTGTAAATATAGAGGTATGAAGCACAGATGGGGGGGGCAGTCTGATAGTTTCCAGTGCTTGGGAAACCATGTTTTATAGCAGTAACAGCAGAAAAAAAATAATATATAATTCATAACAAAAAAAAGCCTAACCAGTGTTTATTAAATGGCTATTTTAGACAACATTTAACTCCTTATTGGCCCAGCATTAGCCACATCAGTAGCTCTCTGCTTTACTCTGCAGCAGTAATATAATTCCACGTTACCCCTTGGGATTTTTCACATCAGAATCTATAGATATATTTCTCGGTCTTGGTGTGCTGTCTCACTCCCAAAGGTTTGCGTTGTGTTGGGTATACAACTCACAGATTCCAGTCACATTTAGCCTTGGGCCCTGTTCTATGAGTAACCAAAATACAGTACATGCAGCAATAGAGTTAGGGCTGGAGACAGATGACATGCTCCTCTTTTATCCAACAAAGCCAGAGGGGACGCATCTAAATTAGGGCTGTCGAAAGTAAAGCCACAATCTCTAACAAGTATACAGCAGTGCTGCTCCAACTTCATGGTATAGAAACTATATATGCAGATGAAACTGCATGGTCTTTATTTATCAAAGAAGTAAAAAAAAAACCTCTATGCACTTCATACTCCAGAGCGTATCACCCCCCCCCCCCCCAAGATTAAACACTGTAACTGGATGACCGGAATGTGTATACCAACTGTGAAATGGAGCTTCAGTGATTCATTGCATTAACATAATAAATAAATAAATAAATAATATAATCAAGTCTCCCCACTACATGGATTCTAAAAAACGATGACTTATACATGTCACCTCTTCATTCCTTCTGCTACTTTGTGGCTTTAAAAACTGACGATGCACATATAGTGCTGTTTTCACATTTTTACCACAGGTGCCATTGCACTCTACTTATTCACTTTTGGCAGTTGCATTCATAGACAGCACCTGTGTTGCTTTTATTTCCTTTTTATTTTGAGCCTTGAAAATAAAGAAGCCCCCTTTGTACAGATATAAGCTTGAATGACATCTAGAAGCACAAAGGCATACTCAGTGCCCAATGCCACTCTACACTTCAGTTCATGTTGTGTTTAATTGATAGTTATGAACCATATGTATAATTATGTAAAAACTGTTTGTTTTTTTTTCAGTATTGTTACAATTTAGTTAGCAGAAAATCTTATTTCATCATTTTCATAGCTAATTTGGATTTATATTGCAGTTTTGGCTGATGTATACCATTGCAAGTTTACTGTTGTTATTGATGCTTCTTGGTAAAATTTAATAGCATAGAAAGATATAGAATTCTTAAGGGGTGAGAAAATCTAGATATTTATTTTTTATGATATAATGATCCACTGGGCTTGTAAAGGAGAGATTAAATAGTATGATTTAAACATTTTAAAAAAGCTAAAAGGACAGTACTCTGATAATCAAAAAACATCTTTAGGCAATTTCAGCTTTGCCAAAGCAACAGAAAAAAAACAGTGACTTGTTATTGAGTTTGTTGTCAAGGTGAGTGAGAGTGATATTAATGAGATAGATTTCACAGCTGTTTTGTCTCCTCTTTATTTTGACCTTCTTGACTCGCACCTATTAGGTTAGCCTGTTTGTCTACAAGATGGGGAGAGAGGTAGGTGGAATAGGGGTCATGAGGCAGAAGCTGGAATGAGCCACCTAGTCTCCTGACTAGTCCCACCAAGGCAGAGCCATTTATCATCCAGGTGCCTGGGCTGACCAAATCAAATTGGTGGAGACCAAAAAGGAATCATTAAAACCTTAGTGCTTTTCCCTGGAGAGGAAATCCCTCCCAACAGGCTTTTTCCTGCAGTCCTGAAAGATTGTGGGTTAGGCCATACTGTTTCTATAGGCTCTACACCAGTAAGATCCTCCTTACTTAAATCTATATCCTATACACACACACTATATATCTATCTATATCTATCTCTATATATCTATCTATCTATATCTATCTATATCTATCTCTATATATCTATCTATTTATATCTATCTATATCTCTATCTATCTATCTATTTATATCTATCTATATCTCTATCTATCTATCTATATATATCTATATATCTATATAGATATCTATATAGATATCTATATAGATATCTATATAGATAGATATATAGATATGTACGTGTGTGTGTGTGTGTGTGTGTGTGTGTGTGTGTGTGTGTGTGTGTGTGTGTTTTGACATATTTTAATTGATTTGGCCATTATCGTCTCTTCAGATTTCCTAAAATATTGATGAAAGAAAATGGAGAAAGAAAAAAGGAAAAAAAAGGGGGGATTGGGAAAAAAATGTAGGTTAATTGAGTGTTGTATGTGTCCTCTTACCTTTGTTTTTATCAACAGTGAAAAACTTTTCTCCATCCATTACACTGTACACCACTCTGGCACTGCTGCCATATGTTGGGTCATCAGCATCAGATGCAGTAACCTTCATGACAGACGTCCCTTTTGAAAATAAAAAGCAGTTAAAGGAAAGAAATCAAACTTTTAAGGTTATACTACAATCCTAAAATGCAAATTTGAGCCTGACTCAAGGATGTCAGTGTTTTTTTTATGAAACTGCTGCCTGTTCTGTCTTTGTGAGGACAAAATTAACAGACTGAAATGATAATTAATGTAAGGGGTTTGTTATTATTTTGGCCAGTATGTTGTAGAACCACAGTAAAAAAATACAAAATTTAGGACTGACAGACAAAGCAATCTGACAGCAATCTATGCTCTCAAAAGACAACACCAAACATTCATTAAAGAATGAGGAATAATAAATATATTTTTTTATTTCTCATTAGGAATATACATTCAGAGTTATGTCAGTATTCTTATAATCATCTTTGTCTTCAGGTCTCAAACATGCCAACAGTACCACAAAATGTAACACAAATACTTTCTAAAATTAAAAATAACAATGTAAGTAGGCTTAGTTTATGTGTGTTTGGGTGTCTTTTGATTAATGTATACCCTGAGTGTGCCTACTGGCAAACTCTTCTGAAAACCACACACCTTCAAGGGCTTTTTTTCTATTTGCATTTGAGCTACCAATATACATGCTAATTGATGAAATAGTCATGTGGAGCTTAGGACATACAACTGCAACCACAACAACAATATTGATGATATTGTAATCAGAGCTGTTTGTTTGGTTTTAATCTGGGGTTTAATGATTTTTTTTTTCCCAGGAGCCCAGCATGAGTAGAGGTCTCTTTTTTTCCTCTTGTACTTTCCCATTGTAGTGCATATTTCAGTGTTTTTTCTGTAACGCTACTGATCTCCGACCTGTATCCCCATGTGATGTCTGTGTTGTGTGTGTAAGGTCGGGGGGGTCCCATTTCACTGCAGGGCAACCTGCACGTGGCAAATAAAGCCTTGATTGATTGATTGATTGATTGATTGATTGAAATAATAGTGGGAGCTGTGTCTGACCCAAAGTGGGAGGAGGCAACTGCAATTTAATGTCTAAATTGCACTTTAATGATATTATACGATGTGTCGCACAGAAAGAGCAGTGGAGCAATTTCATTGTAGCTCTTCACACGCATAGTATCTGGTTTTTGCAGTCTTGCAATCTTGTTTCAGCTTTTTCATTTCTCACAATATGACTTTTTTTCTATGTTGATGCCTAGGGTAATACGTTGAGAGGAAATGTGAGGAAAAATTCCACTTTGATGAGTCAACATTGTATTTTATTGCCACTATTTCGTGGATTTCCCTGTTTTGTTACATTTTTAGAACTAACTACTGAACTACTACCTCTACACTGGAGTTATTTCTAATTCCAGTAACACTGGGGGTATAGTAGCTTGTTTGATTTTTTAAGGACCTTGTTATGAAAAAGTTAGGAACATATTTAAGGTTATCCTACCATTTTCTTAACCACTTGGGTCCTAGTCACAAAAGCCATATAGACACTTTTTCAAGTTTGAGTAACACTTAGTAAGTAGGTAGTGAGTGTTTGTAGACCTGCCAGTTATCTTTTGTAAAAACTATGGAAAACCATTTGAATTTGTTAGCAATCAAAGCAATCACAAGCAGGCTTTTAGTGAAGTAGCCTTTTTGTGACTGCCAGCAACCACTCACCAACCAGATGGGGAATACACACTTTTCTCTAGCAACCAGATGTTATCAACCAGTCTGTGTGGCTGATGCTGAAGCAGTTAAGAAAATGGATGGGAAACCTTAACGGTGTTCCCAACTGTTAATGCCTGAGCTTCTATCCAATTTGGTGTAACAGGGTGCTGGGGTTGCCAGGTGCCATAGAGTGTTTGAAGGGCTAACTCAGACAAAAAAACTAAACATTCATACCTACAGCCAGTTTAGAGCGTGTACGTCATTGGATTGTGCTGAGAAGCCAGGGAATGTGGAGGGAAGCCCACGGAGGCACAGGGGGAACATGCAAATTCCACAACGAAAGGCCCCAGCTGGATTTGAGCCCAGAACTTTCTTGCTGTGATTTGACAGTGCACCAGACTGCACCGCAGTTAATGTAGTTAAGATTGTGAGCACAGCAGTTCATCAGTGTGGGAGACTTAAAAGCATGTGTGTGTGAGTACATGCAAACACCTGTGTCTGTGTTCATGCATACTTGTCTGCGATTATTTTTGGAAGAGGGGAGTTAATGCATTCAGATATTACAGCACCCACTAGCTGTTTCACCTCCATGCCCATAATTTTCCAAACAAATTTTTTGATGTTTCAAATTATCTTTTCACAACACCAAGGCTCAAAGTTGTTATTCATACAGAAGTTGCACACACAGATGAAAGGGAACATGAAGCTGTAGAATCAACATTGTATCATCAAAGCCTGTTAGAAGCTTTAGTAATCTACAACAAACAATTACATATGATTATGAGGCACTTAGACAGAGAATACAAAGAATAAAGTCATCTCCACATGAAATGTCAAATTGGAATTTGTGGAGCAATGGTGTTTAAGTCATTATTTTCCGCTGGGTGTAGTATACTTGTCAACAGTGTGCACAAACAAGCCTCTGGCAGCACAAACGTAGCTCCACATTTAGTAGCACATTTTAGTTAAAACTCCACCTAAAGCCTACACGACTTTAGGCTTCCTAATTTTTTAGGTTAGGAAACAGCTGCATACTTGTCTCTAGGATGTGAGTACGTTTTTTTTTCTCTGTCTAAAAATATATTCACTTCCAGGCAAATGGAAGATAAAAAGAGATTCCTAGGCACCACAGGTCCTCATGGACAAGGAGTCAGTCTTTGTCTCCATCCCTCTGGAGAATGCTTTAGGTAATTACTGACAGCTGGTGTTGTCCACTAAAGGTCACCACTGTAGCCTTTCTCAGAGCCCTGTCATGCTACTGTCCAGCTACATAATGACCGTATGCTAATGATGCTAATGAGCGGGAAGTGTCAGAGCACTGTTTGTTTCCTGTCATCCAATAGAACTCCTAAGGGGAGAAGCAGGAGGGAGAGGCCAGATTACCATTAAAGCCACCCAGCCATTAAATCAGATGGCTCAGATCACTATTCTATCACTGTCACCTATGGTACTCCTGCCAGCTTGCATGCAAAACTACAGCTATCATATGAGGCATCACCCTCTCCTCTGCAAATGTAGTGAAACAAAGCTATTGCATAGCCACTATGAAATATTTTAGGAAACAACTGGTGTAAGACGGGAATGAACAAGGACATTCAAATATGTGCAATGCCACAAAATCATGAATTCTTGTACTGTCAACATCCTTGTGAGGATATTAGTGAAATCCTGATATATTGCAGCTTCCAGTGAATTCAGTGTACTGCATATCAACTAGGTTTGAATGAATTTTTAAATTCATATTCTGAGTTGTATCATCCAGTTATTACCTGTCCCATATATGCAAAATAAGCACCAGTCTCAGAAGATCAAGATATGCTCTGTTCCAGTTGGGGGATGAGTGAGATACCATTCTTATCACATTAAAACATAAGACTTCAAAGAGGCTAGGCATTTTCATTACTGGCAACAGGCAGGGGTTTGTTAATTTTTCCTACCTGGTTGGCTCCACTGCTGGAACTCCAACAAAAACATTTTTTTGTCCATAGGATTATTCCCTTATCTTAATATTCCCCAGGTAACAATCAGTCTGATGCTCAGCTGTTTCTGGATACTGCCTGGCAGCAACATCAGATGGTTTGGAAGAACTATATAAATGCAAATGCTTCTTTACTGTGTTTATATTAAAAAGAGAAGTGAAACAGCAAGTTTGGCACTTGAGTTCTTGCTAAAGTTCTGACTTGCTTCAGTGTTTTCAGTGGGATGTCATTACCTACAGTATGCTGTCGTCATTGGTGACACTTAAGCAGATCTGAATGTTGATATACTTGTATGGAGTCAATAAAAATAATGAAATGTAATGCACATAACAATAACGGGAGAAGTATAGTATGTCTAATGGAGAAAGGTCACAATATTCAATGTCTAACGCCTTCTTCTGCCAATAAAGACATTATTAAATAAACTGCCAAAATATACAGGTCCATATATTTTTTGCAAAAAGTTGTTTTTGTTTTTGCTGTGTTCAAAAAAATCTACCTCAAATTTTTAATATCTCTATACAATGTTACTAATGGTGATTCCAACTGGTTGAATGAAATGAAGTATTTTCCCAGTTTAAATAGCATCTAAGAATTTAAATACAACACATTTAACTGGCACTGTTAAATTATCCTATATTCTTATACCATGGTATAGAAAATTTGGCTTTTACCCATTTCACCCTCCCACCCATCCCTATTATAAATAAAACAGCACTAACAGATAGGGATGGGTATCGTTTAGGTTTTATCCGATACCGGTGCCAAACCGGTACTTTTGAAACGGTGCCGGTGCTTAAACGGTGCTCAAACCGGTGGTTAAAGAATGGAAAACACAAAAGTGGCCCAAAAACCTCTCATGTTCAGCTGTTTTTTTGTAAAAAGATAACAATGTTAGCCTTTTCTGCAGCTATGGGGCATATATGGTATCATTCTTGGCTGGAAGCAGTGCTTAAACAATGGAAAAAACACAAACTTTGTCCAAAAACCTCTCATGTTTAACTGTTTTCCACTTTTTCTTTGGTCATTTTAGCCTTTTTGGCCAGGGTGAAGGGAGTATCTGCCATCAAACAAGAAGACAGCTGCATGTAGCTATGATGGTGTTTGCTGTTCACCTTACATGCATTAATGTAATAACGTGGTTAGCCTACTCAACGTAAATTACACACGAACAACATTAAGCTACTCACGCAGAGAAGAACGGCTGCTGCTGCCATCATCATCCGTCATCATTTCTGCTACACTGGCAGGGCTAGGGGCCAGGACTCTCCTCTTCGGGTTTTTGGGTCCGATAACAGGCAACCCACAAGCAGTAGATGTGCTCGGTGTGAGGTCTCGCAGCAAGCTATCAAATACGGCGCATTTCTCGGCTTTAAAAAAAAACACTATGCGTCGCCAGGTGTTTCATCAGATTTGAGGTGTTACCTCCTTTGACAGTATCACCTTAAAGCACTTGTTGCAGCTGCTGAGTTTGCATCTTTTGCTGTGAAGTACAGCCAGACTTTTGACCGCTTCGCCTTGGACATTTTTAATTTGTAGCTCTGCTCTAAAAGAACGTACGTACCTGGACCCGCCTACTATTCTCGGAAACTTAAAATGATTGGCTAGAATCTAAAGTGTATCATTCCATACCAGTTGGTGGCGGTAATGCACCTTTCAGTTGTTTGCCAACCGCCAATACAAATGTAAGGAAGAAGAAAGTGTATCACAGCTCAGGAAAAAAAGCACCGAAATAAAGCACCGAAATGTGCGCTGCTTTTCGGTCTGGTTACTACCGTTTATGTCAGAACCGGTGCCATCATGGCACCGGATACCGGTACCCATCCCTACTAACAGAGTTGATCAAGATTTCAGTGCCTACACTAACAGGGCATTGACTCATCGTCAATGCCCTGTACCAACACAGAGCAGAGCAGCTATCTGAACGCTACCCCAACAGAGGTCGATTATCTTGTTAATAATTTCACCTCCTCACTACGTACGACTCTGGATACTGTAGCTCCAGTGAAAACTAAGGTCTCTAATCAGAAGTACCTGACCCCGTGGTATAATTCTCAAACACGTACCCTAAAGCAGATGACTCGTAATCTGGAGAGGAAATGGCGTGTCACAAATTTAGAGGATCATCATTTAGCCTGGAGAAATAGTTTGTTGCTTTATAAGAAAGCCCTCCGCGAAGCCAGAACAGCTTACTACTCATCACTGATTGAAGAAAATAAGAACAACCCCAGGTTTCTCTTCAGCACTGTAGCCAGGCTGACAAAAAGTCAGAGCTCTGTTGAGCCAACCATCCCTTTAACGTTAACTAGTGATGACTTCATGAACTTCTTCACAAATAAAATTTTTATCATTAGAGAAAAAATTACCAATAATCATCCCACAGATGTAATATTATCTACAGCTACTCTTAGTTCCATTGATGTTAAGTTAGACTCTTTTTTTCCAATCGATCTTTCTGAGTTAACTTCAATAATTACTTCCTCCAAACCATCAACGTGTCTTTTAGACCCCATTCCTACAAAACTGCTCAAAGAAGTCCTGCCATTGATTAATTCTTCGATCTTATATATGATCAACCTATCTCTAATAATCGGCTATGTACCACAGGCCTTCAAGGTGGCTGCAGTTAAACCTTTACTCAAAAAGCCATCTCTAGACCCAGCAGTCTTAGCTAATTATAGGCCAATCTCCAACCTTCCTTTCATATCAAAAATCCTTGAAAGAGTAGTTGTCAAACAGCTAACAGATCATCTGCAGAGGAATGGTTTATTTGAAGAGTTTCAGTCAGGTTTCAGAGTTCATCACAGCACAGAAACAGCTTTATTGAAGGTTACAAATGATCTTCTTATGGCCTCTGACAGTGGACTCATCTCTGTGCTTGTCCTTCTTGACCTTAGTGCAGCATTCGATACTGTTGACCATAATATTCTATTAGAGCGATTAGAACATGCTGTAGGTATTACAGGTATTGCACTGCAGTGGTTTGTATCATATCTATCTAATAGACTCCAATTTGTGCATGTAAATGGAGAGTCCTCTTCACACACTGAGGTTAATTATGGAGTTCCACAGGGTTCGGTGCTAGGACCAATTCTGTTTACATTATACATGCTTCCCCTAGGCAGCATCATTAGAAGACATAGCATACATTTTCACTGCTATGCAGATGACACCCAGCTCTATCTGTCCATGAAGCCAGATAACACACACCAATTAGTTAAACTGCAGGAATGTCTTAAAGACATAAAGACTTGGATGGCCACTAACTTTCTGCTTCTTAACTCAGATAAAACTGAGGTCATTGTACTCGGCGCTGAAAAGCTTAGAAATATGGTATCTAACCAGATTCTTACTCTGGATGGCATTACCTTGGCCTCCAGTAACACTGTGAGGAACCTTGGAGTCATTTTTGACCAGGATATGTCCTTCAACGCACATATTAAACAAATATGTAAGACTGCGTTCTTCCATTTGCGCAACATCTCTAAAATTAGAAATATCCTGTCTCAGAGTGACGCTGAAAAACTAGTTCATGCATTTATTACTTCCAGGCTGGACTACTGCAATTCATTATTATCAGGATGTCCAAAAAACTCACTGAAAAGCCTTCAGTTAATCCAAAATGCTGCAGCAAGAGTACTGACAGGGACTAGAAGGAGAGAGCATATTTCTCCTGTTTTGGCTTCCCTTCATTGGCTTCCTGTTAAATCCAGAATTGAATTCAAAATCCTGCTCCTCACATACAAGGTCTTAAATAATCAGGCCCCATCTTATCTTAATGACCTTGTAGTACCATATCACCCTATTAGAGCACTTCGCTCCCGCTCTGCAGGCCTACTTGTTGTTCCTAGAGTATTTAAAAGTAGAATGGGAGGGAGAGCCTTCAGTTTTCAGGCCCCTCTTCTGTGGAACCAGCTTCCAGTTTGGATTCAGGAGACAGACACTATCTCTACTTTTAAGATTAGGCTTAAAACCTTCCTTTTTGCTAAAGCATATAGTTAGGGCTGGACCAGGTGACCCTGAATCCTCCCTTAGTTATGCTGCAATAGATGTAGGCTGCCGGGGGATTCCCATGATGCATTGAGTTTTTCCTTTCCAGTCACCTTTCTCACTCACTATGTATTAACAGACCTCTCTGTATTGAATCGTATCTGTTATTAATCTCTGTCTCTCTTCCACAGCATGTCTTTATCCTGTCTTCCTTCTCTCACCCCAACCGGTCGCAGCAGATGGCCGCCCCTCCCTGAGCCTGGTTCTGCCGGAGGTTTCTTCCTGTTAAAAGGGAGTTTTTCCTTCCCACTGTCGCCAAAGTGCTTGCTCATAGGGGGTCATATGATTGTTGGGCTTTTCTCTGTATCTATGAAGCGCCTTGAGGCGACATTTGTTGTGATTTGGCGCTATATAAATAAAATTGAATTGAATTGAAATTGAATTGAATTAAATAAATATGTAGGGCTACTTTTTTCCTCCCCTGCCTCCGAGTGATGCTGAAAAACCACTTCACACATTCATTACTTCTAACCTGGATGATTTAAATTCATTATTGTCAGGTTGTTCTAAAAGTTCCTGAAAAAGCCACCATTTAATCTAAAAGGCTGCAATGAGGCTACTAACGGGGACAAGAAAGAGAGATCATATGTTTTGAAATCCATCCTAAAAATCAGGCCACATCATGTCTTAAAGACATCATAGTATCATATTAAGCTAATAGAGTACTTCTCTCTCAGGCTGCAGGATTACACCAGTCAGCAATAAAATTATGACCACCAGCCTAATATTGTATTGGTTCCCCTTTTGCTTTCAAAACAGACCCGACCCATCAAGACATGGACTCTACTAGACCCCTGACCCATGCTGTGGTATGTGGTATGTACCAAGATGTTAGCAACAGATCCTTTAATCCTATAGGTTGCCAGGTGAAGCCTCACTGGCAACACCTCAAACTCATTGTTGTTATCCTCAAACCATTCCTCAACCTGAACCACTTTTCCTTTGTGGCAAAGTGCATTATCGTGCTAAAAGAGACCACAGCCATCAAGGAATACTGTTTCCATGAAAGGTTTACATGTTCTGTAAAGCTTTGGTAGATAGTACATATTGAAGTAAAGTCCACACGGATGGCAGGACTCCAGGCTTCAGCAGAACATTGCCCAAAGTATCACAGTGCCTCTGCTGGCCTGCCTTCTTCCAATAATGTATGTTGATGCCAGGTGTTGTACAGATAAGCTACACAGACAGACCCAGATATGCATGTAATGTAAATAAACAAAAATTATTCATTAGACTAGGCTACCTTCTTCCACCATAGAAGAAACTGGTGTGAATGGGTGAATGAGGGAAGTTGTGTAAAGCATTTTGAGTGCGCAGTTAGAGTAGAAAAGTGATATATAACAACCTGTCCATTTACCATCTTATGGTCCAGTTCTGATGCTCACGTGACCATTGTTGGTGTTTTCAGCAGCAGACAGGGATCATCATGTCCACCCTAACTGGTCTGCGGACATGCAGCCCATCCGCTGAACTACTTTTTGATACATACTGACCCTGCAGTCCCCCCACAAGACCTGCATTTTTGAAGATTCTCTGACCCAGTTGTCTATCCATCACATTGCTTGCCTATTTTTCCTGCTTGTACCACATCAACTTTGAGGACAAAATGTCCACTTGCTCCCTAATATATCCCACCCACTAACAGTACCATAATGAAGAGATAATTAGTCTTGTTCACTTCTCCTGCCAGTGGTCATAACGTTCTGTCTGATTGGTGTACTTGTGGTTCCTAGAGGTTCTAAAAGTAGAATTGGAGCCAGAGGCTTCAGCTATCAGGCCTCTCTTCTATGGAACTAGGTCCCAGTCTGGATTCGGGAGAGAGACACCCTCACTTTCTCTTTCCCCCAGTCTGTATTTTGTGTTGTCTCGAGGGTTCTGTTCTTTTCATTTCTTGTCTCTTTTCCCTCAACCCCAGTAGGTTTCTTCCTATGGAAAAATTCCAACCATTGAAAAATGCTTGCTCGCAGGGAGTCTCTTGATTGTTGGGGTTTTCTCCTGAGTACTGTAGATGAGATCACTATTTTTGTGATTTGCTACTATATAAATAAACCAGAATTCAACTAAAAAATAAGCTAAAATAACTGAAGTAACCTGAATTTGATTCAGCTGAACTGAACTGTAAGGACTTATTTGGTTATGGCTCAGCAAATTGTAAAGTTGCTGTTTTAATAATGTTCACATTCAACAATGTTTAACTATGATTTGCACTATGACTTGGCCTGACCATGGAGAACTAGACAGGGCTACAACATTTCACTGAGCAGCTAATGAGGATATAGCTTTGTTATTCATTTAAGCCTCTAGCAGAATGGGTAAGCAATTAGAGTTGGATGGCAGCCATTTATTACACATTATTTCCCATCTTTATTCAAAAGTTAATAAATCTCTAATTCTATTGTTGTCTTTTTTAAAGTACTTAATGCCCCACAGGGTAGGAGGGATTAATAGCTAAGTCTATTAAGTTAACTGCTACAATATTTACTGTAACTAGTATTTTAGGAATGCATCCTCTCTATTTAAAAGGCCTTGAAAGGCTTCTGATGAGAAAAAAAAAGATTCAATCTGTATTGCAAATATTACTTTAGCGGTGAAAATTATTCATCATATATAATGTAAATAATATTCAGAGGAAAACTAAGCCCCGACGGTGTGTTAGTATCGAGGAGGATTGTGGCACAGAGAATACAGTGGAGGGTGGGTGACGATAGCTATATTGTTAGATTTATGCATTAGTTTGGTTTAATGGTATCAACACAGCCTGTCGGAATTGCTTCCCACACCATTTCAGCACTCTGGGAGAGATGGTTCAATTACTGTGAGGGAAGTTGGCGAAGTGAGCCACGTGTGAGACACCAGACTGACAGCTATTTAAGAAGGGGCCTCATAAAAGAGATTTGTGCCTATCTCAGCTGGTGCTGTACTGGTGCGAGCTTCGGCGGAGTGGTCTAACGGCTGCAGCACTGAGCCTCTTTTCCACTCCTACCCACCTTAATCTGCAGGACTGAGTGCTCCCTGCCCGCATTATGGATCATTTAGTAAAGCCATAAAAGCTGAGGTGTTTTCACATGAAAAGTTATTTCTTCACTACTTCTACTGTGATTCATCCCTCTCTCATCCACATAAACGTCCTAGGAGAGAGGTGGGGAGAGAGTGAGGCAGAGAATGAAGTATAAGGGGAAGAAAAATCTGCCATGTCATAAAAACCAATGACCTGCTTACATTGATCCTCTTTAAGATCTCAACAAGGATTTAGGGATATTTTTCATCTCTTATGACAGAGATTGTAAATCTAGTCTTTGTTAGACCTTGAACTTGTCTTTCATATTTTACAGGATCATATAATTATTTGTTTACTGGACAAAACTGTAAGCCATTTTGGCTTGTCAACTTTAGATCTTAACCTCTCAATAGTTTCCAGCTTTTGTACTGATTTTTAAACAAATAAATAAATAAATATTAAAAAAAAAACAACAAAAAAAACAATCAAACACAAAATGGCAACTTTGGATCTTACATTAAAAAAATACAAAAATACAGTGCTGACTAGCCTTCCCTGACTAGAATGATGCTGACTAGAAAGAAAATCCTTCAAAGGTATCAAACTGAAGTTAGGGAAAATTCGGATACTTCCTGTATCCAAACTGCGTGGTGGGGTACATCCTAGTTAAGCAAACAGATGAACAGGTGTATCAGCATTAACACTTTCCTTGCACAGAGTCAGTTCATTTAGGGAAACTAAAGACAGTTTTCAAGTAACTTTGCTTGATTTTATTTCTAATGAAAAAGTAACACGCTAGTCAATTTCACACTATGATGCCTCATAACATACTGAAACACACACTGTTGCCCTCCTCCCCCCACTCCCCCACTCCTGGCTTTACACATTGCTTCATAGAAATAAACACACACACACACACACACTGAGATCAGCCAAAATCAATTGTTTCAAACACTGTGGTTAAGCGCATAATGTTGGATGTTACGAGTCATATACATAAAGGTGGCTGACAGACGATATTGATTGTAAGTTGCTCCCGCCTTATCTCATTGCTCTTGTGAAACTGGTGCTCTAAATGTCTCATCTACTGTTAGCACGACAGGCTCGGGAGTCCCTAATGGTAACTGCAGTAATTTGCAGCCTTCTGCACAGCCACTAGGGTGATTATTACTCTAATCCTCTTGTGTACTTGCATTACATACAAAGGGAGCAAAAGGAGTGGGAAATTTATCTCTAACACCCACTTTGCTGGTATTAAATTGAAACAGAGAGACTAAGGTCAAAAGATCAAGAAGAGAAAGAAAAAAAAAAGAAAGGCGAGAGGCAGAAGCTGTTGTCTTCCTCACACAGATACTCCTACCTGCTTTATTTTGTTGCGTCATCACTTTTTTATATTATACCATAATCTTTATAAACCATTTTACTAAAACAACACTCAGTGTCACGGAAGAGTTTAAAAATGTATGTCAACCAAAATATAGAATTTTATTAACAAGTTTTTTCAGTTTTACTGTTTTATCATGTCCGGTGCTATTCTTTCCTTTATCCACTACAAATACTCTTTAAATGTCAGTCGCTCTGTTCATTGTGTACAGTCTAGAATAAGTTATCTATTTTTTGAAGTTGAGGTAGAGACCTTCAAGAAAGGGCCCAAAAAGTACATCTCAAAATGCTTTTTTTTCTTTCTCTACTTCTGACTTTAAATCAGTGTCAGTTTCTATATCTAAATTCAGGCATCTATTAACCCTTTAAGACCTACCATAGAACCAAGTCCGCCAGAGCTTATATTATATTTTTACATGCTGTGGAGCCATTTTTGGGAGCATTTCAAGTTGATATACATCAATACAACCATTATAGCCCAGATTTTAATAATATGTATGCATTAAGTGCATAGTAATTACATAAATTGCAAAAAAGTGCAATAAACTACAAAAAAATTGAGAATCGTTTTTGCTTTTTTAACATATATTTCTAGTTAGAGAAATTTAAGAGGCTTATCCCTCAAAACTGTAAATACAAAAAAGTTGCACAAAATAGTTTCCCACCACAGGAAATTTATTTTGAGTGTCTTCATAGTTTTATTTTTGAAATACACCAATTTTTATACACTGCAGGAAAAACGAAAATAAATATTATAGTGCAAATTTGCAAAAAAACAGCATGTGCATCAAAATAAACTATTTCCAGCAGTGCAATATGAGTCGTAAGCATCCCAGAAACGACACAGAAAGTCATAAAGTCAAACATAACTTTTAAAAACACCAGTATAGGCTCACGAGGCCCTGATGGTAGAAAACTACATTTCCGCAAAAATGACGTCACTTCCGGTTTCGGGCAGGTAATGGCGGACATGCAAAAGTTCACGCTGACGTCTATTCCAACGTAGGAAGTGTTATGAACAGTTGATCGGATCGGCAAAGTGTGTTTCTGGAATATTATGTTTTTGTTGCTGCAAGTGCTTTTTATGCAGTTTTTGCAAAGCTATATGTGGAACTGTGACCGAGGACAAGCTGATGGCATAAGATGTAAGTACAACTCCTCCGGTTTCATATGCAAAAAAAAATATTGCGCTAGCTTACGTGGTTGCAGAGCTACCGGGATTTAAAAATAGTTACGCAAAACAGAGCGTGCCCGCTCTGACCGGCTTTAAAGGGTTAAACACACAGTGTCTGACAGTAACAAATGTGCCAATACAGACATATCACAGCATATTCTTTACTATGTAACAGTGATAATGTCCTCTATCTTTGCATGTTTTCATACTTGAAATCAAAACAGCTTCTTTTAAAGCAAAAACAGGTGACAAGAATAAAATATTCCAACAACAGCAACTGTTATATCAAAAAGATATAAACATAAAAGGCCTTTAATAATTACACAGACAACATACTGTGAAGTGTGGAAATATTTACCAAAGCCTCAGATGATGGCAGTTTAAACTGCATAGCAGTGTCTTAAAGAAAATCTTTGTTGGCTAATGGAGTTTGTAGTTTGTCCATTTGTCCATATAAAGGCCCTTCCTTTATATTTTATCTTTAAAAGATACGATCAATTGGGGGTTAAGCAATTGATATGCTAATTTAAACTGAGGCTACGGTTGTTTGTGTTTGGCACTGCATCAGTTTGGGTAATTAGAGGAAAAGATGAGGGCATTGGTCACTATCTCTGTTATTTTCCTGCATGTTGTTCTTTTGACACTGCAACATGTCAGTCAGGGCTAGAAGGTTAGAAGCTACAATGATGATGCCATGTTGTGCCACATCTATGCCACTCAGAGATACTGAGTTCCTCTCTAATGGAACCACATCAATCACAGGATTAGCTTTGTGGTAACTTTTCACCTTGTAGTGATTTCACTACTAAGATCTGACCCTCCTCGTCACGTTTCCAACTGACCTTTGTGTGGAAGGGAAAGATGACTATCTCAGTGACTAAATGGTTTCGCCCCAAATAAACGGTGCTTCTTTGTTAGTCAGTTCACATAAAGACAGAAAGAAAAGGAGTGTTGGATGTCTTAGTATGCATGTTGTAACACGATGTAATACTGATTCCAAATTGGAAAAGGCCTGTCTTTATTACTTCAATATTAGCTGGGCGTGTGAAGCATAAGTATTAGCTTGGGGTGCCACAGCTAATAATGTCTCTGCAGTATATGTACTAGATCTAAAAGCTCAATCAACTGCATAAGTGTAGAAGATACAAAACTATACAGCTATGTAGTATTGTCAAAGAGTTGCACCATATTAGTTTAACACTACTTAAGCCTCCGTCTCTGTAAAACTTTTCAGTCTTAGCTCAAAGCTATGTACATAAATATTTAAACACTGTCAATGGCTGGGGAATGCAAAGAAAAAAGAGATGGATCCAATCCGGCTATTGATGATGAGGCTTCACAAAACACAAACATTAGCCAATCACACCATCATATGTAAACCACCTTCATAAGCATCATATTAAACTTGATGTATAAAGGTAAATTCCCAGTCCAAACTCCTATTATAACATCGATTACCAGAAGACAAACAATGCCTAAAGCAACACAAGTATTTTCCCACTTCTAACTTTCCAGACTGACACTGAACCTCACTGTGTGGGTTTTGCAATATTAATAACACCATTTCCGAGGTAGTTCTCACCTTTCTCAATAAGTTCTTATGTTTTTGTCTCGCTAGCTAGGATTGAAATTAAAATGCAGAATTTAAAAAAACAAAACAAAAGAAAAAAAATAGATAGATTCAACTGGCACCAAATAAAGAATAAAATAAAATAAAATAAAATAAAATAAATGAAAAATGGAAAAAAATATTATCATTACAAAAGTAGGTAATTATTTTCAAAAGACTATTGCTATGACAACAACATTACAAACATTGCAATGCTATATATTCTTTAGGCCAGAGTTCCCCAAAGTGGGGGGCGCAGAGCCATTGCAGGGGGGGTGGCACGGTATGAATAAAAAAAAAAAGAAAAAAGAAAAAAAAAAAGAGCGCTTGGACACTACTAGCATAATGGACAGGTTTTTGACGGAGCTCCCACCAAACGCAAAGCAGAAGATGAAGCATCACCAAATATGTTTCTAAACCAACCTAATTCCAAGCCAAATACTAGAAAATATGAAGAAGCATATCTTGCCTTTGGCTTCACCTGCACAAGTGCCAAGGTGGGACTCTGTGACAGAATTAGTTTCCCCTGCATTGGGAGCATGCGACGGACAAACAGTATCCCACAGTAATGTTGAATATTATTACACAGGAAAAAAACAATAACACGTAAAATAATTACACCGTGATGCTTTTGCCTTTCTAAATGGAGGGACAGTAACTGCGTGTGTATATGTAAGCGTGTAAAAACTGCAGATAGTAAGATTAGCAGTATTTTGTCTATATCCGCCATTGTAGAAATTCATCTCATGTAAACAATAACGTGGCGCACAGCGTCACGCGAAAAAAGGTACATAACCTTGACGTCCCGTGATTCCCGTGATTCCCGTGATTGTGCTAGGCTGAGGAACTTGACAAATAGCTCTAGTTTAACTCTGATCTTTCCTTAAAGCCATGCTAGATTGTCTTTCTAGCCAGATGCTACAGCTATAGGTCCAACCAACCTCTTTTGCAAAACCAAGTCCTAACCAACAGGGCATGAGAGTGGGGCCTCAGCAGAAAGTTACAGACAGTTTCTTTTCTGCTCTTCAACAGTTGTTTGTATATTGCAGGTCTGCACTTTGGTGGCTAAGGGCGAGAGCACTTGTAAACTAGATGGACAGTACTCACCTCCAATCAAAGGTGACATCACCAGACAGCTGGTGTTCCATTTCAAGAATCCTCCTTCTCTGCCTTTTCTGTCTCTAGGAGACTGGATAAACCTATGCAGGCTGGACAAACTCACCTTTCTCAGGAGTAATGCATCAGTGCATTGGTTCCCTCCTCCAGAATCAAAAAGGGGGCTGCCAGTGTCTGGAACTAACCCTGAGGAACCACTCAGTAAAATTATGGACATCTTTCTCATCTAAGACTTTAATTGATGTTATTGTTACAGCATGTAATAGTTATGCCATAACATGTTCTAAGAGTCCTCAGAAAACAAAGTCAAATGGAATCAACAAAGAGTTTTGTGAAAAAGAATCAACTCAAATCTCACATTGTTAGTAAGATGACAAGATTTCACATCTTAAGTCTTGAGCAGGATCAGTGTCATTTATTTTGGTATTTTTGTAACATTTGTCACATTTTTCTTCAACCTTTATGATATGCTTTAGAAAACAACAAATCATAATACAAAATGATTTTAGGTTATATTTACCTCTTGATTAGTATCTTAACCTACTATTTTATTTTAAGTACACTCACTAAAAGTTTTAGGTAGGCGCAGGGCTTTTTGCCAAAGATATAATACATATAATTTTATAATGGAAGGATAGGTACTTAAAATGGACAGACCCGTACCGCCAATATTACCTTGCAAATGGACGTGAGGCAACATTAGCTTTTAACATTGCAGTTGATTTACATTTATTATAGCTCCACTTTGATTCAGAAAATACAGTGGAGGGTGAGCTATAAAGAGAATGATG
Organism: Neolamprologus multifasciatus; assembly: GCF_963576455.1. Classification (NCBI taxonomy): domain Eukaryota; kingdom Metazoa; phylum Chordata; class Actinopteri; order Cichliformes; family Cichlidae; genus Neolamprologus; species Neolamprologus multifasciatus. The sequence continues at coordinate 6,339,918 of NC_140443.1, read as the reverse complement.
ACCTGTAAGTTTGTAAGTGAGAAGCCATTAATCAAACTGACCTATAATGTTTAGTTTTAACTTCAAAATACAATAAGTTCTTTGTCTGCTTTGGACTTAAAGAACTTAGAAAAAAGAAGGTTATTTTTAAAGGTTATTTTTATGTACACTGTGAATATTACAGATCTGCATTACTGTAGGTGTGGCAGTACGCAACTTTTCTACAAAACTGAGCTCAGATGAATGCAGCCCCAAACCAACTCTGCCACATATTCTGCAGTTAGAGTTAATGATGGTGAACAATCACTGCTAAATGATTTGAGAAATGCAGAATTGTAATATTATTTAACGCGACTCATTCTTGCGCATTTGTAAGGGCAGAAAACAAAAAACAAAAAGACAGATGGAAGTTTGACTGGCCTCAACTTGCTAGTAATGCATGCAGCATGAAAAAACAAGAAAGGTGGGATGCGACTAGTCGAACAAGCAACTACTCGAACATGGAGACTAGATTTCTAGTTGCAGCCCGGGTCTTCTTGCTGTGTGGTACTGTTCCATTATTGTGGCAAAATAATGGAATCAGTAAACATGTAAATAGAAAACGCATCGATATTATAGCAGTTAATATAATTACGAACCAAGAAGCATAGTTAGCTCAAGTACTCTTACTGGTTGTGCTGATTCAAATTGATCTTTCACAGTTTATCATCATGAATTGGAGCACACCTGTAGGTTTCCATGCTCCCTTTTCTGTTCCATCATAAACATATGCATGATTCTATGAACAACATTCAATCATCCATACGCAACAAATCTGATTTAATACAGTAATTTCATTAGACACACATTTTCCACAGGACAACGTAGAGCTCAGACCTTCATGCTTCATCATCAGCTTCAGTACTTCTAATTATTGCAGTTCTCCTTAACAAACACTGCTCACTGGGTGAAAAAGGGTTATTTTTAAGAAAGAAAATGCTGAGCATACTAAGTATACTAAGGATAGACAGATAGGATGCCCTAACAAAAGGGGCGAGGCGAGCATAGAGAGGCTTTAAGACTATGACAAAGACGAGTGCCGGGAGACATGACAGGGGTAAAGATGAATATGCCTCTGGCAGTTGAGTCCTGATTACTTTCTTACTGTTATGGCCTCACGTGTTCCAAGGCATTATTATTTGAAAGTGATTCTACTGAGGTTCTGTGCATGTACAATGGTTTTTTTTTTCACAAAGAAAAAGACAAATCAAATTTACAGTAGATGTCAGCACATGTTGAACATGCTCATAGGGCATGACGACAAAATTCCTCTGGGAATTCATTAAACAACAGTAACAAAGCAGCAACAAAATAAGAGGATACCTATAAATTCTGAATGATTTCGAGACACATCAGCAAACAAAATAAAAAATATTTTTCTTCTCAGCGTTTATAAGACAGGTCTTGGTTTTTTTTCCCTGGAAAGTCAATATTTTGTACATCCCTCAATGTTAGTACCTTCTCAAACCTATTTTCTATATTGCTCTGCCCCACTGTCTTTTGCTCCCAAAACAAAAACAGGCCACAAAAAGCAATAAAAATAGCAGAAAACCAGTTTGTGTCATAATGAAACATTTTCCTAAAACAGCTGGACACTGTAGGTTTTACCAGATTCTACTCAAACCGGTGTAAGATGTTGTTAGGAACTATTTTAAAATGCGGATTAGTAAATTTGTTGATCCAGTGGAAAGTAGGGTTTATCCAAAATAAAAAGCACTGAAACTATTATAAGATATATCAATAAGATATATAAGATATATCAATATAGCAAATGTTATACTTTTATAAGACATTTATAAAAGTATACGTTCAAACTAAGTGACATTACCGTCGTTAAAACATGGAAATGTGCAGTAAAGGTGATGAGCTGGGAAATGGTGAGTGCCAGTCAAACAGGTCAAAAGAAAAGACACATGGATGAACCATGAGAATGCCTGATTTAGTGGTGAATGTTATGTCATTAGTGGTAGCACACCATGAAAATATGAACTGTCTATTTATTTCTTATATAATCTAAGTGAGACGTGGTAGGGTCAAATAAGGGACAGAGGTAGAAGAGTTATGTTCGTTAAGATTACATAAACTATTATTAAGCAAGCATGGCTTTTAAGGCTGCATCTCACTCTTTCTTGAGGACAGCTCCCCTGTGCTCCCCAGGCTTTTGCATCATTTTCTGAAATTGTGTTTATTCCTTTTCTCTTTATCATGCTCCTGTTTTTGCTAACTTTCACTGTCCTTTCTCTCACCGACTCACACACGCATGCATACACACGCCATTCAGTTTTAGAGAGCAATGTAGGCAGAAATGCCCATGCTTTGGATCATGCTGAGGAAGCAGGAATTAATTCCAATCAGGCTTGAACAGGAAAGAGCCATTCCATTTTGCACCACTCCTGGAGTCACTCAAACAAGAAGCACCCCTGCCTCTACTGCATATGCATGAACACACACACACAAACACACGGACGCATATACCTGTATCGCACAAACTCTTTGGAGCAAATATGGTGATGTTGCTTAGCAGCTAAACAGAATTTTGTCTATTAAATATCAGCTGTCTTTGACATTAATACCATGCTAATGAAGCCCTTGACACCCTCATTCACCTGTCTTTTCTATTTTGCAAATAGTTTGAAGCAGCCATGGATTGCTGCTAATATACTCGGTCACAATAAAAACATGTTAGGATTTAAAGTATTGTAGTGTCATTTTTACTGACAGTGTACTCTCTCCATTAACCGCACTCCTGGAGCACCGTTCCTATGTTGCTCTTTCCCTCTTGTTCTTCCTTTTATCATTTGCCTCAAAACAGTGTTAGAACACAGCTTATCTGGGAGTAATGCAATTTGTTTGCTTCTACTTTCTTTATATGCCTGCACTGTTTCTTTCATTTTCTACTTCCTACTATCGAGAGTAAATTCAGTGACTCTAAATCCATTTTCATTTAACATAGCTATCTTACATGTCTGCTTTTTCATATATCCATCTCTCTTGTGGAGGAGAATTTTAACATATTGCTCTTCCTGGCACTTTACGCCTTCCCTTGAGCCCATAAAAAAAGCTCACACACCCTACTTATGTATCATGAAAATAGCTGCAGTAAAACTTGCAATTCCATACATTACAGGCACCCTGGGGCTTTGCTATGTACAGAGCCTCAAACAGTCATCCAAATGGTTCTTGTCTGACTGCGCTAGACATTTTCCAGCTTACCTATGGGTGACAACTCTGCCACGCTGCCAATATAGGGTCCTTCCAAGAACTTGGGTTCACTGTCATTGATGTCCTGGACCTTGATGACAAACTCTGACTCTGGCTCAAGGGGATCATTAGAGAGCCGGTCTCGGGCCTGAGCCCTAAGAGTGTAAAAAGCCTTTTCCTCTCGGTCTAGTCTCTCTGTGGCATGTATGTCTCCTGTAAGCTCATCAATGATGAAGATGGATCCAGCTCCTTCTCCAGAGATAGTATATTTGATGTTGCCCTCACCATCATCAGAGTCTGTATGGATCTGTAAAAAAAAACAGAGCAGTTTTGAGAATGATGACTTCAATAAAACACACACACGCATTCCATCTTTTACAACTATGCAATGTGGTACGTACCGTAAAATTTCTAAAAAATGTTTTGTTAGTGTCATGATCAAGTTGCATATTGATGATGGTAAATGGTAAACGGCCTGTATTTGTATAGCGCTTTACTAGTCCCTAAGGACCCCAAAGCGCTTTACACAACCTGTTATCCACACATTCACACACTGGTGATGGCAAGCTACATTGTAGCCACAGCCACCCTGGGGCGCACTGAAAGAGGCGAGGCTGCCGGACACTGGCGCCACTGGGCCCTCTGACCACCACCAGGCAACGGGTGAAGTGTCTTGCCCAAGGACACAACGACCGAGACTGTCCAAGCCGGGACTCGAACCGGCAACCTTCCAATTACAAGGCGAACTCCCAACTCTTGAGCCACGATCGACAATAATTCACTGAATGAATGTTTATTTTGTTTTCTCCATAACAACTAGTTATATTATCAAGTATAGTTTTCTATTAAGGTTTGGGCACTAATAGTCATTGTTAGTACCCAAACCTGAATGCTTTGGGTACCATTCAATGTGAGCTGAATGCTTATAAAAGTCATAATTTGTTTAAAACACAAAAACTGATTAACTTTTTAATATGTAAATATTACATATATTTATATATTAAAAACTCTGAGTTGAAAAGAAATCCACTTTAATGTAATGAACTTGCTACTGCTGTTGTTTTCCTTTTATTAGCTATTACTTTACGAGTGTTGTATTAATTTATTCAGATTGCAATCAAGTACTGTTTTGTTGGAGTGCATTTGAACGCAGGCTAATTCAAACCTTTCTACTTTAACTGAACATTTTGATACAGACAACAAAGCTATCTGTGAACCTCAGGCAAAATCTGCTCGACCCGTCCTAGCAGTCTGACGATCGGGGCCAACCAAATCAAACTGCAAAACTGTCCTTGACCCACAACAGCGATTACAGTCCTGTTTAACCACTTGTTATCACATGGCTGACACACCACACTCGATGACACCTCAAAGTATTAGAAACTGTTGAAAGTTTAGAAAAAATATCTGAAGTGATCCTTGTCCAAGTTGAGATTATTCTGTCACATATTTGCCAGGTATCTTATTTTTATGATTTTGTCTTAACTGCTGAAAAAAGGGTTAAAAATGGACAACCCCCAAATGATATTTGGTCATCAACCATGACCATAAGAAATATGTGTATTTTATTCATCCATTGACTTTTCTTCTTTTAGGGTGGTAAATCCAATTCAAGTCCTTCTAACTACTCCCTGCAGACTAGCCATCATCAGTGTGGTGAAAAAAAAAAGACACCTGAGTTCCTGTGATGATTTACACCTTTTCTGCACATTGTGCCCTTCACAGGATGTGACGCCCAAATTAGGAGATCAAAGTCATTCAAAGACTCTTAAATATAGAGACATGGAGGTGCTGTGGCTGAAAAGTGAACTTAAAAGAGCCCTTATAAATCAGAGCTATAGTTTCCCCTAATGTGATTAGAAGACATTCCAGGGGTAGCAATAGGAGATGCATTGGTCCCCCATCCTAAACTCCCCTTTGGCTCTTTAGTGAGCATTAGACCTGCTTGCTCCTGCTCCCTCTCCCTCTCACTCACCTTCTATCTAAAATTATAATTCAGAGCTGTCTATGCAGTGTAACTGTGGTTCAATCTACTCAACAGACCAGAGGAGAGGGGAAATCGCCCTGGCCTCCCTGGTTAATTTTTTATAAAGGCTTAATTAAATACAGGCCTCTATCACCCTTGCAGGGATTTTCATTAAGTATTTGTCGTAAAACCGAGGAATAATGCAAGCCTGTGCCTTGATATTGCTTCCATCATCCATTTTCTCCTTCTTTTTTATCTGTCTGCTTTTGCCTTTTCCTCCCCATTCTGAATCTTCCTGAAGACAAATACACTGACAGTCAGTGGAAATATACTGCTGGATACTTTGGCGGTATCAATATTTCAGTTATAATAAAAAAGAAGAAAAAAGGAAAAATAAAAGTTTCATTGGTCCAGACTGTGAAAGTTATCCAATAAAAGTGAGCACACGCTTCCACCACTTGATATGTTTCCTCCAGACTCAACCTCCTCCTGAATTTCTAAATTAGAATCTCAGGAGAGAAATGCATGTGTGAAGTGTTGCCATCTTGTGTTCATTCAGTTCCACAAATGTTGGCACAACAAGTCCTGCAATTAAAAAAAATAATCTTTTTTTTTTTGCTTTCCCTCTACCATCTAAAAAACAAACAAACCATGAAAGCATTTTTCAGAGCAGTGTTTCCTCTTTATAAAATGTGACAAATAGGAAAAAACAAATTGTAAGAAGGTAACAAAAGCACACTCTCCATCTCTTGACTAAATGGATCTCTCTTAGCTCCCTTAACTCTTAACCCCTTCCTTGGCTGTCACTTGGGAACTCAAAGCTTCAGCTGCCTCCACAGATTTTGTATAGGATTGAGTTCTGGAGACTGGCCAGGCCACTCCATGACCTTAAAACTTCTTCGTTGCACTTCTTCTTTTACCTCTCTTTCGTTGCCTGGCAGTATGCTTTGGGTCATTCTATTCTAGAAGACCAACTTTCATTGTTTTGTCTTAGGGAAGGAGATTCTCCTGAAGTTGCAGTGAAGTTGTCCGGTAGGCTCATCTTAAAATGTTTCCACCTTGGTGGTTGGATGTGGTGATGATCTTCTGTGGGTCATACTTAGCGTTTTTCTTTCTTTAAATACACAATGTCAAACTGATGGCAAAGAGCTTGATTTTGGCTTCATCTGACCACAACACTTTCTCCCAAATATCTTCTGAATCATTTAGATGCTCACTGGCAAACTTAAGACCGGCCTGTATATGTGCCTTCTTGAGCAGGGAGGAACTTGTGGGCGCTGCAAGATTTCAATCCGTCACCGATGGTGGTCTACTGATCGCTAAAAAGCTGTTTTTTTGGTCTAATCCACCACCTTTCTCATGATTATCCTCACCCCATAAGTAAAGAGCTTGCATGGAGCTCCAGACTGATGATCATTTTATATTTCTCTTATTTCCGAATTATCAAACCAACATCTGACACCTTATCACCAACTCACTGCAGCGAGTTACAGCCTGCACAAGGCTGCAGTGAGCCTTGTGTAGGCTGTAACACAAACCTACACAGTCACTGACTGTTTTGTCCCAGTCAGGGACAAAACATCAGGGACACTTTTTGTCCCCGATGTCCTTTGACGGCTCTCTGGTCCATAGTATTGCAGAAGTTGGAATGAAAAAAAAAAACAAGATTTATTTATTTATTGACTTTAACCGGTGTGGTGCATGGTTGATATTTTGTCTTTTTATACTAAAATTAAACTATCATAAATTTCATTTCTTTGCAAGTGAGGGAACTTACAAATTCAGCAGATGATCAAATAATTATTTCCCTCACTGTACCTTGTTAAATACATTAGCTTAGAATGTTTCTTACAACAGGAGTTTGAAATGTCTACAAGTGGCTAATATCAGAGTACATTATTTTACATGTGGACACGCTCTCAGAGTCTAGAATTAAAATCCAGTTTAAAATCAAACTTAGGCTTTACATTCTCTCAGTGTTCACTTCAGTTTAAATTCTCTGTCTGGTTACGTTTACGTAAAAATATTGCTTGGTTTGGTTTAGGTTTACTATGTCAAAAAGATTTTTAAAAGCACAATTTTTCTACATCAATTAGGTGCAGAGACTTATTTACATCACCAAGCTTGCTTAACCTTCTAAGGCCCAAACTCTTCCACGGCATGCATTTTTAATTTCTCTTTGATATTTGGGCTGATTAATGTAAAAACAAAGAATTACCAATTTTTTTTAACCTGATTTTTGTTTCTAAGAAAGATAAGAGCCACATATGAGGACATTCGTTTAAAATTTCGATAGATCAGTGGCAGTATAATGTCCTCGTAAGTGGATATCAGGCCCTTGTAGAGCAAAATTGAGTATTTTGGTCTAAATAACCCAAAATTGGATGTCCACATATGTAGATGCCAGGTCCTAGGAGGGGGAGCCCTAGATGATTATAAGATGTTATAAAGAAGTCCTATGGGCTTTCCTTTTTTCTTGCACACATAGACACGAACAAACATACACTCATGTGGGCACACACACGCACACACACACAGACACACACATACATGGATCATCATTCTGGAGGAATGATGCAATTTCTCTCCCCTCAGGCTGGCTATACCCATCCTTCTGTCAGTCTATCCTCACTGGAGTGATTCAAGTTGGCAGCTTGAAAAACACACACACAGACACACACACATGCACTACGCTTAGCTAAGTTGTTCTCTGCAAACTAAAGGTCAGAGTCAGGATGTCACTCACAAAAAATAACCGGGGGTGCAAAAGTGCACAACAAATTTCCAAGAAGAAGATGGGAAAGACACACATCCTGTACACCTGCTGAGCATGACATTATAGATGTTTTTTCCTAAAATCTTTAAACGATATTCCTGACACTTTTGGGGGGAAATAGATTCTCCACATTTGGACAAGGTGTGCTATTTCTTTTATTGGCTAGGTCACTGGTATAGACATTATCAAAAAATACTAATACACACTAAGAAAAACAACATATATTTCAAATCAGTACTAAAGGAACTCTACTCTTTGATGTCATTGCTTCACTGTAGAAAGCTAATTATAAAACTTTGTAGCTTCCTTGTAGATTTTCACTAGTCCATACTAGCATATGGAAATCACACCGGTAGTCTAATTCCCTTCAATTCGTTAATATAAAGCTGATGAAGCTATGAGCATTTTGGACATACTAGGACATAGCACAACAGAGAAGACTTTTATGCAGTGGAAAATGTAGGGTTTGTATTTTTTTTTCTTCCCATGGGCAGTGCACTTCTTTTCCACATTTCAATTCAATTAAATTCACTTTTATTTAAATAGCGCCAAATCACAACAACTGTTGCCTCAAGGTACTTCATATTGTAAGGAAAAGACCGTGCAATAATCAGACATCTCTATGAACTAGCATTTAGGGACAGGGAAGAAAAAACAAAATTTTAACAGAAAGAAACCTCCTTCAAAACCATGCTCAGGGAGGGACAGCCATCTGCCATGACCAGTTGGGGAGAGGGGAGGATGACAGGACAAAAAATATACTGTGGAAGAGAGCAAGAAATTAATAATAACTAATGATTAAATTAATGATTGGTGCATAAACATGAGTGAATGAAAAAACATGAGCGAAGAAGACACTCATCATCGGAAGCCCCCATAACTAAGAGGGGACTCAGGATCACCTGATACAGCCATAACAATATGGTTTTTCAAAAAGGAACATTTTAAGCTAATCTTAAAAGTAGAAAAGGCTACGCTCTCCTGAATCCAAACTGGGAGCTCGTTCCTCAAAAGAGAGGCGCCTCTAAGCTAAACGCTCTCCCATTCTACTGGAAGAATGGGACCACAAGTAAGCCTGCAGTGTAGAGCAAAGTGCTCTATTGGGGCAATATGAGGTCTTCAAGACATGATCGGCCTGATTATTCAATTGATCAGGAAATTTACAGCCGTCAAATGTGGGATTGGAGTTTTTTTTTTAATTAATAACACTTTGTTCATGTCAAAATATTAGGTTCCTTTAAAAAAAATAAAAGAAGGATTATTGGTCATTACACAATGACCAAATTTCCAAAGTAAATATAATGTAGGGATATAAACTACAATACCAATTATCTGAACCCTTTCTATAAACTTACTAAAAGATATATCATCCTATCACTGCAGCTAAACAGTATTAATTTGGTTTCTGGCTTTATGCTAAACTTGATGCTAGCTAGAGTCAGCCATACACTTTACAGGTTTACAGTGGAGGCCTGTGGGTTGACTAAGAGGACAGTGAGGTTGTTGATGTCTTGTCAGACTCACCTTTAGGTCATAACAAAGTGTCTAGCTGTCACTATAGGCTAACCTACTGAAGGGGATGACATATGACTCACATGCAGTGACTGAAAGTTTCCTTCACATTTAGTCAGCTATTTTAAGTTTTTATGAGGTTGGAGGGGCATCTGGTGTACAAATCTACCAGATCAAACATGTGAAGCTGGGGACTTCCGGATGGTGGGGAAGCTGGTTGCAGCATAATCTTTCAGCTCCCGGGCGGTCTGGTTACCCCTTGAAAACTGACATGTTATAACACAACTAAGAATATTCATAGTAGTATGCCAGGGGGTAACAAGAGAAAGACAAGAGGAATTCGGCAAGAAAGTGCGGAGGAAGGAGTTTTTTCACTGAAAGAAGTTGACGGTGCTAGCAAGCTAAAGCTACTCGGAGCTATGGAGGCAATTGAAGCTAACATTCTTGCTGAGCTTAAAAAAGTCCAGGATAATTTAAAAAGTGAAATAGCGGAAAAGACTGGACTTGTGAAAACAGAAATGTTGGAGTTTAGAAAAGAAGTGGGGGAACGGTTCGAGGAAATTGTCACGGACATGAAAGAGGTAACAAGCAGGATCGAGGAGGTCGAACAGAGAGTAACCGAGGTGGAGGAGGTCACAGTCGACCTTAAAGACGTGCTCAGCCATACTCTCCAGTTACAAGAAGACCTCCAGACACGTCTGTCCGACCTGGAAGCCCGGTCTCGCAGGAATAACATACGTGAATTTTATAAAGAAGGAACTGTCCCTCCCCGACACCAATCTTATTGTCTGACAAAGTACATTTCCAACTTTCCTCACAAATCAGAGATAAGGAGGGGCGTTATATACTGGTTAAAGGGTATATAGATCACAAGGAAGTTACATTGTTTAACGTGTACAGACCACCAGGGACTGATAAACATTTAATCAGGACCCTTTCTGAATTAATTGCAACAGAAACATCAGGGATATTAATATGCGGTGGAGATTGGAATATTCACTTGAATCCGTTTCTAGTCACGTCCAGCAAAACTAAATTGTTACAACCAGAAGCAGTATATGTTAAAAGAATGCTTAAGGAATTGGGATTGGTTGACGTGTGGAGGGATGCACACTCACTGGAAAAGAAATATACTTTTTTTTTCACATTCCCACCATATGTATTCAAGACTGGACTTTTTTATGTCACACTTTGATAAGCATAGAATTATAAATTGTGATATAGGGGGTGAGAGATATTTCGGACCAAACTTAATACTAGTCTACTAAATGATGTAGAATTCGAAAAGTTTGTAAAAGAAGAATTTAAGGAATACATGGACTACAATAACAATGGTGATGTTTCTCCTAGTATTTTATGGGATGCAGCGAAGGCAGTTCTTAGAAGGAAGCTAATTTTGTGGTCCTCATACAAAAAAAAGGAAAAAGAGAAGTATCTAAAAGACCTTACTACGAGACTGAAACACCTAGAATCAGAACATATGAAAAGTAACAATGATGACACGTTATCACAAGTTAAAGAAACACAACAGATATTAAATAGGTCAAATGATGACCAAATAGAGAAAAGAGCTAAATTCATTAAGCAGGAATGAATGAAAATGGTCCCAAATCTAAGAGACTCTTGCTTGGAGGATACGGAAACAGCAGACTGACAGATTTATTCAGAAAATTAAAAACCCAGCAAATGATAAGATATGTTATGACATGAAAAGCATAAAAGAATCTTTTCTGACCTATTATACCCAACTGTACGCAGAACCACACAGGATAGATGTGCCCTCTGTTAATGTATTTCTTTCTTCACTTGATTTACCATCGATAGGAACAGAACAAAATAAAAGATTAACACAAACAATAACTGCGGAGGAGATTGGCCATTTCAAAATTGAAAGGTAATAAGATGGCCGGTGAGGATGGCTACCCGGCAGAGTGGTATAAACATTTCAGAGATCTAGTAACCCCTCTGCTGAGGGACTGCTTTAACCATGTGCTTACAGGGGGTGAGATACCACCATCCTGGAAACGAGCAGTTATTTCAGTAATTCCCAAACCGGGTGAAAATAGAACAGAATGTGGTTCCTATAGACCCGTATCAGTCTTGAATATCGACTACAGGATATTTGCAACAATATTAGCTAAACGGTTGGAATTTATAACTTCAGAACTAACGGATACAGATCAAACAGGTTTTGTTCGAAATAGGCAAACTCATGATAATGTGAGGCGGGCTCTCCATCTAATAAATAAAATGAAAAATATCGAATCAGTAGCTGTTAGTCTTGATGCTGAAAAGGCGTTTGACTCTGTCTGCTGGACTTATCTTTATGTGGCCTTAGAGAGATTTGGTTTTAACAGCCAAATCATCAGATGCTTACAGTCTCTATATAACTCACCCACTGCCAGGATTAAAATTAATGGTGATTTAACAGATACACTACAACTAGAGAGAGGCTGCCGTCAGGGATGCCCTCTCAGTCCCACTATCTTTGCGCTATTCACTGAGCCCCTGGCGCAAGCTATCAGGGAATCTAAAGACATTAGAGGTGTACTAATTAACAATATAATGCATAAAGTTGGACTGTATGCTGACGATGTTCTTATAATGCTAACTAACCCGGAAATCAGTCTGCCTAATCTTTTTCCATTATTGAAAAAATTTGGCATATATTCCGGATATAAATTAAATTTACAGAAAACTCAGATTCTCTTATATAATTACCGCCCATCACAAGACATTCAAAAGATAGCCAAGTTTAACACCTCTATAAAATATCTAGGAATCCATATACCCACAGATCTATCCGACCTCTACAAATGCAATTATGTCCCACTGACATCAGAAATTAAGGCAGACCTACAGCGCTGGTATTTATTGCCAATGAATATGCATAATCGGATAGATATAATAAAAATGAATCTTTTGCCAAAGCTTCTCTATTTGTTCCAGGCGCTGCCTATACATCTACCCTCCAAGCAATTTAACGATTGGAATAGGATGATCTCTAATTTTATTTGGGCCAAACAAAAACCAAGAATAGAATTTCAGACGTTACAACTGCAAATGGACAAAAGTGGACTCGCTCTGCCGTGTCTTGAGGACTATTATAGGGCTGCACAGTTACGAGTGATGATTGGGTGGTGTGATCCAATGTGTGAGGCTAAATGGAAGGAGGTAGATCAATCCTACTGTGAGACCCCGCTTCAATCACTGCTTGGAGATCAACCACTCATTAAAAGACATATAGATGCAGACCTGCTCCCGGCACTAATGAGAGTGCCCATAGAAATATGGCATAGGATACTCAAATATAAGAAAACTGAAAAAAGTGCCCCGACGTTACGATGGCCTGCTTACGATTCGGATTTTGCACCTGCAAACATGGATAAGAGATTTATACAGTGGTCACATAAGGGTATAACAGGCTACTGGAAGATTACAGATTAAAATGTACTAAAAGGCTACCAGCAACTCCAGAGAAGTTTTTACTTGGAAAGACAGGATTTCTTTAGATACCTCCAGCTGAGGCACCATTACGACAGAAACATAAAATTCCTAGAAGAGGAGGACACGGGCTTGGTTAAAATCTTCCTTGACTCTTCTAAGGGGAATGCACCAAAGAAACAGATATCCAGATTATACAAATGTTTACAAACATGTAGGAATAATGACACAACGTATATCAAAGCTAGATGGGAAAAAGAGGCTGAAATAATAATACATGACGACAACTGGTTCAATATATGTAAGGCTGTGGTAATGACCTGGAGCTCAGGTCTATGGAGGGAATTTGCATGGAAAAACACAGTGCGTTTTTTTGTCACACCTAATGCTAAGAGTAAACAAAGTAAAGACCCCGACAAGACTCAGTGTTGGAGGAACTGTGGAGGTGTATCTGCAGGACATTTTCATATTTTTTGGGAATGTGCTAATATTGTCCGCTATTGGCTAGTAGTGATCAAAGAAATCAATACCATGATGGGCTTGAACTTGGCCCCTGATTTCACTGTGTTTTATCTATGTGATTTGCCACAAGGACTGAGGAATTCAGACAAATATATTTTATTGATATTATTGGCTGGTGCAAAGAAAGCCATAACTTGCAAATGGCTAAACGTTGATCCACCGTCATTCTTGGACTGGATAGGCATTATCAAGGAAATTTACACAATGGAGAGACTGAATTTTTCACTAAGACTGGCTGCCGATAAATTTGAGAAATACTGGAAAAAATGGGACCTTTACTTAAATGGAAAAATATTATAATTTCTGGTACCATGTTTCATTGCTGTAATTCACCTATTTGATCTGATTGTACCACAAAGGGATATGTCTTTTTTTTTGTTTGCTAGCCTAGATGCTCTGTGCTTGTTGGGGTTCTGAATGTTTTGTAAAAAATATACAGGACTGTCAATAAAAATAAAGTGTAAAAAAACCCAAAAAAAACCATGTGAAGCTACACGCTGTGACCCTTTTATTTCTTCTTCTTTTGGTCGGTCCCTTTAAGAGTCACAGCAGATCATCTGCTTCAATCTCCTATCCCTAACATCTTCATCTGTCAAGCCAACCTTTTGCATGTCTTCCTTCACTACATCCATAAATCTTCTGTGCTGTCTTCTTCTTTTCTTTCTGAGTGACAGCTGCGTACTCAAGATCCTTTGTCTACTATCCCTCCCCTGTACCTCCAAACCATCTCAGCCTTGTTTCTCTAATTTCATCTCCAAAATGGTCAACCTATAGTTGTTCCTGGCTGTAGCTCAGGAGGTAGAGCACATCATCTAACAATAGGAAGGTTAAAGGTTTGGCTGTACCAAACCAAATATCCTTGGGGAAGATACGAACCCTAATCTCTCTGATGCATCCATCGAAGTATAAATGTATGTGAATGTTAGATAGAAAGCACTTCAGCATAGAAAAAAGGGTTTGTATGAGTGGGTGAATGTGGCATGTTAAAGTGTGCCTTGAGTGCTCGAGGAGAGTAGAAAAGCTCTATATAAGAATCAGTCAATTTCCCATTTCCTCTGATATATTTGTTCCTAATCTTGTCTCTCCTGGTCACTCCCAATGAAAATCTTCAACTCTTCCGATTTCATCTTGGTCTTCTGTCTTTTCGTCAGTGTCACTGTCTCCAAACCATATTTTAAGCACAAGCTCACACTAAATGAATGTGTTCAGTAGCAAAATAGAATAGAATAGAATAGAATAGACATGGAGTAGCTTTTTTATTACAGTGAAGATAGAAAAATGTGAGCTGCACTGAAGCTTTAGTTTATTGAAGATTTCAAAGACGAAGCAAATTGTCTTATATTTAAGTCTGTTTAATCTGGACTAGGCATGCCACATTTCACTACAGCTTGTAAAGCTTCTGATCTTAAAAGCTTCAAAGTGTTAACAAGGTGACATGGTATCAGAGTCTAGGTGGGGATAGCTATGGGGAAGGAAGGATGCATACCAAAGACAGAACCTGCGATGAGAATGGATAGAAAATAGCAGCACAGTGGACTAGGAAAAAGGAAGAAAAAAGTCGCAGAAAGAAGTTAAAAAGTGATGTTCTGAATTACAGTTACAGAGGCAAACCTGCAGAAGCTTAGAAAGAAAGACAGAATGAATATCTAGACATCAAAGAGAAAACATTGTCATGATGTGTTAATATAATTTAGGACCTTTCGATCAATGTTCACGTTTTGGATGGAGAAGACAGATGGTTTGAAAGAGATGTGAAAGAAGCCATTTATGTCCATTGTGAGCGACTATCTATGAACAGAAGGGGTGGCTAACAACACCAACTGTCTACCACCTATAATCTAGTTCTGAGATCCCTTCCCAGGCACCTTAACGCCAATTTATATCTTGCGTGATTTGATCTCAATAGTCACATGCTAGAGTGTGGCAAGGTTTCACCCGAAACCTCTACTGATAATGACCCACACCCTTTTTCACACCTCAGCTCATGTGATGTGGCACATGGTCAATAGTGCGTCAACGGTCCTTTTAAGGGGCAACTCCCATAGGGCTTAAATACCTGGGACTCTCCACCAATTGCTCTTAGAACTGAAGAAGCTTCATGGATGAGAGGTGAAACATCTTCTAGAAACTTAAGGAAGTCCAGACATTTTTCTTTCCAAGTGCCTTAGATTACCGTGGCCTGGATGACTGAGAACCTACACAGACAATTTAGGAACTTATTTAAAAATAAAGAAATAAACCAGATAAGTGACATGTGTCATGTGTCCAAGAGAAAGGTTACAGCAAAAGAGAAGAAATATAATCAGCTGCCTCTCCAATGACTTTCTTATCTTATAGATGGATTTCAAAGACCATTGAGTTGTAATCTCTCTAAATGCAAGGTAAGGCTTGTAAAGCTGACACTAGTGAGGGGATTGTTCGGTAGTAAAAGAAAATCATCTACTGAAATAAAATAAACAAATACATGAATTAAAATGATTTTTTATATTGTTCAAGAATGTTTTGATAACATGTAAAGCTTAAACAAACTCACTTAAAAAACTCAGTGTTTTATTCAAACACATTTCTGATCATTACAAAATATCAGAAAACAGATAAATCAAAAAAAAGAAAAAGCCTCTTTTGATTTTTACCATTTAAATGGATTTTACTTTATGTCCAACAAACCTGCTGCAACCAAAATCAGACACAGAATTTGATACACCATAAATCAAATTAATAATTTTCAAAAAGACAAATGATGTATGAGAAAAATATCTATTTTTAAAAAGTCAATTTGTTTCATTGGGGTTAAGAATTAAAACGGGATAAGAAGCACATTGGAGTGTGACATGGACTGTAACAAACACTGTATCACTTTTACTGAGACAGTATGCAAAAACTCATCTCAGATATAGACACAAATTTCAGAGAAAATTGAAAAGACATAAAGACAACACTGAAACTGTACACGTTACTATAGTGAGCATAAAATGTGTGCACACGCTGCAAAAATTGCCCATCTCGTACACATTCACCCTCACAATGGATTTACTTCTGACAGCATTTGTCAACATAGAAGAGGAAAAAAAACTACCAGGAGTAGACCCAGAGTAGATGAAGAATGTATCATTTCCCCTGTCTACTTCCTTTAACAACAGCCATTTAGGATTACCTGTACTCTAAAGCAATTCTCTTTGACCAAGTTCCCTTCCTTTTATCACCGCACAGAGCTTTGAAAAAGAGCTAGGAAAATGCTTGCGTTTTAGATCATTAAAGTACACAACTGGTATTTATCTAAATACACAGATAAAATCTTCCAGATCAAATGCATGTAAGTGACCGTCTTACTAGAAAAGTGACTTCACTGGCAGTAACCACAGCGTGGAAAAAAAAGCAAATTTGTCAACTTTGCTGTGTCGGGGCAAAGCAAGATGCACAATTATACAATGCAGAGGGTCAATGCTTGGCTCTAATCCTTTACAGCTTAAATTATAGTTTTGATACCAAAATCCAGCAGGGGTACCTTTGTGTTTGAGCATGTATTAACACACAGACAATCACATCCACACTTACGCACGCCATAAATAGCACTGGCTGCTGCCCTTGTGACATGAAATGCAATAACCTGATAATTTTATTAATAAAATCATCTCTTTTCTCCCTCCTGCTGCATCATTCCCTCAAGCTCTTCCCTTAAGCTCCTTTATATCAGCTCACTGTCTTCCCTGGCACCCTGTCCTTTTAATGAATCACCAGTCAGTGTATGAAGGCTCTTGTTTTCCAGTCTCCCTTTGAAGCCTTCCTCTCGCTTCATTCCTTTTCTCATATGTCACTCAGCTTTATTCTGTCTCTTGCTCTACCAGCAGACAGACAGTGCTGCCTGTTGCATTGTTTGGATTGCTTTGGTTTTGCCAGCAGGAATTCGTCACGTTCACAATTGCAGAAAAATACTGATCAAAGGATAATTATTCTGCAAGACCGGGCTCTGGTACAAAGAACATCTGCATTCATTTGTAAGAAAAGAGAGATCAATATATGCAGATGCAATATTAGCTGGTCAATTGCCATGTCTAACTGATTAGAAACAAGGGGATTGCATGATTGATGCATGTGACTCATCACCGTGTCTCATTCTGTCTGCTTTAATGTTCTGTCTTTTCATATCACGTCCTACGTAAAGCAATCGAATCATACGCGGTGTCCACTCTCATCAAGTCACTGAGGATCGTATGAGCAACATCTGATGAATAGGATGTGAATGAGACGAAATGAAAAAAAAAAGTGAAAATATATGAACGCACACTTGCTACTGACATGATAACAAACTGATTTCATTTGACATATACCCATTAACTATGATTACATTACAAAATGGCATTCAGTGATCACATTTCTGGTGTCAAGACATTGTCCTCAACATCAAAAGGAAGGGCATTGCTGAGGCTGTCATCACTAAGTACAGAGGCTTTGTTAACAAACACCAAAGACAGAAAAAAAACACAGAATTTTTATGGCTTCATTTATGATTTAACAAATTGGCTAAAAATGTATTAAGGAGTATTAAAGAACAATATTAAAGTGTCTTTAAAGTTGTCCTTAACTACACTGTACTTGCAAAGTATTTATTGATAGTTATTTTTGGTATAGTTGCTCATTACAATTAAATATAAAAAGACTTTTTAATATACTTTTTTGCATAACGTGAGAATTTGTACATGTTGTAGGCAAACTGTAGCAGACAAGCTAGTGTTTGACAAGTGAGTGTCTTTGTGCATTTTCCCAAGGTGATCAAACAGTGCTAGCCCTGGAGCAGGAACTTTTTAGTGAACAGAAAATAAGACAAAAACATCAGATTTAGATGTCTTGAAGACAGGTGGGTAAGATAGTTCCTTGCTTTTGTTTTCTTTTTTGTTTTTTTAGTTTAATAAGGACTTTAGTCAGCTTTAAAAAAAAAGTGATACAAATGAGTAATTCAGTATCAACAAATTTGTAATTGTTTTGATTATGACTTATAACTAAGTAAGTGTAATGAAGTAATCTATGACTTTTTTCCATTGACTTGGTACACTGTGAGGAAAAGAAAAATATTGTAGTTCGAGACTTTCTGAGCAAAATTGGCTTTGAAGACTAATCTCTGAAAGCTTTTTATGTGGAGCATGAGATCGAAGTACTCAATTTTAAGCCAGTGGGCTACGGTTTTCAGAGAGACTGGCTCAAGAACTGAAAGAAGTCTGGAAGCCACAGTGACTCTTACATTGCACAGGAGCCAAAAAGCTCCTGACAGCTCAAAGTATTTATGTTCTTTAAAAATGGCGCCTTCCCTTCAGTAGCATGAGTCATGTGGGAGGTACATGCCTACCTTACGTCAACATTAAAGACAATATTTCCTACATTATATTGGAAAATCCATACGCATCTGTCCAGCACTTTTGTTTTGAATAGCCACAGTGTTTGCATTACAGAAAAGCTGAAATTATTGTTTAGAGTTTGTTCAGAGGTAGTTCTTAGCAGCAAACCACTTGGATTTCATTTCTTGCTCCTCATTCAAAGTGTCAGGGTCTTGATCTCAAAAACTCGGTAATTTTATGCAGGTTAAAAAGAAGACACGTAAATGCAACTACAATGAAATTACTGTTGATTGGAAGCAAGGTTTTAGTGCTATTGTCTGTTTAGTAATTCAGTGGTGTCAAGTGATGCATTTTGGCAACAATTCTGGCCACTTTGCATCTTTGTCTTACAAAGCAAATGCCAAAGAGCAGAGGGAAGCATTTGTGGTTACTGATTAGAAGAAGTGCATAATTAGACCGTTCAAAAATGCTTTTAATGTAGTTGAGCTTTGACTTTGACCAAATCACACTTTTATCCTGAACTAAAATCATTTTCTCTTTTATGTAAACTGAATAAATATGCAGATTTTTATCAGGAGTTGACAGTTCATGCAAACACATAGATGCCTAAACAGTATATTTAGTTTAAATCTACAAATGTCATTTGTGTGTACTTTTTTCTGTATGTACAATTGTGTGTAAAGGTTCGGGCAGGATAGGGATGCTTGCAGGAACTGTCAGCTGATTCCCGAGCCCAATGAAAATGCTTCTCTTGAATTCTTATGGTAACACTCAAGAATCATGGTCTACTTAAAGTAACTGAGTAAGGATCTGACAGTGATTCCAGCTATTGCCTTTCTGTGAGCTGAAGGGGTTATATTTGATTATTTTGGTTTCACAAATATTACAGCAAAATAGTCTACAGTATACTCTAGATTGAACATGTATTATTCTATAAAATATGTATACCTTTTAACGGCTTTAGTAGAGTATAGTATTTTAAAGGAGACGTGCTGGTGTCACATAAATTATCATGTAAAATAACGTAGGTGAGTAACTATGTGTTAAGCTCCTCAAACAGCAGATTCATATATAAGTGCATGTCTGCCCTTGAAAGCCTGTTTGTTTTGCTGTATATCTATGTTTGGCCACTTTATTTACCCTGTTTCACAAGGACAACAGCAGCATTTGCTTAAAGGAACTGATCTGAATTGCTCATTAAAAAGTCTTATGTGATTGGGAGAGGTTCTTAGAAATAATGCTTTCATCCTGATAACATGAGGCATCTGGAGTATTTTCACAACAAATTGGGAATTTGTCTCTCAAAAAGTGTATACTGCAAAAGAAATGGCAAGTATTTTTTTTTGTCTTGACAAAATCTTGAAACCTTACTTAGAGAAACAGGTGTCAGAGGTTATCGACTTTCTTTGTTAAGTCAGACTTTCGGCATCACTTTCTATGCACACTCACAAAAGGGGGGATTTGATGCATCATTTGACTCTTCTTCAGCACTAAAAGTTACGAGTGTCACCAACTCCAGACACTTGTAATATTATCATAAGAATTGGTGATAAAGTTCACTAAAGAGTATAAAAAGGATAACAGTAAAATGCAGCACTGGTGATCCAAAGATAAGAGAATATTCTTGCAGAAGATCTTTCATTTTTTCCTAACGTATCAGCTGCTGCATGTTCATCTCTATAGTTTAAATATTTAAATTATTCAAATGTTAATCAGTGTGCTCAGGTCTGACATTCTCTCACAGCCTAATAAAGGAGATAAGAAGATCAGTTTAGTTTGGGAAATGTTCAATACATACTGTAATACATTTTATTTGTTCTTAGAAATAGAACTTATCTGTTTTTTTATGTTTCTGAGTTCTATTAGCTGCAATTCCAGCGAGACAGTAGTTTTCACCCTTTACAAAGTTTCTTACTGCTGTAACTTTACAGCTGTAACTTTCATTCAGTTAGGTATGGTTGCATATGTAATACATCTTCCTTAAGCAGATAATCTATATTACACTTACAGCTTATTTTAAATTAAAAAAGAAAATTAAATTAAAATTAAATGAAATGTAATTTAATTTTAAATTTAAAAATTCAATTGAATAAAATTACATTTAATTTTTAATTTATTAATTAAAAAGAAACCATGACAATTTTGTGCTCGCTTGAATAGGTTGCATATAGCATCTGTTACCATGGTGATTTAGCCAAGTAAAATGAGAGCTACCTTTATGAAACTCTGACTTTAACCTCAACATAGCTTGGGTTATTAATCTCCCTCCACGGTACATCACTAAAGCTTTCCTGAACATTATCCAGAGCATTATATATTTTTTTTTTACCTGAAATGTTTTACCGATATCTTAATTGCATCCTGAGACATTCTGTTCTTTTTCTTTTCACTACCAACAGTTCAAGGAATTGACACCTGTTCACAAGGTTTTTCATATATTTATGTAATGAGTCATAATGTCTTACCTTTCCTACATATAGAGGCTCTGTTCCTGTATACTCCTCCACAACAAAGAACTGGTTCCACACCCATCCTCTCTTTACACGTTCAAGCGATGAGGGTCCTTGCTCTTGCTCTCTTTCTCCTGAAGTTGTTGTGCCACTAGTCCTTGAGGCTTCACACCAGGTAAAAATATTGCAGCTAAGTAGAGTTAGTGCTGCCAGTAGTGTCCAAACTCCTGATGTCCATGAAGGAGCCATTTTGATTTAAAAAAATAAAAGAAAAACAATCCTTCCTGTGTCTACATGTAATTTAAAAGATTCATGCAAACAAGAGAAGGTTTTCTGTTGTAGTTTTATCTGAAATGAAACTCCAAAAGGACACGCTTAAAGGTCTTTGTGAAAGAGCTTGAAAGTTAATCCATGGGATCAGAAATCAATCTGAAGTTATCTGCCAAACACAGGGCAGGTCAGAGAGCATATAGGAGTGGTACCACCTGCAGAGTAACTGTTTGCACTGTGACATTGTCAGTAATTCTGATTCTTCGTCGTGTTTACTCCAACTTATAGGGTCCTTTTTATTGTTTGTTTTTCTTAATATGTTGTTTATGTGACCGAAAGTAGCTGAACAAACTGACTTTGGAAAATGTTATTCAAGGTTTTTGAAAGCAACAAAAACTGGCTTTGCTAGACAGGCTCACTGATCATTGAAGGAATTAAGGGGGCCAAGCATAGAATGACATTGAAAAGCATGCCTATGAAGACTGAGAGTGATAGCTTCCATCCATTTTTGACTTCGTATCGATTACTGCTTGCAGTGCTTCCATTTCCACTTCTAGCCATGTCACCTCCAGTAGCTGGTGTGTGTTTCAGGTGGTTTGATACTAAGCTGCCAAAAAATGACTTGATTAAACTTTGCTGAAGAGAAAACTCTTCAGTAGTTCAGCTCCTAGAAAAGTCACAGCTGGCTTTACCTTCTGAAGCAGAAACCTCGAACTGACGAAAGGCCAAAGGATTTTACTGTTGGTGATAATGTTTGGTCTCTGACAGCTTTGCCCTTCAAAACAATCCATTGGTTTGGAAAGTTCATTCTTCAAAAGGTCCTACAGTGTTTTTTCAGCCATTATGACAGCTCCATCGTGGATTGAAGGCAGGAAAAGAGGGAACCTGTAAAACAGAAAAGACACTGTTGTCATGGCCTCAGTATGGAAATAGTTTCTATTTGATAGATTTAAGGATTGACTAACCAGCAAAATGATGATGATTATTATTATTATTATTATTTTAGTTGTATTTTTTTCCTTACTTGACCTGTTGTGGGTTATTGGTGTCAATTTTTCATAGCTCTTTACAATCAATATTAAATCAATGTACAAATAAACAATAAATAAAGAACAAATCCTATAGCCCCGCTTTTTTGTTTAATTTATCTTTGTTTAACTCTGTGTTTTTGAACTACAAAACCCATAAGTGTTTCGGTTTTGTTAGGATTATCTGCAACGGACATTTTTCTATTAGTGATTCTTGTGTTCAGCAAGAATTCCAACAATTTGCTGGAGAATGGTGAAAACGGGAAAGAAAGACAGGAAACCAGACGTGAAAAATAGGAAGGAAAATAGGAAGGAAAGAGAGAGAGAGTAAGAAAAGGAGAGAGGGGGAGTGAGAGAAAGGGAACGCAAGCAAGAAAGGTCACTGTTCATCACACAGCAAACCCAAAGCATCTGTCTGCCTTTCATCCAACTGATGGAGCGGACCTAACCGCAGCCAGCTGATTAATTGCATGAGGGAACACTAATTGGATAAAAGTATTAATCAATTAATTCTATCCAATGAGGCAACACCCCCTAATACTTCAGACAAACATTGGAGAGTAGGAGGGGGTAACAGACATGGTCCTTGGCTGCTGTGAAACATGCACAGAGGCTGACAGAAAGGCAGAGTTGACAGAGCAGAGACAGAGAGGGTGAAAGCAGGGTTCTAAAGGAGACAGAAAGGAAGACATGAAGAAATTAAAGGGCCGAGAATATAAGAGGAAATGAAAGAGAGTGTGTTGTGTGGCTGTGGGTGTGATTTATGGCCTCTTTGAAACATTCAGAACAAAAGGACCAAGAGGAAAAGAAACAATAACATTTACTATGTCTCTGGCCTCGCAACTTTAAGAAAGAAGATTGCAACACCAGCCAAAGAAAAGCTCCTAAGGCCAGCAGGTGGTTTAACCTATTTCTGCTGGCTTAGAAGGAATTTCTAATCGTGCTCTCCTGCTGCCCGGTAGCAAGCTTGGAGCATCCGGAAATAATTCCTTCTCAGACTGTTGGTCAAGGAAATGTCCGTGGTATTGGAAACCAACTGCTCTGGGGGTGTCCAATCTCCGGGGGGAAACAGCTCAGGAGTAACTTAAACAGCTCAGATCTCTTTATTAACTTCAGCACAGTGAGTGTTAATAGAAAAACTGCACATTGATTTCAAAATATACAGTTTTGAAACTGTACAAACATAATCACTATTACAGTTGTGTGATGCAGGGATTGGTGTGCTACTCTAAGGTAAGTAATCATATAGCAAATTTTATTTTATGACTAAATGTTCAAGTATTGCACATTAACATTAAGGATTTTGAAAGCAGCAAATTTCCACAGGTTTACAATGAAATGAGAAACTAAATGATTTTGTCTTTTGGGATGCAAAACTGATGATCAGGTCGCATGTTTACCTATATCTTACCTATATACATTATAACATACCATAATAGACCCATTTCTGTAATATACTTACATATCTATATTATTGCTAATATATATTGTAATATATCTATATCATGGCTAAAGCACTTCTGGATGGATGCAAACTGCATTTCGTTGCCCTGTACCTGTGCATGTGCAATGACAATAAAGTTGAATTCTATTCTATTCTATTCTATCTATAAATTCTATGGCAGTCTATGGAGAAGCTAAACTGGCAACAGGCAAGTATTTTTCTTATTTAACTTTTGGTTGTAACATTCTGAAAGATAAAGGCTTGATTGCTCAACCAAAACAGAATGATGATAGCACATTCATTTTCCTCAGTAGCTACTGGTAACCTTCCCCAGGTAGCTGAAACAGCAGAGTTTAACAACCTAAGTGCCAGATGGTTTGTTAAACAGATCCATCTGGGAGACGTCCTTGGAAACTTTTTTAGGAAAGGGCAGGCACGTGATTCTTTCTATGTTTGGAAGGAATGGGAAACCCTGTTCATCAGTGGACAAACTACATATCAATTGCTGCCCAGAAGATGCTCTACATGCATTCACTCAATGTGGAGCAAATCTAGCTAGAAATATTTCCTCAACTTTATTAAGAACCAGAACAGGACTACGTATTAGCCTAAGGTAGCTGGGTGTATTGAATCTGAAAAATTAATGGACCCTTCTGTTTCGTCATTTAATCCCACATGATTTAGCAGACCACCCATGACTTTTAAAAACGTGCATGTTTGTTACTCTGACTGTTTTTTTTGTTTTGTTTTTTTGGATACTAAATTTTGTGCTGTTGTTTATCCAGCAATGGATCCTATTACCATCTTATTCATAAACTGATTGGCTTGTGAATGATAAGCTTACCAACAGCTCACAGAGGCAGGAAATGAATGCTAGGGCCATTTGAATGGCAAAAATCATAAGCAGGGTTATTACTATCAACATTGAGATTAGAATTATTCAACACAAATACCCACCGACTGAAAACATCATGTATTGCAATTTTTTCAGTACATCAATCTAAACAAAACCCACCAGTCTCTGTCAAGTGGTGACTTTGGTTAGAACTGTTAGGCAGAAGTGGCGGTACACCGCTGTAAAGGAAAGGGGGTATACTGGAATTACAATTTCAGATCAAGTGCGTAAATCGTTATGAAGTAGAATTCAGCACAATCATTTTTGTCTGGTTTTCAGAACTGTTAGACGTCAAAATGAAAGCTGAAAATAAATTTTATTAAATATGCGCAGAATACAAGGCCTTCTCTGACCCCAGTAGTCTTTCAGCACTATGCATAACACTGAACTCCGGTGAGATAATTTAGCAGTCAGGGGCTACTTTGTTTCTCATCACAAATACACAACCCTGGACCTTTTAGTATGTTAGAACAACACCAACGGTGCACAGTGTGCCTTGGCACTACACACACGGCTGCCTGCGTCCACTAACAGTGGGAGTGTGGTTGTTGGCAGCGATAGGCTTATTTTCCAGCATTCTTTTCAGATGGAGCTTTGCACAGACAGCAGTGATACAGAATGTGATCAAGCTTTTCTGGGTCTGCCATGTATCCCTCTCTAAAATCCACCACTTGTTCCTGAAGATAATGACCATTCCCTGCTGCCTGGCACGGGGGATGACAGAGCGTTTTTTTCCCCACTGTAGCCAGGCCACACCCACAGTTCTGATAAAGAGCAAGTTCCAACTTCATGTCTTCATACTACTGGACCATATTACCTGTCTGTCTGGTGTTTTGTTTTTTGTTTTTTTTCCGCAAGATATGCAAAAACCCCCGAGGTTAGCAAATTCATGTATAAAAACATTGTCCTGCTTATCCACCATAACCTCAGGTCAAAGGTCTGGCGAGGCAAAAGTGAATCTTTACTCAGCCAATAAACTTGCTGCTAAATGCAGTTTAGCATCATCTAAAAACACACTGTACTGATGAAGAAAAAGGCGCTATGATGAGTATAGCCCTAAGCTAAGTATACTGTTTATTTTGCAGTTTACCTCGCTGTTTATCTTACCTGAGGATTGAACTTCTGGCAAGAAGTATAAATTGTTGTGCACTAGCTGGGCTCTTATTTAATTTTCACAGTGGCACCTGTAGCGACTCACCAGCAGCAAATGTAGTGTCTCTAGGGCTTTTACCGCAGTCCTATTTTCCATCTGAACACTAAAAATAACCAAATGCCAAATCCAAGAAGACATGTGTTACTCAAGAAGCACATACTTACTGATTATTGTTCATTATTTTTGCAAATTATGTCTAAATAATTACTTTTATTCATTCATTTGTTCAATTCATGTCTCAGAGGAGACAGTTTTAAGAGACAGACTTAAAACTAAGACCCTGAAAAGATAGCCTAAAGACAGTTTTTTGTTGTTTTACAATGTAATGGATTTCTACAATAAGAGTATATTTTTCAGTATTGTAACATAACATTACAGTTGTTTCTTGTGTTACAATGATTCTTCATTTTTCATTTGTCTGCATTCCAGATAGAAAGCAAAAAATATCAATATCGATTTCATTTCCTGCGTGGGAGGAGGAAAAGGATGGAGTGAAGCACAGCTGTTCAGAATTGGCGATATGGAAATTACTTTAATTTTTATTGCACAAAAGGACAAGAGTACATAAAGTGAAGCTGTGTCAAAGACAGAAACAACTGCATTATGCTGCTAACAGAACTTCTCTGCATTCATCCGCACAGACAACATGTTAATGCACAGCTAGCCAAGAAAGAAAGCTGAGAGTTTGCTGACCCCAACCCAGCAGCCAGAGCCTGATCTTCAACAGGTAACAAAATAATAGATGAATAAATATATAAGGAAGTGTAACCAGATAAAATATGAATAATTACTGCCAGGCTCAGGATGGGATTTTGAGCCTGAGCAGAGCAGGTCAGAGTGGGTAGTGTGTCCGGAAAACCAGACGGGTTGCTGGCTGTGCAGAGCAGTGGGGGAGCTGTAGCTGAATGAAGTATCCAGAATGTGGAGATCTAATCTGAGCAAATAAAGAGCGAGCAGAATAAAGAGCAGAACAGTATAGAATAATTATTCTGTTATAAAAATTATTCAAATGTGTTTATTACATTTTGTCGCCACCTGTGATGTCAATGGTAAAATCAGCTGTTCAGTCTGTTTCACAGTGAGCACTCTATCCATAGTCTTCGGTCACTAACCTGGCAGGCAAACCGACCATGTACTCGTGCTTTCCAGCATACTTTTATTATCACGGTTGCTGCTACACACAAACAGCTGCAGCTTTGCACCCCGCAGCCACACACGCTGACAACAATAACACTGACAGGACCCAGTATGCACTCTTTAATGCAGGTGCGGCGTGATTGCTGATGCCGCTCAGGTGTGTCCGCCTCGCTGCAGCTGTGCCACCGACCACGCCCCGCCACACAGGGATTGGTGATATTTGGCCTGTAAGGCAGGGTTAGGACAGGTGTTCACATGTTGGTGCCATATTCTCTACCTTTCTGGCAGCTGTCAATAAATGCTGGTTACTACATCCGATAGTACAGAAAAGGATGGCTGAAGAGCATTGGACCGCAGGTGGGTGTCACATGAAAACTATAAATACTTTGTTGTCTTTATTTAAGCGCAGCTAATGCTGTTCTTCTGTAATAATTACATTTTTGGATGTGTTAGCTGTTATGTGTTCTTACCTTTGTTTATTAATCTATTTTTCATCTGTAATGAACAGAGATGGGTACAAGTAACTAATTACAAGTAACGCGTTACTTGTAATTAGATTACCGTTACTTTCCCGTAGGAACGCTGCGTTACTGCGTTACTAAAACCGTGATTTTTTTGCGAGAATGTCTCATGACAGTGACGTAAGCGAGTGCGACGTTCGTGACAACAGCTGTGTGCAGATCAACAATGGATCATATATCGAGTGCAGAGAGAGTATGAGCGTGCAGCGTTTAAAGTGTGGAAGTACTGACCTTACTTTGAGTTTGATTCCATAAAAAGTGACAAAAACATTAGTGTCCGTTGTGCGTGGGAAGAAAACTTCTTTTTACAGCGAAAAAAAACCCTAAACTTCCAAACAAGCACCGAGTAGCTACGACGTAATGGGAAACTCACAGAGAAACTGCGGTATCCTTCCACTGACCGCTGCACACCTGCACCAGGATAAACCTCCGCCTACTCTACTCCTGCTTTACAGGTGAAAATAGAGCAAAAGGACCGCTAGTCTTTGACTTTATTTATTTTCTGCTGTGTTTTAGTTGCATCTGAAAGAGTGAGTGTAAACACAATTTTATATATATATATATATATATATATATATATTTATTATGTGCTGGAATGTGCAGAAAATAGGTTTAAATGTTAAACTAATTTCTTCCAGTCAGAGAATGGTGCATATAATTAAAATTTTGCTTCATGCATAAAGTTAAAAGATTAAAACTAACAAAACAAGTTTTAAAAAGAGACTTTAATCAGTAATTAATTACTGATTACTTTTTTCAAGTAACTTATATAATAATAAAACTGCTAAGAATTAAACCTAAATATGGCTTTTGTCAAAAGGTACTTAAAATGAGAAACATGACATTATTAAATTAACAACTTCTTCAAGAAATTATGTCTTTGCCATTACTGCTGTAGGATTCAGAGCATCGTCTAGGATTCACCTATAATAAGTTTAAATGTTTATCATAAATATATTTTGTGATGAAAGGAAATGTATGCCTTTTATTACTTTGTGTGTGTGTGTGTGTGTGTGTGTGTGTGTGTGTGTGTGTGTGTGTGTGTGTATTTAGAGTGAGAGAGAGAGCAAAAGGGAGGGACAACTCTTCTTAAGTCTTTCACTTGACTTAAATTTATCAAATATATTTCTTTTCAAGTTTCCAATTAGATATTTTACAGCTGTGGAGTGATAACTTCAAAGTAATAAAAACACACTGTTTATTCCTCTTTGCCTCAAAGGCAAACAACATTGGGAAGATAGAATTAATTTCTTTTTGCCTATCTGCTCTCCCTGTTCCCTTACAGTAGATGATTTAACAGTAGGACAGGCGGTTTGAATTTGATTAATTAGAGAGCATTTGTATCAAATATTTCCTGTGTGCACCAATGGCCCAGAAGTCGCTTTGCAAACTGAAACATTTGCTGAGCACCAACTGCTTGGCATCCAAAAAAATAAAATGGACACTCCTCCATGAAAATCCGTCTCCTTCTGTTCTGCCTGTCCACTTAGGGAATTCCATTAAGTGTGTACACATTTACTTATACTTGGGTCTAAAAGTGGGTAACTGTAATGAGCTGTGGAGAAAAACACACAGAGAG
The DNA here is from genome assembly GCF_963576455.1 of Neolamprologus multifasciatus. Taxonomy (NCBI): domain Eukaryota; kingdom Metazoa; phylum Chordata; class Actinopteri; order Cichliformes; family Cichlidae; genus Neolamprologus; species Neolamprologus multifasciatus. The sequence goes on along the minus strand of NC_140443.1, from coordinate 6,310,672 downwards.
AGATTTATGTTAGTGTGTTCTGATTTCACTAAAACTTGGCCATCACTACAAAGGAGTCACAAGCCTTAGCTGGCAGAGGCAAATTAGTGGCATGTCAATTACCACCCCTTTGTTTTGTAACAGTGGGCAGTAAACCTTGTTGAAAAAAAATAATGATTAATGATTAAAAAAAATATATGTTTGAAGTACCTATCCTTCCCTGTTCATTTCTCTTCGCCCTATCTCTTCCTCTTCCCTCCTCTACTCATTCTCTAGTCCAAAGCTATTGGCAAGCACTGTGCAGCCATTCGTGACCTATTAGAGTCCTGGATTGATTCTAGAGCATGGCTGCAGCCTCTCATCAGTGGGCATGCCCAGAGCAAGCCCTTTGACAGCTGGCAGCGAGCAGACGACAGCCAGGCAAGACTGATCACTGCAAACTGATAGGCATGGTGCCAATGACCAGCAGACAGGCCTCTCTGTCTCTGACACTCTCTCACACACAGATGTGGCCATTCACAGACATGAAAGGGCACAATACATCTATATCTGCGTGTGTGTTGATATGCATTTGTTCTGGGACACAGCATGGCCATGCCGTCTTAAATCAGTGGCCTATTGCCCTTTTCAAAGGAAAATAAACATGAATATTACTAGTGCTGTTGTTACTATTATTAGAGTGCTTATCAAGCCTTCTTGTTGTGAGCAATGATGTCACTGTCATAGTGTTACATAACGTAATGTATTTTGTTCTTTATAATTATGTAGGAGATTTACCCGGCAATTATGTTGTGGCGTAAACCGCCACTTAGTAGTTTGCCGGAAACTAATATATATTAAATGACTACCGAGGACGTAATTGGCGCACAATATATACTTAGAGTGGATTCCATCTGACGGTGCCCATGTTTCTATGGTCATTGTGTTTTAATTGCTATCCTATTCTTGTTTGTTGTCATCTTTTATAGATGTATGGACATTTTCTTTGTTTACATACGGGTTTATTACTCATTTTATCACATTACACTGGATATTTTGAAGGTCACAGCTGCTTAACACACCTAATCGGCTGTTGATTGTATTTAGGTGTAATAGGTTATATGGTGACCATGACTGGGTGAGGTTAAACACAGCATTTCCAAGTAACCACATAGCGTTATGGAAACAGTTACACTTCTTTTATCTCCTTAATTTTTTATTTTTTATTTTGTATTACATTTGTTGTTGTTCTGCCAGTGACTGGTGTCCTTAATAAAATCTGAATGGAACGAAACATTTAAGAAAGCCAAAAATCCTAAAATCAAAGAGATCTAAATTACCCATGTATTAATTAATTAATGACAACTGATAAAGCTCACCTGTTGAAATGTGTGTGAGAAAATGACACTGACAAGCCAGCAAACTGGTCAGCGTTTTGTTTGACATTGTCTTCAAAACAAGTTTTGCCCAGTTTTTTTTTTCCTCACACTGTGATAAGCTTGTTATCTTTGCCTCTCTATTCTGCCATTAGCCCTCTCTTCTCTCTATCATGCCTCCCCTGACCAATCAGATTAGACGCCACTTCAGAGAGTTGTGTGGAGTGCATATATGAGTGCTGTGAACCACTGAACGAAAAATACTGGCAGCTTCTTTTTTTCCTTTTAACTTGGGTTTGAAAAGATGAATCATTCACTGCAGAGATTTGTACCATTTGTCAGTGCCTTCAGTATGAGGCAGATTGAGCTTGATCATTTTAAGGCAGTGACAATTACTGCAAACACAGACTCCATAGCTACAACAAAAGCTAGCAAAGCAGGTAGCTGACAACCTCTCATCAGACACCCTAATGTACTGACAGGATAGATGAGTAGAAGCCCAACCGACATCATTAAGATCTCCCGTGTTACTGACACAGATTTATAAAGAAACAGTCAGTGTTTGGAGGCCTTAATGTCTTTCTTTGTATATTTAAAGTACTAAGAACTGCTTTTGCTTTAAAAAAAAAAAAAAAGGTGTCATACAAATACATGTTGTTGCCCTCCATATCTGTTAAAATACAGCAGGAAAATAGACTAAAGTATATTATACTGTAGCTTATCAGAGCGCTGTCCCTGATATTGTACAGGTTTTTCATGTTTAGGATCCCAGTGAACCTTTTCACATTTTCTCTTTAAATGACCATACCTTTAAAAAAATATCTTGAAAAAAGCGATATTGCACAAATGTTGGTGATTATTTCTTTTTTTTTTTTTATTGTAACACCTGATTTAAAAGTCTCTGTAATTCCAAAATTGTCAGTTTTGCATTGGGTTCAATTATTTTTCTCTACATGTTCCCCCGTTAATATTTCTTTTCTCACCCTTTCCCTTATCATCTGCTGTACAGTGCAAAAATCTTGAGCCATCCCTTATTTGTAGGGATGGGTTAGGTAGGTTTAGAGATGTATTGAAACATACATAAAAATACTATATATAAGGCAAAAGTAGAGTTTGTATAAATCTACAGGGTTTGAAATCCAATATTTTTTATTGTACGACACAACCTGAACTCATTGAGATGTTGCTAGTCAAAAACTATTGAATTAAATAAAAAGTAATAATAATAATAAATCATTCCTCGACTGAAAATGAATGACAAAATACTCAATGATGAAAGAGAAAATGTGAAAGCACTTAAACATTTACAAGACGGTCTGGCTCCTTGCAAGCAAGATATAAAGAAATGAAGGGTGGTTCAAGGTTTTTGCACTGTACCCATTGACCAGATTTCTGTTATAATAATTTAACACTACTGTGACTCTTGCCAGTTTTTTGTGGGGGTTTGGGGGATAATTAGCAACTGATGCTGACCCACAAGTTTAAGATTGTGATAAACCTTGAAGTGGTGGTTGTGGTAAACACTACAGCTGCACCTTACGCAAACACAACAGTCACTAACAGCAGACCAGGAATTGTCCAAGAATTCAGTCAAGTCAAGTCTAAAATGATAGCCTTGAACTACATATTAAAAAATGCAGAAATCTGAAGAAGTGAACCAAAGTTCTCCCTACAACCGAACTTGCACATAAGTGAAAAATGTCATGCATTAATTTATGATTCATGTTTTTACAGGCATTGGTGTGTGATGTAACTAGAGATAGACCGATCCGATATTACGTATCGGTATCGGTCCGATACTGACCCAAATTACTGGATCGGATATCGGCGAGAAATAAAAAATGTAATCCGATCCATTAAATATCAAAAAAGCACCTCACAAAACTTGCTACACGGAGTAACTCGGCTCATAACCGTAGCACGTTGCAGCAGTGTGCATCACGTGATAGAGCCGCTGTGTGTATTTGTAGCCTTGCTAGCAAACCAGCATTTCATCTCCGAGGAAGTTTTCCCAGAGAGAAGTAAAGCAAGTGTGTAAGTTCATCTCTGAATGTTTGTAAAGCATTCCAGCGTTGAGCTTAACAACAGATATATGGAGCGACTGCCTCTCTCTCTCTCTCTCTCTCTCCTGCTGCTACTTCTATCGTGAAACTGCTTAATGATCAGCTGATCGGCTTTTCTGTCCCGAGTCTGTCTCTCTTCTTTGTTTTTGGCCCACTTTGCACCAGAAAGAGGAAACCAGCGGCTGAACAACAGCAGCACGTTTAAGCTTGATAAGCTGTTGTTAGAATTTATTTAATATTACTTTCTACACCAGGATCGTTTTCTACGTAGCTGACGGCTGGTAACTGTGCAGGGGCGGATCTAGCAAAGTTTAGCCAGGGGGACCGATAGGGCATGAACAGGGAAAAGGGGGCACAAAGACATACTTTTCTTTCTTGTTCTCATTTAAAATGTCTAGCTTTTAATAAATAATTATCTGACTCTTACACCCAAAGTTTTAATCTGATGTGAAATACATAGAAGTCCATTACTGTATATAGTAACTGTTAAGTCTAATATACCCTAGTAAGCTATAGTACTTTTTCCTTTGGGAAGGTACCATCTGTGCAGTCTGCAATTCTGTTGAAGAAAGATGTTGAATCTATTTAATTATTCTTGAAAAAAAAAATTCTTTCTGTGCATTTTCCCCCTGCATCAAATTTAATTTGATTACATCGATTAAGCATCATGAGGTGGAGGGTGGGGGGTGGTTCCCTATTTTTTTTTTTGCTGGGAGTTTGCAACCCTATTAGTTAGGTTGCTTGATATTTCTGCTAAGTACTCTTTAAAATACCAGAATAGGGAGGATGGAGCAGGTTTACGTTTATTAGATTGATCAGTGTTGCTGAACTATGAAATATTTTGGGCGCAGTGTATTTTTTACATACAGGTATAACAGAATAGCTTTAGTGTTGTTATTTATTTAAACTTGAGTATAAACTTATACAAAATGCAGCAAGATATTAAAAAAAAACGTTTTATTGATTAAAAAACACTATATCGGATTCATATCGGTATCGGCAGATATCCAAATTTATGATATCGGTATCGGTATCGGACATAAAAAAGTGGTATCGTGCCATCTCTAGATGTAACTGGTCAAAAATGCAGTGTTCTCCTGCCCTGCTGGCCTCTTTTCCCCCCTTTTTCTTTCCTTCTGGGAAGCTTGTATAACAAAACCTAAATGCAGGCAAAGACATAGACACTCACTCGCCCAGACACATATGCATAAGCACAAAGCAAGCACACTTTTCACACAAATGTGCATAGCAATAATATGCAAACCTTGGTATTTTATTTTGTTAATGTATTCCAGCTTGTACACCACAATAAACTTTCTAACCCATCCTATCATTTGTTCCCTTCCTCACTTTTCCTTAACTGCTTTTTTAATATATCAAAGCCCTCTTTTCTTTACTTTGCCTTTTTGTCTGTTTCTGTAACACACTGACATTGCTGCCTGCTAACACTTTTTTCTCTTTGTAACTTGTTTTGTTGTCTTTTCTTTTGGCTTCAACTCACACTTTGTTTTGTCGTTATACCTTTTCTTGATGTCTTCCTGTTTTTGTCCGTTCTGCATTGCCTTAAAATGCACGTTCCCATAATAGTTTCCTAAATGATCACTGTTTATTGAACACGTGGACATTGTGTTTTATTAGTCATCGGTTATTTTTTAAACATATATGCAGGCAAATATTTCTGTCTTCACCCACACACTAACAAAATCCGACAAGTCAGTTGAACCTAGTATCATTAGAGAATATCGCTGCATCTCTCTCTAATAACAGCTTCTCATTTCAGGGGCCATGGTGACAAAAACAGCACAAGTGATTACAATCTGACGGAAGGAGTTTATATTTGGAAGTTAATAGCCTGAGGTTAACACATGGCCACATTTATTCCCTTTGGGCCCCCTCACTCGCCGCAGTATATCTGTGCATCAGATTGATGTGTGCGCTGGTTTTGCATTTACACAAAACCATTCCTATGCACACACATACATGCACACACACGAGCATGCACAGTCTAATACACACAGACTCTGTAGATAGCAGGCATAGAGGGCTCCAACTTCCATTGCCAGAATCTCCCCATCAGATGGATGAAAGCTGCCATCAAAGCTGGGCCCAGGAGGAGTTCAGACAGTCTGCTTATTCGAGTGAACCCAACACCAGAGTCCAATCCCCTCTGCCATGCTTATTAAATAGCCTATTTTGTCATTTCCAATCCCAATTTGTCACAGTCACTTGGCTCAGCAGCCCTGTGTCATGTCACAGAGGGCTGAAAAAAAGAAGCAGAGGCACAACAGAAAACATGTCTGTTTCTGTAAATTGTTTACGTTACAATGGTAAAGTTTTAATGGGCTGTTTGCTACGAGACAAACTAGAACAAATAGCAGTTGCCTTTCGACGACAGAAAAGCGGGCACTGGAAGTTGTTAAATTATCAGAAATGGGAAAAAATGATGAGCATGTATGATATAATAAAACGCATTGCACTGTGCATTTTTTGCTTAGCTTAGCTTAGCTGGCATATTGATTTTTTTTATTAAGTCCAAATACAAACTCATCATGTAGCCATATGCGTACTTGTTCTAACATGAAATAACATCCTGTCCAAAGTGCAATCCTACACTGTTTTTACACAAGTCGATAAAACTGTTCAGTGAAATGTGTCCACAGCTTTAAAGCACAATGGCTCTCATGTCATAATTGCCCAAACATTAAATCCAAATCAACACATAATCCGCTATTCAAACCACCTCTGCACAAACAACTAACACATTTCATCCATCTGAATTAATCAATCTCACTGTAGCCTAACAAGGATTCGAGTCCTGTCTGTTTGGCTGCCAAACATCCCATACTCCAGCAGCATGCTAGTTGGACCTTGCTATTGTTTGGGTCTCTCTCTCCCAGACTGGACTCTATATTCTGGATCCAAAACCCCATGTTGTATTGGCAAGTCAATGATATGCAGTCGAGCGTGACTGGGGAGAACAAAATCTGCATTGACACAGGGAACTGTCTAGAGAATGGGTGCTGCTTTGAATTAGGCTGCTGTGTTTGCTTATGGCTTATAATGAGAGGTGACATATTGTCAGTGCCTTGCTAAAGCTGGTCTTCTAATTACACTAATTGCTGCTTTTCCACCCCCATCCCTCGCTCCCTCCCTTTCCTATTCAAATCACTGCCCCTCCTCCCTTGCTCCCTTTCTCCCATGCCAATACTGTTGCTACTCTTCAAAACTAAAAAGCTTCCACCCACATACCAAGATGAGCCTGCACCCACTCTCTTGTCTTTCTCGCTGTCCTCACAGCCATTAGTTTTCCCTAAATTTCTTTTTCAAGAACTAACCGTGTTCCATTAAAATTTCCATCTTTCTGCTTCTATCTGTCTTTGCCTTTCTGCCTCTCTTTCTCTCTTTTCTCCCCACAGGAGTAGTCTTTTTGTCCATACATGCCACAGTGTCCACTACTACTGCAAAAGCCCCAGTGCCTGGGCTGCCAGCTGCACAATTACTAAATCGTTCATCTCACGGGTGGCTGGCGCTCAGTATCCTTAGCTTTGGCTGGTAGAAAGAGAGAGGGAGGGATAAAGAGAAACTGAGAGAGAGGTAGACTGGTCTAAGACTCTGGGCCAGCTTTCTCCTCTCAGGCTCTGTGTGTGTTTCTACTTACACATGTGTGCACGCATGTGTGCAAAGGAAATATTATGTTAGTGTGTGTGTTCATGCATATACAGAGGTGCATCTCAGTGAAAGACAGATGATGGCCAAGGTAGCTGACAGCTGTCAGTGCACATGGGCCTTGCATGGTAAAGAGCACTGGTGTCTGTCAACGCGCTGCTCTGACTCTGTCCTTAGCACCAAGCAGGCTATACTAGGACCCTCTACATGCAACAACAGACCAGTGCTGCCTTTGAGAGCTGCTTCTAGCCAATGCAGACACAAAAGTAAGCAAGTGGATGAGCTGCCATAACACCAAGCGGTTGACTATCTCAGAGAACTAGTATGACAAGTTTCTTTGCTCTTTTTATGAAAAGATGTTTCATGGCTCAGGAGTGTTTAGAGTTCAAAGCAATTTAATGAATGCCTTGTGACCTTAGGTTCACTTGGCACTGAGTCCTTACAAATTGTCACACTACGCCATGAAAAGCGCTATCCTGTGGAATCCGTTACGGTGTTTAAAATACATTTTTACAGAAAAGACTCCAACCATTTCAAACCATGCATTTCAGAAATGCACACTTATGTGTTTGGTTATTTTTATGGCATTCCTACCTTCCTGTCTAACAGAATTCATTGCATTTTTGACCTGCACAAGATAGAGAACATTTAAATATATTAATAGAAATACGTCTCCCTTAACAGGAGTATCTAGTAGAGTACAGATTACTGCATTGTTACTGTGCTCCATACTATAAAAAGAGAGGAGAAGATAGAAGACTACCTCATAGCTCAGATGCACAGATATCTGAGGAAGAAATATAACAGTGAAATTGAAAATATGGAAGAACCTTTTACAAAACAACCAACTAATATCAAAGGTGCCTTGCACAGAGAGTTTGAACACAAAGAGATGAATAGCAAGATTAAAAGATGTTGACAATTTTAAATTGGCTGAAGCTAAAGACTGGCTGCTTAAGCTAAACTTTCAAACAATACTAAGATAGCTCCCGTCTGGAATGGAGGAGAGAAAGTAGAAAGGATATATGAAAAGAACAACCTGAGAGAGCAGATCAAATACTGTAAGTATGTAAGAACTGAAATATACACCTTGGGAATGAGGCTCAGGGTGCCTGAGATACAAAATGACTTACTCGAGAAAGCAAAACGCAACAAGAGAAAAGAGAGAACTGGATGAGAGAGCTTTGAGAGAGCACCGCAAATGAAGCTTTCCATACTCAAAACAGCATGCGTGAGTTTGTTTCTTTAAACGAAACTCATCTCCTGGGATAAAATGTCAGTGAATGTGTAGAATGTGGTCTAACAGGAAATGCAATATCAAAGCAGCTGAGAGTATCAAGAGGTGAGGGTTGTTAGTAAGGTCTAATTCATTAAGGAAATACAGCAAAACAGATTCGGAAAATAATGAAACTGTAAGAGATACTGTACCTTCCTTAAACACCCATATGGGATGTATATGGATACATTAAAGTGCTCAAACTTTTAGCAAAACTCAAGAGAAATTAAATAGTTTGGTGAGTTTGGCTGATTGTCCTTTAACTCTGATGATCCCAGTGTGGATAACCCAGCAAATACTGGAATAAGAAGTTGTTTTATGTGGTCAAACTAACACAATGCTGTACATTTTTCTTTCTGTGGTTTAAGTTTATGATGAAACTGGGGTGTAATTTAATGATCAGCAGCGATATGTTCTAAAAGTAATCAAACTATAAATAATTCTGTTCCAAAAACTTTAAAGTGACTCCCACAGAGATAAATAAACATTAAAGTAACAGGAAATAACTTTTGCTGTGAAAGTTATGAATATACAGTGGTCTGTATGTTTTTTTTGAAGAGCTAGCATGAAAAACGCTAGACTCAAAAACTCTCTAGCTAGCAAAAACTCTTTAACTAGAGACTTTGGTGGTGAAGGGATCTATAAAGTAAGGCACAAGGAGAACATGCAAACTACTAACAATAAGGCCCCAGCTAAACTGCAGGTTCAAACGCAGAACCTTCGACACGAGCCGACAGTATTAAGCACTACATTACTGTTTTGCCTTCGGATGTAAATCCCCAAAAGATGATCGCAACCTGCTGTCAAACAGTCAGGGCATTATCTTATTGGACACTTTATATAAATAAAAAATGTGTATGTATAAATTTATGCCGTTTAACAGTAGTTAGAAACAGTGTGAAATATAACGAGTCCATGTTATCACATCCTGTTATTCATGTTCATGGAATATGGTTTCAAATAGTTTCTGGGACTCCAGAATTATATGGGATTAACATCTTACATTTTATCCCTGATGTAGAACCAGCATGTTGAGATTGTAGAATAAGCTGTTGGGATTAACATCCAATAGACTGCAAGGGGAGGGGGGGAGAAGTAAAATAGATGAATAAAATAAAATTAAAAAGAAAGATTTCACTTAGGTTTGTCTGTTGGGATTGACTGCCACTCAAACACAAAATTTAACAGAACAAAGTGAATATGTAAAAAAATATGTCTAACAAGCCAGTGTGGAAATGAATAACTTTAAACTTCAAGTTCAGGTTAAATGTACTGTAATGTAAGTATTAGTACGTTACAATCCATCTATATCTAGCACTTATCCGTCTGGGATATCAGGGTAAAAGTTCAATATTCTTATTTTGGAGATATTATGGAGGTTTTTTTTTTTAAGCTAACCAGGAGACAAAATCTTTTCAGCATGTCATGGTCTTTATAATGGATATTCTGATGTTGGAAATTCAAAAAGAAACTCATCTAGGAGGCAACGAAGACACCTAAATTGCCCAAACCACCATAATAGTTTGTTTTCAATGGAGATGAGGCAGTGGCTTCACAATAAGGCTATCTCAATTGAATAAACTCCAGACCGTGTATCTATGAGTGACCACAGACACCCTTTAGAGAGAGCCCATTTCTATTGTATTGTATCTTAGTCTTTCAGTCACTATCACAGTTTGTGGACATGGGTGATTATAGTATTGTAGACTGACATCCGCAGTTCTTTCCTCACTACAGTAATAATGACAGGCGCTGCATTGATCTATGTGTCTCCCGGTTTTGTCTCCACATCCAAACAGGAAAACGAATAAAATCAGGGGTTAAAGTTGGATTCGGCATGTTTACGAAACCCAGGATGATCTGTAATAGTGAAGTGTGGGGAAAAGAATCGCTCAGAAATAAGTTTCATTCATTTCTGTTTGTTGTGCAAGTAGATTTTGGTTACAGGCTGTGATCAGCTGTCTTTTGTTGCTTGTGCTCTAAATTTCATTGCTTTCAGTGGATTTTGCCAAATAATTCAACATGATACAAGCAGATCTTACATGCACTATCATGTAGAGCAGGGCGATATGCCCAAAAATATTTATCACGATATACATTTGAAAATTTGCGATAACGATATAACTGACGATATAACTACACAAATTTATTAGTGCAAAAAACCCCAAAGATCAATGTATTTTCACTTAAACAAGCAGCTGTTTTTTATGTGCATTAAAGTTATATAAAAAATTAACAGTGCAAATTCCTTGCTGACAGTTTAACCAAAAGGCATTTCCAGAGGAAATTGGCCGACATATCCTCAGCATAACCATGTATAATATCCACAAAACTTAAAAAGAGGTTATACACACACAATACGGTAATATTATGTTGAAGCACAGTACGTATCACTCCGCGAGGCGCCTGCCTACGATAGCCGTAATGCTCCCACAATCCATCAAGCGGTGCGGCTTCGTAGCTTAGCAAAGTCGTACTAAAACGTTTGACAGATTTTCGAGCGCCGTGTACATAAAATCGTTTCCAGGTCAGTAAACAACCAGAATTCATACATAAGGCACACGGGATTATAATGGGCACTGTTGATTTTCAGAAAAATCAAAGGATTGATTTTAAGTGTGCCGTATTTTCCAAAAAATAACGACGGCCCGCTAGCATGCGCTACCAAAAATAGTGCTTTGTTGTGTTTTACCCATATTCTATCGCGATATTTCATTTTCTTATCGTTGCCCAACATTATACCGGTATTACCGTGAAAGGTATGATATGGCCCAGCCCTACTATCATGTCTCATTTCAGAATAAATGTTTCAGATCATCAAACAAATGTTTATATCAAACCCAGATAACTGGAGTAAATGTGTGAATGTGTGTAGCTGTAGATCGAAAGCACTTACAGCAAGCATAGAAAAAAGTTTGTGTATGAATGGGTGTGAATGAAGCATGCTGTATATATACTGGTTTGAGTGCACAGGTAAAGAAGAAAAGAACCAGTCTGTTTACCATGAAATCAGATTGAGATGCTTTGCTGTGACATTAACCCTTTAAGACCTACCATAGAACCAAGTCCGCCAGAGCTTATATTATATTTTTACATGCTGTGGAGCCATTTTTGGGAGCATTTCAAGTTGCTATACATCAATACAACCATTATAGCCCAGTTTTTAATAATATGTCTGCATTAAGTGCATAGTAATTACATAAATTGCAAAAAAGTGCAATAAACTACAAAAAAATTTAAAATCGTTTTTGTTTTTTAACATATATTTCTAGTTAGAGAAATTTAAGAGGCTTATCCCTCAAAACTGTAAATACAAAAAAGTTGCACAAAATAGTTTCCCACCACAGGAAATTTATTTTGAGTGTCTTCATAGTTTTATTTTTCAGATACACCAATTTTTATATACTGCAGGAAAAACAAAAATAAATATTATAATGCAAATTTGCAAAAAAGCAGCATATGCATCAAAATAAACTATTTCCAGCAGTGCAATATGAGTCCTAAGCATCCCAGAAACGACACAGAAAGTCATAAAGTCAAACATAACTTTTAAAAACACCAATAAAGGCTCATAAGGCCCTGATGGTAAAAAAAACTACATTTCTGCAAAATTACGTCACTTCCGGTTTCGGGCAGGTCATGGCGGACATGCGATAGTTCGTGCTGATGGACGTAGGAAGTGTTATGAACAGCTGATTGGATCGGCAAAGCGTGTTTCTGGAATATTATGTTTTTGTTGCTGCAAGCGCTTTTTATGCAGTTTTTGCAAAGCTATATGTGGAAGGAAACCGTGACCGAGGACAAGCTGATGGCATAAGATGTAAGTACAACTCCTCTGGTTTCATATGCAAAAAAACTTATTGCGCTAGCTTACGCGGTTGCAGAGCTACCGGGATTTAAAAATAGTTACGCAAAACGGAGCGTGCCTGCTCTGACCGGCTTTAAAGGGTTAAACAGGCTGTTCATGCTCATAAACTCTTTTCTTTCTCTCCTTTCCTGTCTTCCTTACATTTTTCTCCATTTGCGAGTGAGTTATCTTGGAACTTGGGAGACCAGCTGGTGGACTTTAGGAAGAGGAATGTTTCTCCTTTCTTGTCTGATATAGGATTCTAGCTGCTCTGTAGTCCTGGGTCTTCTTTGTCATTTGTATCATTTTTATTTCATGGTTCTCCAAATGTTTTCATTTATTGAAAGGTCTAGACTGCAGGTAGGTCAGTTAAATATTAAGACTCTTCCACTACAAAGCCATGGTGCTGTAACAGATACAGTATGCAGTTTACTGTTATCTTGCAGAAATATGCAAGGTCTTCCCTGAAAAAGACAAATCTGAATGGGAAAACCTCTATATACCTTCTAGTACTAATGAGGCCTGTCCAGAGTGTATCTGAGCCACCCGAAAACGAACAAAACAAGAAAAACATAAAACTGAAGTGAGGATGTTAAGTGTCGCTGCTCAATTGCTCACAGAAATAAGTATCCTAAAGATCCTGCTGAGATACCACTGACCAGTACACAGTCATGAACTAGTGGATAAAAATGATCTCATCCATCATCAGCAGCTCAGAATTCAGGCAAAAAAAAAAAGGCACATATGAAGCTTCATATATACTTCGGGCTTTTTTTGCAACACAATGTTTTAGAGCTTACCTTTGTATGTATGTAGTACATCAGAGAATAAATGAAACCTTTGTCAAAAAAAGGCCCATATAACTAATACAAATAATTACTATATCAATGAGTTAAGTAACACTACTGAAAAACCTTGTCATTAAACACTGATGTTGCTCAAACTTGAGTTTGCAAAGAAAAGAAATAATACATTCTCTGTGATTAAGAGGACATTAACTGTCAGGTTTTTATCAGCATACATTCCGCATTTGAGCTAAATGACATATTCAAGTTTGTGTTCAGCATATGAAATATAATTGCTGCCATCCAGATGATGCATTCTTGAGAAAATGCCTTGCTCACTTCAGTAAAACAATGTAAGACTGCCTTTTATATATATGTTCCATCAGCATTTGCAGCAAAGGAGCAGAATGTCAAAATCTTCTCAGTGTTATGTTTTCTTTTTGCAGATACAGTCGATCAAAGTTGACATCAATCTACAATGAAAGCATGGATCCATTCTACATTTTAGCAAATGCTCAGGCTGCTACTAGTAGTGTAACAGTGCGGGGTGTATTTTCTTGGCACGCTACAGCCTACCTGAGAATTGTGGCTGACTAGGTCCATCTCTTTATGATCACATTACATAATGTGCCATGCTCAAAAGCCCAGATCATTTCAAACTGGTTTCTTGAACAGAAACTCATAGCTGAAGGTATGCCACCACCGATTAGGGATTTCCAAAGGCAAAAAGGGGTTTAACCCAGACCTTCCCAAAGAGTGGGGCCCGCCCCCCCAGAGCCATTGCAGGGGGGGGCGCGGCATGAAAAGGGAAAAAAAACAACAACAACAAAAAAAAACCAACGCTTGGACACTGCTAGCACGGGGCGCCTACAGAAACGCAAAGCAGGAGATGAAGCATAGCTGAATATGTTTCCAAACCAACTTCATTCTAAGCCACCGTTTTCGGTGATTCGAAACGCCGTTTACGTGTGTACGAAACAGCTGCGTTTTCAAAAATACCCGTGTAGGTGTGGACATAGCGTAAAAGAGTTAGTAGTTTATTTTCTTACTACCTGCAGATTACTTGTATTTGCTTAATTGTTTACTAAATGTTTGAGGTGTGAAATAAACCGCAATGGAGCAAAATATGGGTGTGTGTGGTTGGAGGACGTGTTGGTGCGTGCGTGTGTGTGTGCGCGCGTGCGCGGGGGGGGGCGCGAACATTTTTCTGTAAAACAAAGGGGGGCCCAGCGAAAAAAGTTTGGGAACCACTGGTTTAACCAATGTGTACCTAACAAAGTGGCCATTTGCATATGTGTGACTGTGTTTATGCATGCTGTCACAGTAATATTGAATTTTCTATTCAGCATTTCAGTTAAATTACCTGATAAAAACTATAAATCCTCGTCTTACATTTTGTTTTTATTCATGTTTTAGTCAGCGCCCCAAATAGATTTTCTAAACATTACAAAAAAAAGGGAAAACAAATCTGTAACTAGCCCATGGATATTTAGTAAGAAGAGGTCTCACAGCGTGAAATCACGGGCGAAACCTCCAATGTGCAAACATGTTTTTCCGTATTTAATATTTCTTCATTTGCAAAGTCTGTTGCTAATGTTCTGTTTTCGTTTATGGAAGGAAAAAAAAATCTTTCTTTGGAGTAATCTCTTAATCCGTCTCATAATTTCTGTTTATCCCTCACTTTTTCGTCTCCTGTGTATGTATCTGTAAGTATGAGTGTGTTTGCTTTGCGTGCGTGTGTTTACTCTCCCTCACTTTGATCACACTTCAGCTGCTTTGTTTATAATCATGTTACATACAATCTCTAATCCTTTAATATATTCAGAGGAGTACACATTTCGCAAGGACTTCAGAGGCAATAACATGTTTATTTTACTTTCTTCTTTATCGCTTGGTAAATCGAAGCAATATGTTGTGACAACAGCCAATTTTAAACCTCAAATCGAGAAGTAAATATGTACAAAGTGAAAACAAGGCACGCACTGTAGTGTACACAGCTTCCTCTCCTCTGTGTACCGAGGCTCCTTCAGCCAGGAAAAGTATAAAAACATAGTCAACAGTGCCAAAACTACATTTGCAAAGGTCAGCAAGTTGCAATCGATTATTGATCATAGTTAATTGAACTGATCAAAATATTCCCCAAAACAAAAAGAAACATCCATCCATTCCGCTTCTCCTTTTCAGGGTCGCGGGGGGCGCTGGAGCCTATCCCAGCTGTCATAGGGCGAGAGGCGGGGTACACCCTGGACAGGTCGCCAGTCTGTCGCAGGGCCAACACACAGGGACAGACAACCATTCGCACTCACATTCACTCACACATTCACACCTAGTGGCAATTTGGATTATCCAATTAACCTGTCCCACAAGACAGGTTAATTCCTGTCCCTTGTGGGACAAAAACAAACAAACAAACAAAAATCCCTTGTCTAATAAAGATAAAAGAAAAATATTTTCTTACCAATCTAATGCTGGACCATAACATACACTTATTTTTCTTCTCAGTGTAGCTGATTTTTCAGCTTGAATGCTTTAACTAGGTTGTCATACATCTTACCTACATGCCTGCTGTGTGGTTACTCAGCTATAAACAACTAAATATGCATGTTTCCTTCCAGTGCTTATATGTGGTTGCGGTTTTGAAAGTGTGTGTGAAGATCTCCTCAAAGGGATTTCTGTTTATCTCCCTTGTGGTTCCTGGTGAAAAAGTTGCAAGAAAGTACATAAATAAATAAAAAAAACCCTGAATTTAAAAAATAAGTTGTTATGGACCCCATGTGTTTGTTATGCACATATAAAAACTCCCCCACAATATCATAAGTTCACAGCTGACGCATGCAATTGATGCGAGATGACATCTTAGTTGTTGCGTTTGGAGCGCACAATAGGAAATGACATTCCCTGTTTTCACATTAAGGGAAATGAACATGTTATTTGCAGAAAGGTCAAGCCTCCAAGCCCGAGGACAGGTTGTATAACTGCAGTAATTATTATGTAGCTGCTCAGGAATTAGAGGAAACGTCATGTCAAATGTCAACATCCAGGACACAGGCTGTTTGAATCCTTATCTGTTAGTGTTCAAATGTCAGTGTTGAGGAAGTCAGTTTGGGGGGAAAAATTAATTCATTAAATAGGATTACTTAATTGAGTTTCTCACATTATTATTCAATTCCTAAAAGTCATACCATTCTGCACTCGTCATTCATGTCATATTCAAAATATGTCTGAAATATTGTAGATGGGAAAATGACTCTAAACTCTTTGAATTTTATAACGCTTAGCAGGGTTTAAGTCACACGTATCAATATCCCTCCCATGGTGAAGTATCTGTTTCACAATGATGCATTTTATTTATTTATTTTGACACTGTTTACTGGATTTTGGCTTTCAGCTTCAATCTCAGGGTGTTAAGAACAAAACAAGACAACTCAAGTCTTCCCAGAAATGGAGCGATTACAGCCGTGGATGCACTTTCAAGCACGTTGAAGCAGCTGAGTGTTCTTTAAACCGGTGAATCTGGATGCAATTGTTTGCATCCTAAGGAGATGCAGCCTAAGCTGTTTTGGAGAGCTGGAAGCAATGAATATAGAGCATGCAAAAATCAGCCAACAGCAACTGATTTCACATAATGGCCACTTCACAAGACACACCTCCTCATCATCTCAGTGAGAGCCTTTTCCAAAATCAATAGTTGGCTGAACATTTACTTCTTCATACTTACACACACACAATCCTCTCAGCAGTGTACAAACATACACACCAGTACTAGAACATACTAACACCACCACCTTTATCTGTTCTGAATTTTACAACCTTTATTGCAGCCTGGTGAATATTTCAAGTGGCTACCGATTCCCCATAGTCCTCTAGGGACATGAGATCAATCAAAGTGTGTAAGGTCAAGCACGGAGGCACACAGGAAGAAACCTGCTTGTTATCCTCCCAGTTATAGATAAACAGAGCAAATGTTCCTAGATAAATACATAGATCACACCCCAAAACTCAACTGCTGGTAAGGGCTGTTACAACACCCATTTGTTTTCTGCAGCAAACCTCCCCTGGGTTAAGGGAACCAACGTTGACACTTTATGGGGCAAGAAGTCAAATAAAACAAATTGCTTCAGCTTCAGATACAAGAGAATTTGCTCTCCGTGCCCAAAAGCAAAACAAATGGGATAGTGGGAAGATGGTTCCTCTTCTTTTAGGTTTATAGTGCACATCTTCTCACTGTAAATGACTGTGCAGTGCAGACAGCATTTATATCAGTCACACACATGTTTAAAAACAATTAATAAAAGAATGTATTATGATTATGAATTTAATGGCAAAGAAGTTGGCGGGCTTAAAAATCGTCATACCCGCCTGCAAAAGAGCAGAATTGAAACTAAAAGCTGAAATGAAGCGAAGAATTAAGCAGAACGACTGGAAAAAGTAGAGAAAGAAAGGCTTGAATATTGTAAACAAATGGAGCATTCATGTATAAATCGACTCTAAGTTCTGCTTTTTTTTCCTTGTTTATTTTCAAAATATTTCATTCACTTTAAATGTATAGTTTATTCGATTTCTTCACCACAAATTTAATATCACAGCCCACTGGTTTAGTTCACACCCCACAAATAATAGAACAGAAAATCTAAGTAGCATTCAAATTAAGTGATTATGTCTTTTGCTTGTCAGTTTATTGCCATTAAATAATGATGCAACTGCTCAATCCTGTCAGTGGGAAGCCTTTGTTTTCATGGGAGGATTAAAAATGTCTTAATTTCACTAGAAACAAATACAAAAGTGTCAGGCTTTGATGTGCAGAGTATTATTTTTGGATGGATATCAGGAATAAATACTCAACTAGACATTTATACACTCTCGAGCACAACATGTGACTCTGCTCTATTCCTTAGAAGTTTTTTGTCCCAGAACACTTTCTGTTTCAGCGGTCTGTAAATCAGCCTAAAATCCAATTTTTACCACCCTGCCCATGTCTACACTACTAACAAAGTAATTCTGCTGTCTAGGCATATTCTCTTGCTCTGACTCTATGACTGACAGGCTCATTACCCTATCCCCATTATGGTATTGACTAATCAATCTATTCATTGTATTCTTCTCGTGGCAGAAAAGGCCATCTTTTGCATAAAAATTATTGGGGCATTGCAGGAAGCATTCCAAGGAGAGAGGGGTGAGTGGATGAGTGTTAGGGTTCAATTTACAGCTGAGCACAGTAGCAGCGTCTACTGGCAAATTGATCAATATCAATGTCAAGATAAGTTGTGTTTCATTTTTCTTCTTTCTCCAATCCAAAGTGGCAGTTAAGCACATGGCTACGAGAACCCTAATGGTGGTGCTGAAAAGACTATGGTGTTGTTATATAGGGAAAATATATATATAAATCAATTTTTAAGAAATCACATAAGACCTTTACACAATTTTTCTCCTCAAGCACCTGGCCAGAGAACAGCAATTGAACTGCAGGATCAAAACAGAGAAGTTCACCAAGAAAATGACAGCTGCCCACGTGGGCCGCAGTGCCCTAGACTCCACTGTGAGGCAAATCGCACCTTTGAAGTCTGCTCACTCACTCCCTGCTGAGGTTGTTGCACGGCTATCAACACACTATTGGGAGATTGAGTTCCCAGCATTATGATCACTATCATTAAGATAGCATTGAAGTTATTGTTACCATCATAAAAAGAATAATGTCCATCAGAAGTCAATCAGAATCACGGCATGTGTCCAGAAGCGGACTGGCAGGGGGACGGTGGTTATGTTAGTGGGAGGGTAGGATTCCTATATGGAAAAGAAATAGTAAAAACATATATGATTTACTCATGAAAGTGGCCACTTTCATGAGTAAATCATATATAAATCATATAAGGCTTACATGATTTGCTCATGAAAGTGGCCACTTTCTCATTACTTTCATATTATTTTTTAGTAAATATACAAAACATACAAGTTTCATTATATAATTTTTCAAGGGATCTTATATGTGTTTTCACTCTTGTATGCTTTTCATACAAGTTTCATACAAGACAGATAAAAACTTTATAAGATTTATATATATCTTTTCCATATGGGTTACATTGAACAAAGTTCAGTTCTTGGACTTTGTCAGCATGTAAAATAACTATATTTCACTGATCTGTGCAATGGGAGTAGATGCATATTGCTCTATAAATTGCTATCCTACAACTAAGCATTATGTAGCTAGATTAAGACGTGAAAATATTTTAAAGCAATGCATAAACTGTCAGATGTATTTTTACAATAATGACATGTATATGGGTCTGTTCCCCAACTCCTCCTAGGGTATGCTAATCAATCTGGAAGAAACGATCACTATCATCATCTTTAGAGCTGTTGGGAGTTCTTTTTATAGCGCTTCAACCTTACAAATTATATATATTATGTTTCGTTTTTGATGTCAAAATGAACTGTGCTATTATGTGCACATTCCCATGCATCTCTGAATGTGTTTTCTCTCACAAATGATATATAAAGAGCATGTGGCCCAAAGTGAACAGCGATGCTACGTTTATGTTATGTGTACATTGTAAATCAATTTTGATTAACAATTTTTAGTGCTACAGAAAAGTAACACTAATAGTGCTTGTAACTGATTACTTTGTCTTATACAACAAATATGTAGCATACCAAGCAGAAGAATATGTTTTTTTTATTATTCATCTGTCTGGCAGTTATTAAGAGCTGTTTTTCCCATCTTACTACCCATATGGAGAATATATATATATATAAATCTTATAAAGTTTGTATCTGTCTTGTGTGAAACTTGTATGAAAAGCATACAAGAGTGAAAACAGATATATGATCCCTTGAAAAATGATATAAATGAAACTTGTATGTTTTGGATACTTACTAAAACAATATATGAAAGTAATGAGAAAGTGGCCACTTTCATGAGTAAATTATATAAGCCTTTTAATGATTCCCTATATGAAGTAGGCCACATCTTATGCAAGTCTTTTATAAGTTTTTTCTATTTCTGGGTATATGCAGTGATATAATGAAAATCAAAAGAATAACAAAGTAAATTAGCATACAGTACATGTCTGTGTCATCATATACACATTAAGTGAGTACCTGCTGTAGGGCTGACGAAAACGGTCCTATGCTATAGATATTAAATGTTATTTATATACTGTAGCACCTTTCAAGACAAAGATATAAGGTGTTTCAAAGACAAGCCAGGAAACAAGCAGCGATGACATTTAAACGATAAATGTGAAATAATATCAGGTAGGCGTACACTGCCAGCACAGGGTGATTAAAAGCAGGGAATAAAGAAAATGAAATTTAAAACAGGTAAATTAAAAGCAAATCTAAAATAAAAAATAAGGCTAGGAAGAGACGATTAAACAATTATAAAGGACAACATTGAAATAACCCAAAATGGAGGCACAGAAAAGGTCTGCTTACAAAACCATGTCTTAAGAGGGTTTTCAAAGATGAAAAGGAGCTTGCAAGTCCTATTGCCCTCAGGGAGTTTGCTCCAAAGAGTGAATGCCCTGACAGAAAGAGGCCGATCACCAGTGATTATGGGTTGGCTAGTAGAGAGCCGGCCAAAAACTCAACAAATCACTTCTAAAAGTAATAGGTAACCAATGAAGAGATGCTAAAATTACAGTGATGCATTTTCTTTTTTAGCAAGTCTGGTTGTATAATAACCTGTAATAAATCGCAATCATCTAACCTAGAGGAAATAAAAGCATGCATGGCTGTTTCTAGAATTCTTTTGGATAAAATTGAGCCTAAGTCTCCTAAGTTGCATATATCAAGATTGGATGACTGAGTTGACGTGCTTAGTGGTTCAAAAGTCACACTAAAATATTATAATACTGCCTCAGCTTTATAGACAAGGACCTCAGATGTGTTATTGTGAGTGGGTTAGATGCATCAGGGCCACTAGTCAGTTAGTTTGGTTTTATGCATATTCAGCTGCAGGAAGTCCATTATTTAATATTGTGGATACAAATATCCAATGCATTGAGTTTAAGGATGTCACTGGGGTCAAAACAGATGTGCAGTTGCATGTTATGTGCTTAGAATTGACAGAGAATTAATGATCCAATAAAAAATAATGAAATGTGAAAGATATTACCTTTGGGATATAATAATGTGCCCAGGGTCTCACCTGACAATTAATTGCTTTGATTGCCCAACCACACATCACAGCATTGTCTCTCTGCAACGCTCCCCTTTCAAATGTCAGAACCACTCTAAGATTGCTAATTAAGCAAAGTGACTTCTACAAAATTGTACATACTTAAAGAATTTATTAATAACATGTAATGAAATGTAAAAATGTGCATTTTGACTCATTATCAACTAGTTAAATAAGATGCATACCCATTAAAAAGACAGCAATACAAATTCATGACTGTATATTAAGACTTCTCGTCTAACCGGATGCATCTAGAGAATTAAAACATGGAAAAATCCCAAACCACTATGTTTGTTTCCCAATGATTACAATGTAAATGACCTCTATTGAAACCACATCTAATAAAAGCCAGGTGAAGGGACTCTGCATTCACATCTATTGATCAGTTTTTGATTAGAAAGAATCAAAAATAGTCTAAACAGGTATAGTTTTACAAAACGTATAGCACTTTCAGCTTTTAGACTATGTTGTTTTTGTCTTTTATATGTGCAGAGGTCTGAAATATGAAATGAGCCCATATCCACATATAATGGGCACCCAGCATTGTCAGGAAACGGCGTGAAAAATTGGTCCCTGGGAACCACTTAGTAAGAGAACATTTACAAACAGTTTTCAAGACTTCTTGCTGTGATCTCCCCATGAGTGAAATTTCCTATACTGTGCACAGGCAATTGAGCACACCTGCAAGCCTCTGCACCCAGTACTAAATATGCATAACGGTACATTTTTAATAATTTGAGTTTAACATTTTAGATTTGTATGTGGGCTTCCTGACGTTGATTAAGGAGATGATTACGGAGTAAAAGCTGTGCAGCAATCTATATTTGGTACATGCAGTTTGTCTTAATAGCACAAACTGATTTTAGCTTGAGTGTTTAAGATGAACATGTTTTAGCAGGAAGCAGCCAAATGCATCAGTTGTATTTTTCACCTCATGTCTTTAAATTTGCAGACAATGCAAAAAAACCAAAAAACAGCCAAAAGTGGAAAAGAGAGAGGAAGCGAGGGGGGAAAGCAGTGACAAATAAACTGAGACAGACGCAAGTCTTAGCGCTACAAACGGTTAAAATGATTGAACTGAAAAAGTTTAGCCTATTGCTATACTCCCACATCAAGGAGAGGACAATTATGGTGTGCATCTGTGTCAGCTTTCAAACTCCACTTCCTTTCATTTTTCTTAATTAGCAGGCAAATATTCTCTCCTCTTCTGCTTCATTAACTACTTTGTTGAGCGTTGAGTGATGTCAAAGAGATGATGGAGGGACAGAGCAGTGAAGCAAGAGGGGGAAAATGATATCACCAAGAGCCCTTGTCTTTTAGTCTGAGATTAGGTCCCTTAAGAAGGCCTTCTGAGTGCCAACAGCCTCTATAACTCAACCAACAACTCTGACAACCAAATGACTATAGATAATGGTTTTGATGGGTGACCCACTCCTGTCTGGCAAAGTTAAAGAGATGTCCGGGTATTATGAATTTTAGCGGGTTATCTCTCCGTAACAGGCACCTCTTCTATTGTGGGATAAATGTCCTTATACTAGTACTTAGCCATTGTTTTGGATAAGAAATGTAAACATCACAATCACAACTTAATAACAGACAAATGCAGAGGCAGCCCACACCAAACACTCACACTCCAGTCTTAATATTCAAAACGTCTATTGTGTCCCATTAGGATATGAAAGATATGGTCAGTAATCAACCAGACTTATAAACACATGCATCAGGAAGGAAAATAACTCTTTTAGTTCATCAGTGTGACTCGTCTAAAAATACAAAGCTTTATCTTTTCAGAAAACCCACAGGGATTTTGACTATTTTCTCCAATTTAGAAAAATCTTGTTAAGTCTGCCGCCCCTGGAATCTGTTCACTTATGCCTGCCTCCCTTTGCCCCTCTCTTCCTCACTGTCTTTGTAACTTTCTTTGTCTGTCTTTTCTCTCTCTTTCTCTCTCTCCAGTGCCTTCCCAAACGGTGCAGCAAAATTGTTATTCCCAAGTCATTATCTTATTTGTGCGTCTCCACTCAGCTGTAAATCCTCTAGGTATTCCTCTCTATTCTCTATTAACTCAACTGCAGTCAAGCTTCAGCTGCCAATCACAAAACATTGCTGAGGGAGAAAAGAAGAACAGAGACAAAGACAAGAAAAGAGAGACCAAGACACGAGGATGCAGAAAAGTGGTCAAGAAATACCAGAGAAAGAGAGAGAGAAAGAATTAATCACAGCAGTTGCAAGAAAAAACGACAGAAATGAAGGACAATTTAAAGAGATGAGAGATTCTTTTAGCGATATTATGTGCTACGTTTGCTGAAAAGGGAGTGAAGTAAACAGGGATTCAAGTGTTTTGCTTTCCATATTTCTGTAGTAAAGTTAAGAGTCAGCGTTGAAAATGCAAGGAAAGTTTAGACTAATTGGAGCCTGAGTAAAGAGAAGCATGAGAGCACTTGTGGAAAGGATGGAGATTTCAACACTGTGGCCACTTGGGGCCTTGGTTGCAAATGCCGGAGAAGTAATATTGTCATGTTTCGGCAGTGTACAGGCAGGAGAAGGACCCAAACGCAAAACTCACGACAATGAAATTAAACTCAAAAAAAGCTGCTTTATTGCAGAATGGACCGAAAAATATAACAAAACTAAACTGGGGCATGGATAACCTGACACACAGGGAAACACAGCCATGAGGGAGACTACGACACTGACAAAGAGAAACACAGGGCTTAAATACACAGAGGGATAACGAGGGAATGAGACACAGAAGGAGAGCACAGCTGGGAGTAATCAGGCTGGACGAGACAAGGGAAGCAAAAGTAGAAACACTCACATGAGACGTGGACCTTCAAAGTAAAACAGGAAACACACTGACTGAACTCAAAACATGTAAACTTAACAGCAACTGAGACAGAACATAGGAAGCTGAAACATGGGACAGAAAGGCAAAGTAGACACAACATGAACATAACGACGCCCACAGGGAAAGAGCAAAACAGACCACCAAAGCACAGGACCTCTTTCAAAATAAAATAGGAAACAATGAAACACTGACTACATAAACTTGACAACATAAGAAACAGACATGAAACACATGAAGAATAAAGGAGACTTAACACAAGGGTTGAAAACACAAGGGGAATATAATAAGCAAATGAACATAGAAATCTAATAAGCTTAAACCTAAACTAAAAACATCAAAATGAACTAAAACTCAAAACGCTGGGTCATAAGACCCAGGATCGTGACAGATATACAGCTTTCCAGCTTTGTTTTTAAATAGACTTGGTCTCAAACTTTACATGTGTGCGTGACATGAATTGTTTAAAGTTATTAAGTTAGTTCAGCATTAAAAGATAACCCAATTAAACCTCTGTGTTAAATTTAACTGTATTCACATTTTGACATGCTGCATTCAAATACAATACTGATAGACTGAGTGAGATTATGCATTCACCTTATTTGCTACACGTTGACTCTGTTACTCCACCTCCATGTATGTCTCAACTCCTTAGAACTATATTTTCTAAATAAATGACGCAATTTAATTGTTTTTTGTTTGTTTGTTTTTTGGGAGATTTCTTCATTTATTTGTGATAACTCTCTGAGCATGTCATGACAGTTTTATTGATTTGATATTTACTTCTTATAAACTGTTGATTTGATGTCAATGGTAACAGCATGTCAGTATTTAAACCCTTGAAATGCACAAATATGCAGTTGAAAAAAAATCTGCACGTGAAAGAAAAACTAAAACACAAACAATTCAGCTTTTACTGTATGTTGAGATGAGTGAACTCGCTAAACCACCAAGACAACATTTGTGCTGGCTCCTCAGAAGTGTTGCAAAAGCCAAACTCTGAGAATCTCTGCTCTCACTGCCAACAGGATTACTAAATTTAGGCAACCGATTAGCACTGTTGAGAGCAGAGGATTTTGAAAACTAATGACCTACATAGGAGCAGAGTAGTCTTCTTTTCAAAATTTCTCACCGTATCATTTAAGACTATACTCTTGCTATATCATTTTAGTTTGGGATGAGGGAATCAATAACACGACGCGTGTATTCCACTGCACTTCAAATCTGCGAAGGTGTTTTTGGTTATGTGGCTTTGTAGCCGGTATAAATTTGACTACATTTGCATTCCACACATTAAATAGCATATGTCCCATTGTAATGTGTGCTATGGTTAGATAAACAATGCAGCCTGCTAAACATCTTTTCACCTTAGGATGCCTGCATATGAATGGAATATATGCGTGATAACAGTACTAACAGTTGGTACATGAATTATAATGTTGCCTTAATTATGGTTACAAAATATGCTGTGTAATGCTAATGTTTTTTTTTCGGTATATACATATATTAAAAAAATCACGAATATTAAAGTGATTAAAAATCAGATGCTTGCACTAAATTGGACTGCTTTTGACTACACAACAGATTCAGGCTCTGTCTGCTGGCAAATGCTTGCCTGAAAATGCAGTTGGACACCCTGGATGGACAGATGAGCAGGGCTGTAATGATGACGATTACACTGAAGATGATGAGAGCAAAGGCAAACCGAGGCTCAGAACAGAACAGAACAGAAATGGAAGGATCTGCAGAAATAGATGGTAGGAAAAAAAACAAAAAACAAAGGGAGAGCTATGCTATCAAACAAAAAGCTTGTGTTAGATGATGGTCAGAAAAAAACAATGGCAGCCACAGAGGCAAGTGCATGTAGAAAAAAAAACACAAGAGCAACTTGTGTTGTTGAGCAACACAATCTCTTACAAAATCAAAAGGTTTCCAGAGTTGTGCCTGTGTGTGTGGCTATGCATGTCAACAAGTAGTAAGTAGACCATTTGTCAGCTTTTTGCAGTATACCAGACCAGTGCGTGACAACATACAGCAATAAACAAACAGAAACATGCATGACATAAAGAGATTTTAAAGTTAATCACCATCGGAATCAGAATACTTTAATAATCCCTAAAGAAATTATGTAGAGGAGGTGGATTGGTGGGTCCCCGTGCCCCCCTCTCCTCCTGTGGTGCGCGCAGGCCCGTGTGGGTAATTAACTAACAAAGAGAAACAGAAAATACATTGTTCTTACCTGTTAAAATGTAAGTCCGAGATTACACAGAAACATCTATGTATGTGCATGTGTGTCTTTAAAACCATTTTAACACAAGAACAAAAAATAAGACCATTACTACCTGTGTCTTTTGCACAACTCTGAGCTAATTTTGGATTTTGGATGAATATGTGTGGACACTTACAAGAATTTTATGTTTAGTTTTCTTTGTATTGACGATTATGAAGAATTTTTAAAAAATGTACAGA
Organism: Neolamprologus multifasciatus; assembly: GCF_963576455.1. Classification (NCBI taxonomy): domain Eukaryota; kingdom Metazoa; phylum Chordata; class Actinopteri; order Cichliformes; family Cichlidae; genus Neolamprologus; species Neolamprologus multifasciatus. The sequence goes on along the minus strand of NC_140443.1, from coordinate 6,284,211 downwards.
ATAAGAAGAAAGAAAAAATACTCCAAACCATACACGTAGATATACACGTAGGAATGTGAGTCACGTAGTTGAGCTCAAATATTGGCCAATAATAAAGCCAAGCCTAGCTCATAGACATGTTTGCTGGATGTGGATGCATGTTCCTTTAATTTTACCCGTTGCACTAAGGACTAAAATACGCACACGATGCATCCTTAACACGTACGTACAGTTACACACATTTCCTCTCCCACTGTCAGGTGCGACACGGTGAGTCGAGTCCGTACTGCTTGCCTCAAGTGTGGTGCTGGTACTTGTTTGCTCTCTTCTTCCATCTAAGATTGGTAAACACAACTGCTGTCTGTGCTCTGCATGGGAATCAGCTGGGGAGCCTTCTCAGCCCTGTCTGCTTGGATTAATCTTTAACAGGTCAAGGTCAGACACATTACAACAATGCCAGCCCGGTAATAAGCATGTCTGAAGATTTCGCAAGCTCTAATTTAATTCATGAAATGTTATGTGAAGCAGTTGAGGGACAGAAAAGGGAGAGAGATAGGGTGAGAGGCAAAGAGGGAGAGAACAGGAGGAAAAGACAAGAGGTGAAACAACTCAGTAGCTGAATTAATGGCGGGCTGCTGCAGGACCTTGTCATTGCACCACTAACAGTTTTCCTCTCTAACCTTCTCTGTGCATCTGAATGTGGCAATCAACTTCATTGGGGAATTAACAAGAGCATTAGAGTGGAGGACACAAGCAATCAGTATCTTCAAAGTTTGCCGTGCTGCCTTGCCAAAATCAAGCATTACCACTCATCAAATCCTACTTCACATAAAAATGCATTTCACAGACACCCGAGATGCAAACAGTGGGAGGAAAGCTTCAGAAAATATTTCTAAACAGAGCATAATGTTGATTTAACATAAGGAGACAACACTATGCATTTGCTGTTGGTCTTATGGGATTTCTCCTTCATCTTGTTTCTTGTTGTTCCCATGAATGGTAATAGCCCCATATATCCTGGAAGGCTGAGGTTGTTAGTAGAGATTGCTGCTGGAAATTGAAAATCTCTTGTCAAGTTTCAAGACTTTTTGGGCGGATGAGAAATGAGAGGCTATAACAGCCTGATAAGTGAAAAGAAATTGGTTTTGAATCAAAAATAAATTACAACCCTGTTTCCTAAAAAGGAGAGATGACGCTGTGTAAAATGTAAAAGAAAAATAATAATTTGCAGATCATCATAATTGCGTTAACAGTGCAATTATTATTATTATTGTTATTATAATATCCAATGGTTTCTGTCTCTGACTTCCTGTATTCCTCATGCCCATGTCAGCATGGCATAGTGTTAATGAAAAAAAGACTCTTGGTGTTTTTAACCTGTATTTTTGGGGCTTAACTCTAAACATGGTGTGCAAGGGCTTAGTGAAAAGTTACAGGACTGAGCCAAAGCTTTGGCACCACACTCACAGATTTCCCAGTCCCTATTATGCACTTGTTCTCATAACATAGTATCAACTATACAGTTACATTAAGCATTTGCTTTTCCTCTGTTAATTTCAAAACAATAAGGAGTAAATTTCTTTCTAAAATTCTTAGTAAATTATATTTGAAATATTCTCATCACAAAATGTTGCTTTCTGAAAACATTAACAAACACATTAGACCAACAGACCAAAACTGACACTGTGCCTCTTTAATAAACAAACAGTAGCTGTATAATGCTGACGTAGACCGTAAGCATATCTGTTCCTTTGTGGATAAGCAGTTTGGGAAAAAAGAAATAAAAAAACAAAGAAAAAGAATAACATTTATGTATGTAAAATGCAAAGCCCTTACCCATCATATATGGCGCATGGTATGTTCAAAAATTTTGTGTACATAAATAAAAAAGGCTTAAAACAATTACTCACTGCTTGTGAGATTTGGCACTCATATAGCACAGCAAAAACAGACAGTAACCTACAATTAATTTGCCCCTTCTGAAAGCCAGTGTTAGTGAATACCACATGTTAGGTATATCACTATATAAATGCATGAAAAAATAAAGAAAAGAAAAAATATATAAACAAGATCTACAGATTCCTTTGCCATCTGAGTTATTTTGAGACTGAGAAAAAATGAAAAACTGTCTAAGTGTGGTCTGACAGATTACAGTTTTTATCACTGTTTTACGACTTTGCATGTTTGAATTCTATGAATTCTATGATGTTTTGTGGATGCTATGCTGAATGATTTATACAGTTTTTAAACCAACATATGGTGCCACACAGCTCGGGAAAAGTCTGGTTTATTCAACTAAGACAATCGCACGCTGCACACATAGCTCCACAGTAAAATACCCATGAACCATCACCCAGTGAAAAGATTTGGCACATTTTGAAACAGCACTAAGCACTTTTTTAATATTTTAAAAGACGAGGCACACAGTTGTAAACAGGTTCCCATCTGAACTTTTTTCAAAAAGTGGCATTAGTATCAAATTTTTAAAGGCATATTTTTTTTCTCCAAAAATGATAAAATATGCTGTTTTCAACACCTGTGATAGCTTCAATTAAATAGTGATTTTCATTTTGGTGCATCTTACAATATCCCAACTTTATGGGAAACAGAGTTGTAGCCTTATATAAAAAAGACTTCTCAGCCTGCACAGCTGAGAAAAATAGAATGATTTTTCACTTCCAAGTTAGAGACAGAAAGGCCCTGAAGGTGTTCAGGTAGTAGTGTGTGCGTGGGTTGACTTTCCTGTCCAATGCTGTGAGTAAATGGCTGCTTCTGACCTCAGCCTTGCTCTACATAGTGATGAGTGATAGAAAACTATACGGTAAGTGCAGAGATGTGAAACCCATCACATACATCTCACACATAAAAATATTTATGTCACATTAATAGGAAAGTCTATTTAATCTGTTTGATCACTTACCCCTGCCTACAAAATTCTGCAAAAATCCTTATTTTCTGCTTTAGCTGATAGTGTGACCAATATGCCTTAAAGATAATATCACCTATTTTTTTTGTCTATTTCCACAACTGTACTGTGAAAACTTTAGGTACTAACAGTAAACCAGTGGTTCTAGGGCTGCTTGATTATGGCAAAAATGATAATCACGATTATTTTCAATGAAATTGAGATCTCGATTATTTGACGATATTTATTTAACAATAACAATGTATCAAATAATGACTTTAAAGATTGTCAAAAAATAATATAAAATAGTGTGCAAATACTGATAACAGTGCAAATGTTTGCAAAATAAAAAATAAATGAAAAATGTAAACATCTATGTTTTGTGAACTTTGCAGTGTTGCTCTGTGGTGCAGCTAAGCAAAGTTTACACACTATGTCTACTTGATCCACGTCTGACTCCGCGAACCCATAATGTTTCCACACCACTGAAGTTTTTTTTACCTCTCTTTTCAACCAACGGCAGTCACTCTCCTCTCCAAATAACTTCTGCTTAGCTTTCCGAGCTTCCCTCGGGTCCTCTTAATCAGCGGTCCCCAACCCCCGGGCCTCGGACTGGTATCGGTCCGTGAGTCGTTTGGTCATCTTACGTAAACTTGATCCAATTTTCTTGAGTTCTGGGAACAAATGAGCTTGTACAGAGTACTCAAAATAAATAAGTTGTTCTAATTTAGTCATTTTTAGCTAAGCTTTACTCAAGTTTTTTGAGGCAACGAGTTTCCTAAATTTTTTTGAGTTCTGGGAACTAATTAGATTTTACAGTGTAGCTTTATTTTGTTGTATTTATCCACGACACCTTAAAGGCCGGTCCATGAAAATATTGTCGGGCATAAACCGGTCCGTGGCGCAAAAAAGGTTGGGGACCGCTGCTCTTAATTGTTGTGACACATGTTCGAAATGCAGAGAGGTGCGCTCGATTTCCCACACGGAGCAGCACGAGAGTAAAGCACGAGGGAGGGGCTAACGATCATTTTTAATGATCATTGAAAGCCCAGATCGTAATCGTGATTAAAATTTGATTAATTGAGCAGCCCTAAGTGGTTCTCAAACTTTTTGCATCATTCCCCACACGGCAGGAAGAAGTATTTTCACGCCCCACCTGAACAAAACAATGACAGAAAAGCCTAGCAGCAACTTTGTTTAGATAATAAACTCATTCACAATCATTCCTTCGGTAATTTTTGTTCTAAACTAAAAATTTTCATTTCAAATAACTATTTGTAACTTTTGTCAGTAGACTGCTTCGTCAGCCTGCAGCACTTCTTCAAAAAAGCAACAAGTTAAACAGAATGCGAACACTGACAAACATGGAAAAATAAAGTTCAGTCTTCGTCTTATAAAAAAAGAAATCCAAAAACTTGTGAACAGAGATTAAAAATATATAATTTAGTGAGAGTTTAATACTTTTCACTCTTAGTGGCTGCAGTGAGCCTGTTTTTGGCAGGGCATGGTCTGTGGCACGGCTGCGGGGGAGGCGGAAGTACCTGAGAGGCATCATGCCTCGCCGGCTTAAAACAGAACAAACTGGGTCCTGTTCTTGTTTTTGATGTGTGTAGGGTGTAGTCGAAAAACTGCAGCCGCATGTCTTGCAGCTGTCAACTGCCAGGTAACTTGCGCCCCATCTGTGGGGCGCGCCACACACTGAGAACCACTACACCGCGGCCCGCACTTCAACTTTTGCTTGAGTGTATTGCACTTCTTAGTTTTAACACCAGGGGGAGCTGCTGTTGATCAAGGCAGTTGCGCCACCAAAAAGGACAATCACAGAAGAAATTCACCCCCAAGTTACTAAACATGGCAGAACCAAAGAAGCGAAAGGTAGAAAGTGAATGCAGAAAATTTCAGACACGGTGGGAGAGTGAATATTTCTTCAAAGAATTCAAGGGGAAGTGTGTCTGTTTGATCTGCACCGAAACTGTGGCAATTATGAAAGAGTATAATGTACGACGTCATTATGAAACCAAACATCAGGCCTATGCATCCGACACTGGTGCTGAGCAAGAGAAGAAATTAAAGCAAAGGGTAGCTATCTGCAGGGTCAGCAACAGTATTTTTTTCGTGCTCAAATTGTCCAGGAAAAGGTTACAATAGCCAGCTATGAGGTCGCCCAACTCATTGCAAGACATGGCAAGCCTTTATCAGATGGAGACCTCATAAAACACGGCCTCATTAAAGTCACCGAAATAATGTGCCCGGAAAAAGTGCAGGACTTCAACAACGTCAGCATGTCCAGAAATCCAGTTGTGCGACGCATTGAAGACTCGTCAGCCAACATTAAACTGCAACTGACTGATAAAGCTGTGCTTTTGATTTTTACTCCATCGCATGTGATGAGAGCACCGATGTACAGACGCCGCACAGCTGCTAATTTTTTTGCGCGGAAGTGGACGAGAGCACGAGCGCTTTAGGTGAGTAAAAAATATATTCCACAGTACCCGTGTGGTAATAAGCATGCATGTGCAGGTACACATGCTTCAAATATCAATAATGCGCATCAATTCTGTCACTACCCTGCTTTTGCGCACCACTTTCTTATATGTGTTTTTCTTGTTAACACACAGAGTACACACACTGCTGTGCACAGCACACGCAAAGTCAGCTGATCTCATCTGATGCAGATTTGCTCCTTGATCAAGTGACATTTGTCCGGATTTTTGCCACGAGTGGTGTCGGATCAGCACCGCCGCTGGATGGCCCGATTTACATACCCAGCGCAGCTGATACTAGGGCTGCCACGATTAATCGACTAGTCACGATTACGTCGACTATCAAAATCGTCGACAACTAATTTAATAGTCGACGCGTCGTTTGAAGCTTTGTAAGATCATTAACGATGCAGGAATAAGTAGTAGGATTTAAGAGTGTAATAACGGACTGAAACAGAAGATGGCAGCACTGCATGTACAAGGACGCCAGCTGTCGTTAAACCCCGAAGAAGAAGAAGCTCTGTCCCAGAATTCATAGCGCAGCCCAGCTCAGTTTCCAACAATGGCGGCAGCTAGTTAGTTTTAATATTACTCTTATTATTCTTTCTGGGTCACAAAATAAACGTTTAACATATTTTCAGGGGAGAATGTAGCTGTGTAAACTTCAAATATCTGCTCAGTTTATCAAGACACCACATATTTTCAAAAGCGCTCCGACGTTTTCGGAGACGTCTGTTACCCAACAGCTCGATAGCTAGCCGGGGGCAAGGTTCACTAGAGCCCGTGAGCACACCGGACTCCCGGCAAATCGTTTTCAAACCCACCGCCGTCTTTCGCTACTCAGGTTAAACATGATATATAAGTCACTTAGATAACTTCAAAATGTTATTTTTTGGCTTTTTTTTGTATTTTATTTGTAAATCGGTTTGGCTGAGATTAAAGTTATAGTTTTCACACAGCTGAATAAACGTCAAGCAGACAACTGATTAAGTGTGAGATGCTCGAGAATATCCTCCGGTGTCCTGTTATATTTTAGATAGCAAGGAGCAGACGGCTGAGTTTATTAAACTTCACCGAAACAATCTGCAAATTTCATTAAAATTTAATACACTATCATCTTGTCTTTATTTTTAGTTAGCACATATCTTAAACACTTAAAGCTGTAAGCTAATGGTAGTTATATAAGAGCAGATGCATGCTGGAGCAATAAGCTGTACGTTTTATGTCCAATGGATGCATGATCTGATTAGTCGACTAATCGCAAAAATAATCGGTGACTAGTCGACTATCAAAATAATCATTTGGGGCAGCCCGAGCTGATACTCACCACAATAATTTACTAAAATTATATGGACTCCTGTTATTAAGTCCAGTTCAGTCTGTTAATGTTGATAACCGTTTCAAACAGACGTTAATAGATGTTTTGCTAAGCCTAATAACTTAAACAACAAGCTTGAAATGTACCCGTCCCATTTTCCCCTTTGTTTTTTCTCTGTGCTGTAAATCTTCTGTCTAAGAAGAAATCTGAGGCTGCTGTTCTGAGAATGAGCTACCAAAGCTTTTTCTGAATAAATCAATAAAGATCCATTTATGGAAAACTGTGATGGAGGCACTTTTGTCTTTCATTATATTCAACAATATAACACATTTGACCACTTTTAAGTGATTTTTCTAACTTTAATACACTAAAGTTAAGGTTATATACCTAATTTCTAGTAAGTGGCCCAGTCCCTCCTATATTTTTATGTATGTGGCCCTCAGTGAAAAAAGTTTGGACACCCCTGTTTTAGATGCTGCAATTAAGGCATTGTGGGGCCATAACATCTGTTCCAGATGAAATTTGGGACCAATTACATGCTTCACAGACAACAAAAGAAGATTTATTTTTAAATCTCAACTTAAACAAAACCTTTATAAAAACACTTATTGGGCTTGGAAATCAGTGGTCAGTGTTTTTATGTTTATGGATGAGTGCATGTCTATATTGGTCAGTGAAGGTCAGTGTTTCTTTTTTCCTTTTCTGTGAACTGTGTAAAATGACACTGAGTATCTGCAATTTCAATGCTTGCCTTCAACAATTTCATGTCCTAAATGATTTACGGGACACTAAAAATATAAAAGCAGCTAACTAAAGACAAAAGAGAGAGAGAGAAATACAGTAATAAGCCATGAACCGATCCATATCAGTTATGTGTCTGACCACAGCGTGTAGTGCTCTGGTAGGGGCCAGCTCATAGTTTGATTTTAAAGCCCCATGATCACTCATACTGTGTATTTATCATAGCGCAATGGAAAGTTATGACCCTAAAAAAACCCAAAAAAACCCATACAAATAAATAAATAACTACACATACATGCACACACACACAAGCCTGCACAGTCAATCATGTATATATTCCTCTTCGTGCTCATACACAGAGAACACAGCTGCGGGACTGAGGTAACATAAAAGAAAACAAATAGTCACAGCTGCTAGCCATTTAATGACCCCCTGTTACTATGACAGTAATAGCCCTCCAAGCAGCATTGGGGTATTATGGCTAGTAGTCGCACAATACACTCAGCAGAAAAAACTTCTACTACAAGTCTCTGACACTACGTGAGGAATGTTTGCATTATTAAAAAGGTTTAAAAAATAAAATGGATTTATCTCTTCATATGCTAAATTGGATGCTGAATACCCTCTGCTCAAGAAGTTGCTTTGTATTTCATCATATACGATCAGAGTACATATTTATCATACATCCACAATCACTCCTAGGAACTACACAGAAGTTCAGATTAGGACTCATACAAATATGATTTATGTTATTATTGAAGCTGCCCACAATCATTTTAGCATGAATAAAACTGTTCATTGAAGAATTAGTGATCCCACTCAAGTCAGAGTCTAGATCACTGAGGGCTAACCAGTGACGGCAACTTGATTTAAGTGATCACTAGGTGCAAGATGAGCGAAGATCATTTTAATTGATTAAATTACATTAAAATATGTTTTTTTTCTGGAGACGGAGCTCATGTGTGCCATATGATGTGAATATGGCATGAGAATTGCAAAATTAGACTCATAAAGAGAGTCATAAAAAAGTATGGGGGAAAGGGAAAGTACATAGCGATTGTAAGATAAATGTCTTTCATTATCTTTCTTTCAAAGTAGCCCTTTCCAACAAATCTGTGCTGGATGAAATTTAGAATAACAGCCTCTAAACTTAATGCTAGCAAATGCAAAGCATATCTGTAAAATTAGTTAACGTTAAAATTCTCAAACACAAGAGGTTTAAAAGCCTCACAACTACAAGCTTTTTTCTCAAAACATGGCAAAGCTATATTTTTAACTACTAAAATGGGTGGGTTTTTTTCATGCAAAGAAATTGATCCTTTCACATAAACCCATTTTGAGAGTGCATTCAGTACTTACACCTTGTGAAAACTGAGTAATAGCTTGGCACATCTTTCTTATGACACGGAACAGGTGTTATGAAGCTACTTGATAGGTATGGTAATTGCTGCCAGCCCAAAGACTTCAAGACGCCAGCCTTGATTCTTTAGGAAGTGTAGAGATAAATAAGCTCCTTTAATGAGAATCTAAGTCACGCTGAGCTTCTACACTCTTGGATAAGCAACACAACTCATCCCCTGCAGGGATTACACAATGTAGTTCTTCAGCTGAACATCACCTTCATTCAGCTACAGAAACGTCTGCAGTGTGCTGTTATATGGCTGTGTACTTGGAAGCCTTTATTTAGAACGGCTAAACTTCAGAAAATGCAAGAATGAAAAGTTCATACCGTGTTACTGCTCATTATAAGAGACGAGCTAATACTGCAATTAAACGTTTCCACCTTTCTGTAATTAGCAATGGTTTGTCACAATCTTTGAATTTGTTTCTTAGTTAATATAAGCTAACAGAAAAATCATTTGAATTAAATGGCCATCAATTTTCAGAAGGTTCACACAGACATTCAGCTGAGATAGAGGAGATTTTGCTGGCACATAATATGGCTCAGTGAGCAGAGCCATAAAACAGTTGACTGCCTGATGATAACCGACAACTACAAATCAGAGATATACACAAGATTGGACAAACCCCAGAAAGATGGATGCCATAATACATAAACACACAAATATACACACACACACACACATCACATGTTGAGTCAATATGCTCGTTCTCCGGATTCTTTAGGCACTTAACTCCTGCCATTTATACAGGTTAAAAAACAAAACAAAGATTGGCAAGAGTGGGTTGAACAGATGGCAAAAGAGAACACAAAGGTGAGGAAAATTAGTCAATGGAAGGCATTTCCTCCTAATTAGAAAACAAAGGAATAGTTGAATGACACAAGCGGCACTTGATAAAAGACAAAGAAAGGTCTAGGCAGAGAAAGGGAGCAGGGAAAATCCAGAGGCATTGGCTGAGTGATCGTTTGTGTCTCATCCTTTACCCCAACGGCACAGAGCTCAATCAAATTCTCTTCATTCTTGACCATGCATTAGCTTAGCAAGCAGAGACCTTCTTTCACTCCCTCAATTAAATTTCCACCCGCACATAATTAACGACTGTTTTGTCCACAGATCAATAATGTGCCTGTTCATTAAAAGTCCCTTTGCTCCCTTAAAGATCCCTTTGCTTAGTTCACTATGGCATCTGCGAAAGGGGTAGCACCTAACAGGTTTTCTATTGCAGCTTCATGTCTCTGGATTTTTTTCCCTTTTCTTTTTTCTTCAACTAGTGCAGAGTAAAGAAGAAAGCCAAACTCACAAGAAATGAGGGAAGCTTCCGAAATAAAGAACAATGACTTAGGGAAACTTTGAATGCCCAACTCATAGTAGCAGTCATAGTCTGACTCTTTGTCTCATAGGGGCAGTTACTATATTTATAGTTCAAAACAAAAGAGAAACAACATCTACTGTAAGACAAATATGTACTACATGTACTAACTATACATTCCTGCCCTGGTATTAACGGTAATGTCCACATCAGTTCCACAACTATCACCACTTTCTGTGATGCACAAACAAAAGACCTGTCTTGTACTTTTTAAAAGATAACAGATCAATAAAGATTCAACATGGAGCATGCCAACCACCTGCCATAGCTAACACACAGAATTATTACACCAGAAGTTCTTTCAACCTCAAGGTTGCACACACACACACACACACAAACACACACACACACAAACACTTTCCCAGTGTAATGATCAGACTGCACTATGCTGTTGCCTCTTGCCTCTCCCATCTGCTACGGAACCACAACATCTCAAGCGATAACAGAGTTTGAACGCACAGCAGTCCCAAACTGGGTATGTTTTTATTGTTTTTATAGGATTACACAGTATCTTTGAATTACAGTACGAAATGTCTTTGCACCAGCTAGAAGAAGTTCAAGTAAGCTCAGCTGTAACAATTTTACTTGTGTAGTTCTTAAGTTTTTCAAAGTTTAATCTCAACTTTGTTTAAATTCAACTTTACTTGACTTTACTGTTCATACTGGACTTAATAAAGGCTGACAGCAAATCAAATCCAATATCTTAGGTAGTCTTCATAAAGGACATGCAGGTTGCAGGTTATATATGTTGGTTCAGTTGAAGTAGGCATCCCCCTTGGGATTGCGTCAGGAAGGACATATCATGTAAAACTCTGCCATATCAAGCATCCAGGGCTGCCAATTATTATTATTCAGACTATTTCAGTGTCTAACATTTGTATCATCCCTTGAAACTGAAGACAGCTTTTTTTGTATCACACCTTAAATAATAATGTCTCATGTTACAGCCTTATTCCAAAATGGGATCAATTGATTTCTCACCTCAAAATTCCATGACCAATATGCATATATCATGGATATAAGTACTCACAGCCCTTGTTCAGTACTCGGTTAAAGCTCTTGGCAGCAGTTACAACCTCAAGCCATTTTGAGTATGATGCTGCAAACTTGGTACACATATTTATTGACAGTTTCTTCTATTCTTCTTTGGAGAACCTCTCAAGCTCAATCAAGTTGGGCCTGGTGGTTCCATTCTTCTTCCATTTACAGATAATGGAGGCCATTGTGATTTATTGTGACCTTCATTGCTGCAGAAATTTTTCTGTACCTTTCTCCTGATCTGTGCCTTGATACAATCCTGTCTCAGAGATCTACAGGCAATTCCTGGGCTTCATTGCTTGATTTGTGCACTGACATCCACTGTCAACTATGATATCATATATAGACAAGTGTGTGCTCTTCCAAATCATGTTCAATTAGGTGAATTTACCAGAGGTGGACTCCAGCCAAGTTGTCGAGAAAAATCTGACAAATGATCAGTGGAAACAGGATGCACCTGTGCTCAACTTTGAGTGTCATGTCAGGCTGTGAATACGTGTGTAAAATGTTATATACACATTTATAACATTTTATATTTATATTTTTAAATACATTCTTTGAATCAATATTTACACATTTATACAAGCAAACCCTAAAGTCATTATTGGGTGTTGTGTGCAGAATATTGTGTGCGGGGAAGAATAACTTTGAATAATGTTTAGTAATATTTGAGGTTAATATATACTGACATGACAATACAGCCTTTTTAAATTTCTATGTTATAATGTTAATTAATTAGTTTATATTTTTTGAACAGACTCTTTTTTTATGCATAAAAAGACACATTTTAGAGACAAAATCTGCCAAAATAGTAGTCGTGAAGATGTAATCTGAAGAGGAATGACTCAGTTATTACTCTTTTTAGTTTGTTTCTTTGTTTTATTTAGTTTTGTAGCAAAATGGGAAAATCTAAAGTTAGATACACAATCCAGTCATTGAGTCTGACGTCACTAGCCGTGTCTGGGCCTAAACTCCGCTGCAGGTCCATATATCAAACGATCACTATGGCATTACTGAGAGTTGAAAAACTGTCTAAAGTCTTTCATCTTTAATAAAATGATCAGCGTTCTGCTCTACCAGGTGTAACAATTGAGTTTAACATCCAGGCATCCATGAAAACGGAATTTATGACATTTAACGGAGTTAAAAGTTAGCAGGAAGTTAGCTCGCTAGCTTCAATCTAAATACAACATAGCATGTCCTGACTGCGGCCTTTTGGAAACAAATTAAAACGTACAGCTCTTTTATCACTTCCAACATAAATGAAGACAGAAAACTAAACAGCAGTGACGTTTGTAGGGTTACTGAAGTTTGGCTAGCTGGTATATAATGATGTGCTACGTGACTGCTAGCGACACAGCTATGTTAGCATAAAATAAACAAGCTAACTTTTTTTCCACTCGATAAAAGTTGTTCTCGGTGGTCAGGAACAAATGTAATCGCATGGCAGGATGCTGTAAAAGGACCAAACTTCAGCCAGGAGAACAACTGAGATAATCCATCCACAATACGAGGTTAGTCATTAATATACTGCTGCATGGGCTGGGCTGTAGTTACATCCAGGTTTTAAAAACTGAGCTTAAATAAATGATTAGCGGTAATAAAAGCCGAGGGAGGTCAACAGTGATCACTGACTGTTTTAGGAGCTTTTTGAGATTAAATAGAAGAAAATACAAAACATTAAACATGTTAACAACACAAAAGCCATATTAAACGCAGACTACTTTAGGCCCGGAAGTAGGATTCGTCACGTCATCACTTAACGACCGGATAAAAAGTAGCCATGTGTTGTTGTAGCATTAGAGGCAGGAAAACGGCTGATAACAGAACAGCAGAAATGAAAAATGCAAGGAAATAAACTGACAACCATTTTTCATGAAGCACTCTATCCCAAATATTCCCTTCATCTGTTTGTATGTGAGGACCCAATTTTTCAGAGCCAATTTAGAACTATTCCACCCATGGTCACTCTTGCTGCAGATGAATTCCCTTGTGTAACATCTGGCAGTCTCTAGGCACCGTGCATCCCTCTATTTACTCCCTTTCTCATAAGCTAGTGTAAAATTGGCCCTTTGAATCTTCACCACAGTTGATTCCTCATTCAGTAAGGCAGCCGTTCCCAGTGCGTAGTCAAATTCTTTCTTTATTTTGTGTAATATGCTAAACACTGCCACATAAGTTCTCTCTGTCTGTTTCTTTAGACGGATGAATGTGGCAGAACAGCTCTAAATTCCCTTGCTCCCAGTGCTATGATGTGTGCCAGTCTCCTGGATTATGAGACATATGGAGGTATGTGAGTACACAAGCTAGAGCAAATGAACTCAGAGAGACTAGCACACTATCATATGCAAACAGTTACAGATAGTCTACAAAGTGTATGCATAAATACTGTAATGGGAAAAACCAATATAGACATGCACTCATCCATAAACATAAAAATTCACACATTGTTAAATCTTGCATATTACAAATTTTAGTGCAGTAAGAGAGTTTAAATTTTGGAAATGCCTAAAAACCCCAACCTAGATATGCAGACGTAAGAGTAATATTTTCATTTTAAGAAGTTAATCCAAATCTTTAGTTGTTAAACCGCAGGGGCTGGAGGAACACTCTAAAGAGCACTTTCCTTTCCCATTATATAATAGGGGCAAAGCAAAACTGTTTCTTAAGATTAAATGTAAATTTGAATTGCTGTTAAACATTAATAGCTGACTAATTAAAATAGAAATGTGGACCAACATATAAACGCAATCACTGCAGCATGAATAATGCTGCTTTAAAATGATAAAAAGTCAGATCTTTTGTGTTTTGACCTTGTTTTCTTGCAATAATGAACATGGACATAAAATACGCGGAAAACAGACGCGGAAAAGAGGGAGGGCTCCAATACAGCCTCTTAGACCACATTGTGTTGTGCTGATGGCTGCCATCTGTCCTGTGAAACTAGACCACAAAGGTCACTTTCATTTTGACAACTTATTGTCAAAGTATAAGTTTGTGTATGTGTGTGTGAAGGTCTTTGTGTTGCTGAAAGTACCAGTTTCTCTGTGTGTGCAGTAAGTCTTTTTTTCATCAGTGCTGAGGGATTTAAAGCTAGTAATGCCTTATCCTGGCTTGGTACCAGTGACATATTTATTACTAGTCTACCTCTTTGAACTGAAGATGCTCTGGGGTGTCATGAAAAAAAAAGAGACAATAATTCATATGTAACATCCTCTTTTTGTATGTCTTGTGATACATCTTTGAAGAACTTGCTGTTGTTGTATTTTGTGTATGAACACATGAAACACATTTTCCTTCCACAGTGCTGGATTCATGCCAAATATCTTGTGGAAATGATGGATACTGCTAATGCTTGTCCACTGGAGCCAGGAAAGTTCCATTAGCATTAACGCTGGAACGAGAGAGGAGCCTCTCTGCCTCTGTCCAATCACGAAAAGGATTAACCATGAGCATTTGAATTTTAACAATGAATCAACAATTAATATTTAATATTTTGTTTTCTCTGTACAAAACCCAAAGTGTCAAAAACAAGCAGATCCACTGTGGGCACGGTAGCCTCATTAATGTGAGGGGACCAGGAAATGAACATGCTCAGACAAGAAAATGACTTGGAAAGTGTCAGGGACCACTGGATTTGGAGACATTAAATTTTTTCTTTGAACTATGTCCTCATGTAGAAGCACATTATTCTCCGGGGCAATATTACAACCCTGTAGCTCAATGTTATGGTCACCAGTTATAATAATATCACGGTTGTTTGTAAGAAGTCATGTATTTTAGATAGATTGATCCAAGTACATGTGTTATAAAAGACTTAGACACCATTTTTATGGACTAGAAAGAGTGATGAACTGGAATGTCGTGGAATTTAAAAGGGCTTTGTGTTTCCACTCATTTAGAAACCAGCTGCTGAATTCAATCAAAACTGACCCAGAATTCAAAAGTGAACTGAATTAAGCTACAGATTATGTTTTCAGTTTTGTCAACAGTATAATCTTTAATCTGTGCTTGCATTTAACAGACATTGTGCCATAACTGTGAGCTCAGAGACTAGATGTGTCCCAAATACACCTAGAAAGTCAAAGTTACTTTTACAACAACATCTTGTGTATACAAGCTTGTACGTTTTAATAAAAGAACCAGATATTGTGCTCTGAAGACGTTTACTGCTTTCTTATTTTTTGAATATTTGTGTCAGATCATCTATTTTCTCACAAGTCTTGGTGATCATCAAGATGATGATGCACACTTTTTTTTTCGTGTGAAGATTATGTTATCAGTATATGATGTGTTAATTAGCAGCTAAGCGAACCCATTTCCTCGTTTCAGGCATTTTAAATTAGAATTATAACAATTATTGTCTTTTACCAAACTCTTGCCACAAAATCAGTGAGCCTATTGAGTAAAATGTCTCTAACAAAGATTAAGAACTCTTTGCTGGAAGAGCAGTTTTCACTAAGCAGTCTGTATTTCCTGTTACAAAAGGCCAATTGATACTAATGACTTATCCCTTTTAAAAAGAAATCACATTAATTGCCCGTATTTGCCCTTAAACCTCACAAGAATTCATTGAGCCTATCGGTTAACCCCTTATATACCAACTCATTTACTAACCTAAATGGCAAACTTGGATTGGAATATTAATATGAGTGTTTTTGTTGTGATAACTGCTGTGGTAAATGCTTACACAGGTACAATATAGTATCATATAATAATACTAATAGGATGACATGTCTTCTGAAAGCCAGAACAACTTTTCATGTTTCAGTAGCACTGTTACACTGTAGCTGGAAACAGAAAAAAAATAATTAAAAAAGGAGAGATTCATGTTTTTACAGAAAAAAGATCACAGACTCAAAGCACTTTATTACGTATGCATAGTATTTTTTAGTGCCTCAGTAAAATGCATGTGATATCACCATAACAAGTCAATTTTAACTTGGAGAACATGGTTCACAATAAGACTGGGATAAATTCCTGCAGGACATCTGCAGGCTATTTTCAATTCCTAAGGGATAGCTATGGGCTGTGTAACACTGCACACACTAATGCACAAACGCAGACACACACACACACACAGGCACACACACACACACAACAGCCGCAAAACATCACCCCCGGATGTATCAGATTATACCATGCAGTACATTCAATTGCATCTGATGGCAGATGGTGTAAACAAAATCAAACACACGTAATCTTGAGGATTGGATCCTTCCGTGAGTTATTAACCCTGATATTCAAAACCCTGACTAAGGACTAGACATATTAAGGCAAGGAGCAGCATGTGAGGCATCTGAGCTGAGTCATATCTTTTTTAAACTGCTTATTTAGTTGGGGTTTTTTTTTTCAATGTTATTATAATCACATATAATCACATATCGGTGCCAAACCGGTACTTTTGAAACGGTGCCGGTGCTTAAACGGTGCTCAAACCGGTGCTTAAAGAATGGAGAACACAAAATTGGTCCAAAAACCTCTCATGTTTAGCTGTTTTTTTGTAAAAAGATAACAATGTTAGCCTTTTCTGCAGCTATAGGGCATATATGGTATCACTCTTGGCTGGAAGCAGTGCTTAAACAATGGAAAAAACACAAACTTTGTCCAAAAACCTCTCATGTTTAACTGTTTTCCACTTTTTCTTTGGTCATTTTAGCCTTTTTGGCCAGGGTGAAGGGAGTATCTGCCATCAAACAAGAAGACAGCCGCATGTAGCTATGATGATGTTTGCTAGTTCACCTTACATGCATTAATGTAATAACGTGGTTAGCCTACTCAACGTAAATTACACACGAACAACATTAAGCTACTCACGCAGAGAAGAACGGCTGCTGCTGCCATCATCATCCTCATCATTTCTGCTACACTGGCAGGGCTAGGGGCCAGGACTCTACTCTTCGGGTTTAGGGGGATGTTGCTAACTCCGGTCCGATAACAGGCAACCCACAAGCAGTAGATGTGCTCGGTGTGAGGTCTCGCAGCAAGTTATCAAATACGACGCATTTTTCAGCTTTAAAAAAAACGCTATGCGTCGCCAGGTGTTTCATCGGATTTGAGGTGTTACCTCCTTTGACAGTATCACCTTAAAGCACTTGTTGCAGGCTGCTGAGTTTGCATCTTTCGCTGTGAAGTACAGCCAGACTTTGACCGCTTCGCCTTGGGCATTTTAATCTGTAGCTCTGCTCTAAACGAACGTACGTACCTGGGCCCGCCTACTATCCTCGGAAACGTAAAATGATTGGCTAGAATTCAAAGTGTATGACATCTCAGGGAAAAAAAGCACCGAAATAAAGCACCGAAATGTGCGCTGCTTTTCGGTCTGGTTACTACCGTTTATGTCAGAACCGGTGCCATCATGGCACCGGATACCGGTACCCATCCCTAATCACATGTTTGTTACACTAAATGCAATGAAACTGTTGTACATACAAATATGATATGACATATGATATGAAATAATCTTTTTTTTTTTGTTGAGATTAAGCTTACCTACAGTGGCGATATAGTTTGATACTTTGGAGTGGTGTATAGGCCACTGGTGTACAGTAAGCATCTTCATTTTATTGTCTTAAAAATATGTGCAAGATTACCAGGTCAATGCAAGCATTAAAGCAGATAATAGGTAGGCAAATTAAACAGATTGCTGGTCAGTTTGCTAATGGTTGTCGAAACGCTTTTTAAAATTACTAAAATGGAGAAACTAAGCAGACCTTATTACCTCATTGCCCATGGCATATGTAAATAACAGACTCACCATCCCTCAGCCAGATGACCTTGCTGACACTTTGAGCGAATGATGGCTCTCAGGTCCTTCAGGTTGTCTTTATTATGCCATCTAACATTAGTCTCTCTCGAACACCGTGTCTCCTCTTCGACTTCTGAAAAATAAAACATACCCTAGAGTGAATTTCTTTGTTTGTTCCAGTTTAAATAAATTAATCCCCCAGTTAGATTTTTAATGGGGGTGTTAGGGGCAGGTGGGATGGTGGAAACGAGGAGGAAAGAGAGGGAGGCAATTTGCTAATGGAACAGAGAAAAATGGTGTATGGGCCCAGGATGAAAAAGGAGGAGAAAAAAGAGATGAGAAAAAAAAAACCTTGGTCTGTCTGGAGAGTAAAGACTGAGCTATAGAGCGGGCGCTAAAGTGGTTTTAAAAAAGATCATTAACTGCCATCTTCATCTCAGGTGCAAGGTTAGAGAGTGAGGGATACTTGAAGAAACATAGGAGAGTGGAAGAGTAAAGTCTACGAACTTCATTTAATTACCTGCTTTAGATCTGCAATGCCCCCCCAAGCCCATCCCTACACACACACATGCATCCTCTCACCCCGATGCAGCCATTGCACAGTCCTGTCCTACACAACGACTGAGCCTGCCACTCTTACCTTGAGGGTAAGATGCAGTGGACCCTTGAGACTGTGACACAGGTATTTAACTATTAATTACTGTGCAACTGGAGTCTACAAACTTTGTCCTGATACCCAGTTGCCCTGTAACTGCATGTTCAGATTAGAAGCCACAGACTCAGTCAGCAACATGACCCTTTTGATTTAGGCCTCTTAATTTGGTAGAAGAGTATTTACAATTTATCAGGTCGCACTTCAATGGAAATCACAAGGACTTGGTTAGATGTTCGTTTGATTGAAGCATGACAGATATTCTTTGGTGTGCCTTATGGCTATATACTGTAAAGGGCTCCAAAAAACTATGCAGGATATTTATGGAATAATCTTTGGTGAGGGAATGTTCCCAGATATTAATCGTGTGGGAGACATTTTTATCCAGCTCTTGAAGTTGAAGAGAGCCTTTTTGTGCCACAGCTTAAATAGTATACTCTGTCGGTATCATTTTTTAATTCACAATGGAACCTAAATCTCTTTTAATCACTACAAATGGCAGAGTAGCCAGATAAGGCTGACACAATATGAAAAGGGGAATCAGTTGTATCCAAAATCAGCCTGGAGAAGAATGCTAACCTTGAATAATGTTCAATTACTTTTGAGGCTACTACATGCTGAATCAACAATACCGCCTTAGTATTTTAAACCATTAGATTAAAAGGCTATCTGATTAGATTAGATGTTTTGTAAGGACTGTGATATTTCATGCATAAGGGGACACATTTACACACAAGCTGCAAAGGCTCTGTGCGCATGTACCACAGAGCAGCGACCCGGTACCACTTGTGTTTACACCGTCGTTAAAGACTATTGTAGGATATATCACATGCTTGGTTAACCATATCATTCTAATAGACTGCTAAGAATAGGGGTATTTTGATCAAGTGGATAAGAGGCCCTCGCGGATAGAAAGAAAGCAGTTTAACAAATACCTACAGAAATTTGACTCTAAACAAAGTAATGCTATGATCGAGTGAATGTGAACTCAAGGAAAAAAAAAAGTTGAAGCAAAAGTGAATGGCATGACATTGATTTTCTACCATGATCGTTTATCTATTCATCACAAACAAAGTATAGAAAACAAAAGGAATCTTCTGGAGACTGCAGCTAAACAGTTGCACTGGGCCTTGCTGAGATCCTGAAGCTTATCGTGATCAAAAGCCGCATGATGCGGAATCCTCACTGGGCTTGAGATTGTTACATTGTTTTTTATTTGTTTGTTATTATCATTCTGTCCATCCACTCCCTTTTCCCGCCTCTAATTGCCTCTGTGAAGGGACTTTTATCATTTTAGATATCATCGTTATAGTCCCCTGACTTAAAAAAAATACATAACTCAGTGAATATGGGTATGCATCTTAATTAGTTGTTTAGAATGGTGATGACACGTTTTACTTTTTAACCATTTCACTGTTTCATTGAGTGCTGAAAAAGAATCTAAACCATTTTTCACATTATGAGAAAGGAAATAGGAGGAATACCCCAAAATAAAATGATCGTTACATCTTCTAATCATCACACCATGCCCTCTTTTGTATAGTCGCATGGACTCCCCGAGAGCACAGAACGCTGTCCTCTGAGAAGCAGCTATACCAAATCCTATACTGCTTTTTCACCTACCAGTGTGTATATTTTCTGCTGCATGCTGTGGCTCTGGGGGTGTTTTACACTGATTCCCGGGAGGCAGGAGTCTATTTATACAGGATCTTAAAACAGAATAGTCATACACCTCCCAGCTCCACCCTTGCAGCACCAGCTTTAGGTGACACACAGCCACATGATAGCCCAATCTAATCTTTTAATCGCTCTGGTAACTTCATGTCTCAGGGTGAGTTGGAGCAAGCTAACGGTGGGGATGGAAAATCGTCTGCAGAGATATGATATGATCCTTGAACACGTAACAAAAAAAACCACACACACAAACTCCCATGCACACTTATACACACTGTCCCGCTCCACCCCATCCCCAGAGTACTATGGCGAAGCCTCATGTATCTGTGGGTATTAACAGATCAGCACAGAGCTGTAGCCACCCTGCTTTAAAGTCTTTTCTTGAGGTAGTGCTTCAGAAGCCTGCTGCAGAGGAGGATAAACGCACAGCAATCCCCCAGGCCCAGCGCCTCCTCAGCTCCCTCTTTGCTGCCCCCACCTTCTCCTCCATTCCTCACTTATCCTCACTTTCCTTCCATCCCTTATTATTTGTCTCCCTCTTCTTTTCCTCAGCATCTCATTCTTTCTGTAACACTCCTTGTCCCCACCTTCCCTTTGGCCTTTCATAGTATTCTACTTTTCATGTCTACTTATCGTCATCCTCTCCCATTTTGTGTCCATCACTTTCTCGAGCCTTTGCCCCCACGTTGTTTTCTTTCTGCTTCAGACCTCAGTAACAAACAAGGCTTATTATTATTGCCATAAAGTAGCATCTCAATCTGAGAAGACACAGAGACACTGCAGAAAGTGAGGATGATAAGGGGGAGAATATGCAGTGAAACTAAAGTTAATGAACATGAAAAAATGCAGTGTAACCTCTGTCATAAGAACAAGCCCCAGTCACACATTTCTAGAGACCAGTTGGCTACCCCCTGGTCAGGTGTAATTGGTCACAAAGAGGTATAGAGAACTGCACTGAAAACTGGTTGCTAACAAATTTCCACAGTTGCAATTTGCATGGAAGATGCTGCTTTGTCCACAAGCACTCACTAACTACAGAGTACTACTGAAACTATGAAAAAGAGACTGTTTACACTCAAAGTAACAAGTTTACACTCTGTGGGGTCCTAGGGGGTTGCCAACCAGTCTCTAGACCTGAGTGACCTGAGTGATTGTGGCCTTAGGTTAATTATGCGGTAAGGTGAATCTGAAAAACTAAAGAAAAAAAAAGATTACAAAACAAACTTCTCTGGAGTGGGAGTTGCAACCACATAGAATAAATAATAGATGACAATATTTTCTGAATGTTGTCAGAAGTTATTTTTTCAGGACCAAAACTCCAAAAACTAGCACTACCTGACAGCCAACTTAAGCACTGAGGAAACTCGAGGTTGTGGAAGTGAGGTCAAGATAACAGTCCTGAAAATAACAAAAAAATAACAGTTTAACTATTAGTCAAAAAGTATTTTTGTGGGGCTACATGGCATTTGAATAGATTTTTATAATCTACAATTCTGCCATATTATGAACTCTTTGGTCTTGTTGTTGTTTTTTTCTCTGGTGATATGTAATATCCATGTTCACTCTGTGAGTTCTCTTCCTCTACCCAACAGAGTGACTGATTGGACAGCACAAATTATCTGTGTACAAATATAACATTTACTGTGACTTGTAAACCAATGTAATGAGAGATATATCACATTTTTGTGTAATGGTTGACTTAATGGTGATCAAATTCAGTTTTTTTTAAAACATATATCTGTATGTTTGCTGTCAATGAGTCCCTGGGGACATCCTAGAGATTCTGCAATCCAAAACTACTAAGAGACTAATGTGGTCAATATATTGCATTGACATCCTGCCAAGACACAGAGGCAGAATGAGTTCATTACATTTGGTTTAAAAAGGAAAAAAAAAAACAAGACTCTAGAGCAAATTGCATTCATTTTGGGGGAAAAGTAAAAGCTACACTATATTCATCAATCCTTGTCAGGGTGTTATTCATTAAAAGCAAAAAATAAAAAAATAAATGGAAAGAATAAGAAAAAAACTAGAAATAAGGCTGAAATAAGTTTGTAAGTGAGAAAGGAGTTAAAAAAGCTAAAAACTGCTGCAAATATAATCCTTGTTAAAGACTAGACAGAGAGAGGCGTGTAAATAAAGTGACAGAGAGACATGTAGACAAATACTTTGCCATTCAAACGCACAGAATGATAGATGAACATGAAGGCAGACTGACAGGCAGACCAGGGAAGGCTAAGTAGGCTGAATCCAAATTAAGCTGATCAGTGCTCACTGTGAGTTAATCTAGTTATGTGGATAAAGGACTTCCCTATGGCTAAAAACACAGCAAGTTATGAGTCAGAGTGTGTGTGTGCGGGTGTGTGTTTGTTTGTGTATCTGTCTGTGTGTGTAGATGTGGGACAATGAATCACGTGCATCTGTCTGTTTCCCAGTGAGCAGTGTTGGAACCTCGAAAGCTTTCTAAATAGCTAACAGTTGCAACCTGTGTTTTGCACTCTACTTACATTTTCAAGGAGAATCAAACTTTAAGCAGTGACTCAAAAAGTTATAGTGACAGAGACGTTAGGCCAAGACAATGATAATCACAGACAGCATGTCAAACCTGAGATTCACACTGCAAAGTGTGCTTCTATTAGGGGGTGTAAGAGACGTTTGCTATACTGTAGTGTGTAGTGTACTGTGACTAGGAAAATGCAGTTTTAGGGCATATTACTAAATTAATCTACACTGTCAGTTTTAAAATCTCAGAAGCATATGTCAGAACATTCCCTCTCATGTGTATAACACTTGGAAGTGCAGTTAGAACGCAAACTAAATCTCCAAATTAATCAGACACCTTTACTTCTTCTTCTCCCCCATTTAGCAGTCTTCACTAAAAGACATAGTGTTTCTTTGGAACTACCAAAAATATAGTAATAGTAAAGCATTTTCTGAAATTAGAAAAAAAGATGAATAGAAATTCAATCAGCTCTGTGTACACTGCCTGCATATCAAAGAGAATGAGGAAAGGGGAGGGGTTGAACTAGAAGGCCAGGAGATCTAAGTTTGAAATAACGTCAACTTCAAACAAATCCTGATATTCATAGAATACTTTCAAAACAGTACTGAGCTAAGGCATGCGTGCAATGAAAAGGCATTATTTACAACTGAGGAATAAAAGAATATGAGAGCTCTAAAGTGACTCAAAAAGACAGGATGAGAAGGGCCAATTTCCCTTCGACTTTCTCAGTTAAGGATTCCCTGTGCCGAGCAGAGAAGTAAAACATGGACCCAGAAACATGACAGTATCCGGTGGAAATGAGAGAATATGCCTTAAAGATAACATGATGAAGGAAAGGAGAGGCTTCTTTCAGCTTCTCTGGGATATTCTTATCTGTGTGTGGAGCCAGACTGAAGTAAAGCACTGTTAAATTGGTCTAATACAGTGAGGCTGAAGACTGAAAATGTTTGGGGCCGATATTTAAGAGTCATAGATGAAGTATGTCTCAAAACAGAGGTGCACCTACGGTCAGTGTTGGGAAGGTTACTTTTAAAATGTATTCCATTACAGAATACATGCCCCAAAATGTATTCTGTAACGTATTCCGTTACGTTACTCAATGAGAGTAACGTATTCTGAATACTTTGGATTACTTAATATATTATCATGCTGTTTACAACTACATGAATGTACTATTGCTGTGATTTATTACTGTTACTGAAGGTCCGCGGCTCCGAACCGTAGTAAAGGGACCTCTGGCTAATACGGTGGGTTCTGTGTCGGGCTCGTAGCCGAAAACTAGCTTAACTCTGTTGTCTGGGTCAACTTTGCTAGCGAGAGACAGAGAGAGGCGCTGAAAGGCTGCTCCAGCTGAACTTATTGTTTTTGGAGGAAAACACGAACACAGCGTACAGTCGAGTCTTAATTGCTTACTTACAACTGGGCTTGTCAGGCACTCTTCTTGGCTGCAGTGGTTATTATTATATTTACATGCTTCCAGCTCCCGTTTTTGCTCGATGACAGCTCGTACTTTTCCTTTTTCTCCCTCCCTCGCTCACAGACACAACGTGTATGGCAGTCCATTCTCCCTGCAGCACGGACTACACTGCCTATGAGGCTACATTCTTTGGAGCTATACCTGTAGCATTCTGCCTGTTAGCTTAGCACAACAACAACAGGCGCTCTTTCACCCAGGAAACACGGAGAGAGAGAGCGTCACCCTGTAACCATGGCAACCGTAACGCTGCCGCCTGGAACAACAGAACGTAGCTGTCAAACAAAACCCAAACAGTCCTGACCCGCCACAATATGAAACAGGGAAGTACCGCCGTGTAATCCATTTATTTCAACAAAGTAACTGTATTCTAAATACCACCTTTTTAAACGGTAACTGTAACGGAATACAGTTACTCATATTTTGTATTTTAAATACGTAACGGCGGTACATGTATTCCGTTACTCCCCAACACTGCCTACGGTAAACATAAGATATGTTTTAATATATTTTTTAAAAATTGAAACAAAGATCATAATCACTAATGGTATAAAATATATACATTTACATTTAAATGTGGCATTACAATCTCAGTAACCTTAGCTTTTACTGTACCGCTGCAAATCCAAGAATCCCACTGAGGCCAACAGAGCTGCAGCCATGTTCCCAAATCCAAATCACATTGATTTTTCAGTCTTTCCGTACTTCAGGTTGACCAGATCAAACTAATTGTAATACTGGCAAATGTATGCAACTAACTACTTCTTATCCTCCTCTGGATCACAGGGACAACATCCCAAGTAGAGCTGTCTAGACTGCCTACTCCCCCTCCAACACCTCTACTGCTTTCTGGGTGATACACTGTTGTTTCCAATCCTACCCAGAGATGTATCTCTTGAGTTTGTCTCCGCATAAGCTATCTCCCTGTGTCTCTTTTCTATTGAGTGCTCTTAGGTCACCCTATCTCCAGGGGTAAAACTGAGAAACTGTGTATCCTTCGAAGGATACGCATTTTTCTCCATTTGCATTTACAATATTATTCTTTCACTCCATACCCACAGCTCACGGCCATGTGTAAAGCTAGGAGCATAAATTGACAAGAACGCTGTTAGCTTTGTCTTTGGGCTCAGATTTCGCTTCACAACAATGCTACTACTACAGTGTCCCGATCCACCTGTCAATCTTCCTCTCCATTTTTTCCCCACTTGAGAACAAGACTCCGAGGTATTTGAACTCACTTGAGGCAAATCACTTCTTACATGGAGCACCTATTTACTTGTGTTGTTTAGAAAATTACACTTCTATCCTCAGCTAAAATATCTCAGTCACAGATTTTGGTCAAAGTGTAGATGTACTGATGTGCTACAATTTTTCACTAGTGGAAAAACAAAAACACTGTGGTTGCACTGTCACCTTACAACAAGAAGATGTGGAGTTTTCATGTTCCTCCCATGTCTGTGTTGTGTCTCTCTGAGTACTCAAACTTGCTTGGATTGATGGATAGTTGGATCGATGGATGGATGAATCCATAGATCGATGTGTTTGCATGTGTTTTGGGATTATTCAGGTCTTACAATGCAGACTCACCAGTCAGGTGAATCATACACAACGTGTTGTCAATACTACCAAATGTCAATTTGTTGGGGTGGATGTCCTCTGTTCAAGCATAATGTGCTGGCCAAAAACAGACTAGCCTGGGAAAAGCAGGTGCATTGTTTCTTAAGAAAACAACAGGAGTCCTTCCTGTGCCCGCCAACATCACGTCCCAGAAACTGCCTTTTCTCTCAAACCTACTCAAACCTTCCTCTGCAGATGTTTAATCAGAGTTCCAATGATGAATTATCTCCATAGAAGAAACAATTAATTTTGTTGTTTGGTCAAAATAATATCAGGTAATTAAAGAGTTAATTTAATTAGTTTCACTGCTTTCTTTTTTGAATTTGACCCCACTCATGCCTCTTTTTTCCCCCAAAAAAGACACACCTCAAACATGTGTGTGCAATTGTAGCCCAGTGGCAAACAGATGCAATTAGAGACTGTTTATTGTAATTATTATTAAAGGTGTTTTATTCTGTTCAGTTAAAAACACTTATGATTGGAGAGAGACTCTAAAGAAAAAATCCAAATTATTTTGTATGGAATTGCATTATTTGTGTTATTTAATTATTTTTGTTTCTCAAAGGTTATTTTTTGACCTGGATACAAATGCAGTCCAACCAATGGGATTGTTTGTCCCGCCTTGTGTTTTCATGTTGGGTTGCGCTGCTAAGGCTGCTTAGACCACACGCGCCATAGCTGTACCTGTGGGGAAAACGTGGTAGCTGTTGAAACAGCGAAGCTGTTGGTGTCTGCTTGATTAGCCGCCAGATTTGGATAGCCGAAGCTAGTTTTATGAGTACGAAGTGCTTTGCACTGGTCAGGTTTTTTGAGTTGGAGAAAGGAGCCGAGACTCCCGGAGAACTTTGGATTACAGACTTTGTGGAAATCCACAGAAGAGGAATAATTTTCCATTGCAATGGATGGCGAGCCACAGCCCATTTGGAATTGAATCTTGAAGTCTGGCTGCCTGAACTATGGTAGGACAAAACAGTGCAAACCATACATCGATCGTGGACTGAACTCACACCAATAACTCACCAGATCACCAAACAGGCCTGATCTGGATCCTATTGACACTTTAAAAGACCCGGGTCTAACATTCTTTTCTTTTTTTATTTTGGGTATCTGTGCGCGCACACACAATTTTGGTTATTATTGTAAATGCAATACAGTGCACAAATTTCAAATACAGTTGAACCATTGCTTCATCATTTGCAGTTGTGTTTTCACTGTGGTTACCCATCCTCTGGGCTCCTGTCGTTCCTGAAGTCTTCTGATTTGCCCATTGTTTATATATTTTGTTACATACTGGTTACACAATCTTACAAGTATCCCCATGTTTTTGGTAAAGAAGATCTCGTTAAAATGTGTCATGTTGAAGATGACTCTGAAAATGGCAGCCAAGAGGAGAGACCCTATCAGGTACTGGAGGCTCCACTATATAGCTTGAATTTTAACAACTTAATTTAAAGCTTAATAAGAGTTAATCCTTTTTTATAATATTTAGTTGATATATGCACGGGATATGAAATGTGTGACCTTTGTACTTTTTAATTAATATTATTATTTCATTTTACGCCTTTGTGTCACCCTTTTTTTTCTGGATAGACAGTTGTCCGTAGGTAAGTGTCATGAAAAATTTAACTCTCAAAATGGACACAAATAATCTTACTGTGTCATGTGTCTATTTCTATTCCTATATTAGGCAATTATACTATAGTATATTGAACTCTATAATTGCTATTGGATGTCCATTTGTAGAAAGCACTATTTTCTTTTGGGAACTAGTTACAAGACCTGCTGTTGTTGTAATTCAACAACAGCAACAATCATTTACCAAAATAACTGCATTTGTTAAATCAGTGCAAGTTGTGACTAGAGAATTAATTAGAATATCAACGTATAACTGGGTGCCTCACTCAGGACATTAATTTAGCTTTTTTTCTGATTTACATACGTCTTTAATCATCACCCTCCTTCCTTTGTTATGTTAGGGAATTTTATCTAATTTTGCCTCAATGAACGGCCTACATTTCCAGCCAAAGCTTCATAATAACAGCTCTTCTCATTCAAACAGACTCTCACATTCAATGAACAACAACGTGTACAAGAAACTAAATAGATGTGATGAGCTATTATTGGGAAAGCTGACCTTTAAAACACTTACTGTGCATTTTTTAAGAATAAATATTGACAAAGATTCCACTTTTTCCAAGGCTCCTTAACTACACTTTCACCCATAATAACTACACACATTTTGAAGATGAGAAATTGGCATTGGTGAATAGAATTGTCTAAGTTAAACAATAAGTAATACGAAGCACAGCACCGCATACATACAAAGCAGAGCTGCAACATGGAAATGAGCAGCGGCATTAAGACTCAGATTAACATTTAGATTAATCTCTCCAAAAGAGAAGGGTTTGGTCTTCAGCATTGTCACTAAAAACCACTGTGATCTACAGTATGTGAAGCTTTTAGACAGATATGAGCCTAAAAGACAGTTCAAAGTGATGCTTTTATGAGTCCAATGGTATTTGGGGAAATTACTGTCAGTGTAACAGCCAAATCTTAACAGCACTTCTTGATGTCATCTCTTCTTTTTGGTGCAGGGCTTTAAAATAAAATGTAAAAATGTAGCTAACTATGAGATACTTGCATGGTATGCAATTTTATTCATCATAGAGCTACAGCACTGAGTAAAAGTCGTCTAAATCTGGACCTTCACTATTCGCTGTTTTAAAAAAGAGAATAGGCAGAAAAGGAACGCCAAAATCTAAAAGAACGAGACTAAAAATCAGAGACAAAAGATCTTATGGGGGGATGAATCCAAATTCAAGATATTTAATACAAACTCTTGTCAGAAACTATGGAGCAGGTCACCAGAGACATCCAACAATGAATTCCTAGACCTCTCTGTTGAATACACTTGAGGTTTTGTCAAAATGTGGGGCTGTCTGCAGTGTTGAGGAGCTATGAATGCAGAAAAGTACCAGCAGATTTTGCTCCACCATCCAGTACCATTTAGCAATGGCTTCATGCAGTAAAAGTATACCTGGATAGAAACGTAGTGGAACACTATTAGTCATGGATTGGCCTCCCCAGAGCCTAGATCTCCACATTAATGATGCAGTGTAGGATGATCTTGACAGAGACTAGAACAAAAGACAGCCAACATCCAAAGAAGAACTTCTTGTTGGGCTCAAAAAGCCTGGAGAACTATTCTTGAGAAAGAGAGCTCAGGCTGTGTTCAAGAATAGACGTCGTCATTCCAAATATTGACTTTCAAGCACATTAGAGTTAGAAAGTGTTTTTGCCTTACAAATGACCTTTCCGTTTGTTTTACAATACATAATTGAACCTTTCCCAGTTTCCTTGCAAAATATAAAGAGAAGTGTGTTGACTTAAGATTTTTTTTCCAGTATTATAAATTGCAAAGAAATAAACAAACAAGAGATAACACTAAAATTAATT
Source organism: Neolamprologus multifasciatus (assembly GCF_963576455.1). NCBI lineage: Eukaryota > Metazoa > Chordata > Actinopteri > Cichliformes > Cichlidae > Neolamprologus > Neolamprologus multifasciatus. Next base: position 6,254,851 of record NC_140443.1, on the reverse strand, counting down.
TCGAGAGAAACACAACCCCCCCACCCCCCCTTTTTTAATTTCTGAATGTGTTGTTTTAACTTTTTAGGCCTGTTTGCGTTAGTGTCTCCCACAGTCACATTTGCTCTAAACACCTTATCTCTAATTCACACCAGTGTACAGCTCCAATACAGATAGACCCAGATGATGCTTTAGATATAGAGGCACAGTTTCTAGCTGTGATATCACTACAGCAGCGCAAAACAAATAAGGTTGTTCACTGAAACTTGTGCAGATTATACATTAGAACAATACACATTAAAGCTCTATTAAAGCTGAACTGATTAAACCAGAATTGTAGTAATCATAACTTTGATGCTCGTTCCCTAATATTAACATCCCTTAGATGTTACACTTGAAAAAAATATGACTCTAATATTGTATAGGTGTTTGATACTCTACTTTTTATATGTGTAACAAATTTTTAGTTAGACACTTTAAATCTTAGAGTGTATGTTTGTCTTAGCTCAAATGGGCATACATTGTAAGCTCTTTAATACAGAAGAAAAGTTTAGTTTTTTCAGAATATATGAAGGCGAGCCTCCTTGGTGAAGGGCAAGTCATACAGAGTGTTTAGCCCTGATGAGAAAACAACCATGGATCACTTCAGTGGCTGATGGTCTGGAAAAAAATTACATCCTGAAAGCTTCTGTGAATGGCTGTCGAACAGAAGACGTGTCAAAAATGCGCTTTCAGTGTGATTGTCTAAAGGCTTCCTGTCTTTGCCTCTCTCCTTCTGTCTTTGTCTCTGTTTGTGTAGCTGTCCATCTTCCTCAGTCTTACGAAAACTGAAAAAGATTTTTCGAAAGAATAGCCCGCTTCTCTGCACTTTGCAAAAGTGGTTGAATGACAATGGGGCTGTTAAAACCGCTTGGATCTCCTAATGCGTATCCTATCTATATTATTGATTTCCAATTCTGGTAGCAACTCTCATAGACCTGTGAAAGAGTCTCTACTTCACCCAGTGATCAGTAAAGTTAGTTTATATAGATACACGGTCCAACACAAGGCAGACACACACACATCATACAGGCATGAAATAGCACCACGTTCAAAAGCAGCAGTGACCAAACACCAAACTTCAAACTCTGCTCACATCAAGCCCTGCCAGCCTGAGAGGACAGGAGCTTTCAGACAGCACAGCAAGCATCTTGTCTCTAAGCCTGTCTGCTTGGCCTCTTTTCTATTTCACTTATTTTCCCATGGCAGACAGAAGCTCTGACCTTGTGTAATGTCCTGACTGGCCACTCAGACAAATCTTCCCACTTAATGAGAGAGTGTCGCTTGTTAGCCAGCACCATTAGCTCCAGCTCCTGTCTCTAAATCTACCTGAGAGAATATGTTGCCCCCAGGGAATACAGTAGTACAGTCACAACAAAAAAAATAACCCAAATTCAAATGTTTTTGCTAAATGGAAACAATTTACCGGTCGATCTACGTCCCTACCCTCACCTATGGCCACGAGCTGTGGGTAGTGACCGAAAGGACGAGATCGCGGATACAAGCGGCGGAAATGAGCTTCCTCCGAAGGGTGGCTGGCATCTCCCTTAGAGATAGGGTGAGAAGTTCGGCCATCCGGGAGGGGCTCAGAGTAGAGCCGCTGCTGCTCCACATCGAAAGGAGCCAGCTGAGGTGGTTTGGGCATCTGATAAGGATGCCCCCTGGGCGCCTCCTGGGTGAGGTGTTCCAGGCATGTCCCACCGGGAGGAGGCCCCGGGGCATACCCAGGACACGCTGGAGAGATTATATCTCTCGGCTGGCCTGGGAACGCCTTGGTGTTCCCCCGGATGAGCTGGAGGAGGTGGCTGGGGAGAGGGAGGTCTGGGCCTCTTTGCTTAGGCTGCTGCCCCCGCGACCCGGCCCCGGATAAAGCGGATGAAGATGGATGGATGGATGGAAACAGTTACATTGCACATTTTCTAAACTTTCGTTCCATGTAGTTTTGAGTTATTGTCACTTAGTGTGCTTTTCCATGTGGAAAAGCATGCCAGGAGCCTCATACCCTAGCTCTTTTCCGTAGACAAAGTAATTTAGTTTTTATTTCACTCTGAAGACATTGTAATGTGATCTGAAGTTTAAACAGACTGACCACAAAAACACTGGTGAAAGAACATAATGTCACCAGTCAAATCTGCTTGTGGTGTGACATGAAAGATTGCATCTAATACGTATGATGTTGTTAACTGCTGTAAGCTTGAACTTGGCAATGATGGGGAGTAAGAACCTTTTTCTAATGGAAAGAAACTTCTAACACAATTGACCTCGGGGTGGGGCAGCAATTTGCAATGATCAGTCGGAGGTTAAGAGCATAGAGAGACCACAAAGAAGTGACGGCATACAAACACGAGGAGTAAAATGAGTACGAGTGCCCAGAAGGAGCAGAAGGACTTTAAGCTGAATTCTGGATTTCAGCCAATCTGAAAATGATTTGGTTATGAAGCTGTTATGATCAGGAAGGCACACAGTGTTCACTCCACATACACATCTCTCCATAAATGGATATTGAACTAAAAAATAAATAAATAAATAAATTGTGGTGCAGTTATTAGAACTGTTGCCTCACAGTGAAAGGTTCTGGGTTTAAATTCTCCTGTGTGGAGTTTGCACGTTCTCCCTATGCCTCCATGTTCATATCTCTCCAGCTATTCTGGCTTACTCCAAAAATCCAAAGACAGGTTATTTCAAATTAGCTGTAGGTGAGCACTGATGGGTTTCTGTCTCTGTCACCCCAAATTGGATAAACTGTTGAGAAAATGGATGTTTATCTTATTTATTTGTGCCTATGTGCAAATTAAGCTTGGGTTAAAACATGCCCTATCACACCGCTAACCGTTTGCATTGCAGAATTATGTGTCGAGAATGACAGTCCTGAGAGAGAATGCGCACCATAACCTGGTGCATCACAAAATGCCTCCAAAGGATGGCTCGTGTGTAAGTGAGATAAGCAAGAGTCTTGCACATGTCATGCATTGGGAATGGAGAAATTGGTGAACATATCTAATTTTGGAGAACACTGCTTGCTTTAAAATGAAAATGCTTTAAATATCACTGCTTACATTTTGTAATTATTCTGTTACCCTGTTAATACTGACAGAAATAGCTGGAAAAGATTTTTGTGAGAATACAGAGCATACCGAGCAAAGGTCTGACCAATCACACCCTGACAACATCAGAGAGTTACTTGACTTGTCAGACAGTACTTCAACGTGAAAGTGTCAAGTCTCTAAGAAAAGCTCCATGATATTAAAACACATCTCACCTGAGTCATGAGGCTTTTATCTTTCCAATGTGAAGTGGACAGACCTGGGAGTCCTTCTTTTAAACCTCAACCTAAAATTCTCCAGCCTTTCAAAGAAAAGAAAAAAAAAAAAAAACACTGCTCTGAATGACCATTCATCGACCCGTCCAAATGGAACCATTGTTCAGAAGAAAAACTCCAGGGATGGCTGCGTCTCCTGTGGGCGCCACATTATGAAGAAGATGATAGATGTATTTTAAGAGGTCTTTCAGACTTTCCTGGCTGTTCGAACATATTCTAACAGAGTGGTAGCCATTAGTGCACACAGTCAAAACTGGAGAATCTATAAAACAAGGGCGTCGAATATGTTCGATGAGCAGTGCCCATTCAGGCTCTACAAACAAATCACTGTCAGCGACATGCTCAGAGTGCACACAATAGACAAGCTGCAAGCAGTCTGAATCACAAGGTCTCCTGCTGGAGGATTGTGCGAGAAAATCTGTTATCATTAAACAAGAAAATGATACATATATAGGATCAGTAGTCAGAGGATTGCAGTAATTCTCAGGGACATTTTGAGGAAAGTCAGTCTTTAAATCAACTTCTTAGGGTATATAAGTAAACCATGAATAAACTATTCTCCACCAAAGCACAATCGAATAGTTTTTGTAACATGTGTGACAGACACTTTTGCCTTGAGGCTTTTTCTGATGAGATTTTGGCAAATAGTACCTGAAACAACTAAAGAGCCAAATGCATCTCTCAAATCATCTGTCAGGTCTTGTCAAGATTTCCCCCCCCCCATTTCTTGAGAACAGGACTTTCAGGTACTGATCATTTGCTGAATATACCTTTTTAGGCCTGTTTCTTCTTTTTTCCACCACTTTTCACATTTTTTTAATGGACATTGCACACATTGCTCTGACATGCCAAGTCTCTGGTTGATCCTAAACCATCTCCAAAGATGGTAAGATGATAAGCTCTTAAAAATCATCTTGTTAGTGCAAAAACACTATTTTATACTTGTTAAACTGTGTCATCTCTGGCATTCTTCACAGATTCAACGAACAAAACAAGAATAAATTATGTATTTTGGCAACACAAAAACAAACACTGACACTGACAAAGTGCCTAAAGATAAAATTCAAAATTTTCTGTCATCTGTGACACAACACTGGCTCATCCCTTGAGTTAGGTGCCTTTTTGTGCTTCAATGATTTATATATGAGTGGGGAAAAAGTATTTGTTTGAAAATCGTCAGGTACAAGGTACAAGCATAAGACAATGTCATGGAACGGCTGTGTGCAAGCAGGAAAAGGACCCAAAGTGCAGACTCCGGAGACAAACGTGAACTTAAACAGCTTTAATGCTGAACTCAAAAGGATAACAAAACGTAGAATACACACTTACGCAGACAGAACACACAGCAAGATAAGGGTAGATCGCGACACGGACACAGAGAAACACAGGGCTGAAATACACAGATGGAGCAATCAGGGAATGGGTAACAGGAGGGAAACACAGCTGGGGCAAATCAGGCCTAACGAGACAAAGGAAGCAAAACCTGACGCATTTACATGAGACACGGACTTTCAAAATAAAACAGGAAACACAGAGACGCGAACTTGACAATGGGATACAGCTGACAGGGGAGACAGAGGCTGTGTCCAAATTCATGGGCTGCATCCTCCTGAGGACCCGGCCTTCGCGGTCTACGTGGGCCGGGTCTTCAGAAGGTCGGGTAGGCCGGAAGTAAACGGCTGGGGAAATTGGACGGTCTAGCCTTCTGATTAGCGTCAGCGCTGTCTCGGTGGAGTTTAATAAACTCGGCCGTCTGCTCCTTGCTATCTAAAATATAACAGGACACTGGCGTAAATTCTCGGCCGTCTCACACTTCTGTTTAATCAGTTTTCTGTTTGACGTTTATTCAGCTGTGTGAAAATCCCGGAGGAACCCACCCGGGGGATTAATAAAGTTTTATTTTATCTAATCTAATCTAATAACTTTAATCTCAGCCAAACCGATTTACTCACGAACAAATAAAACACTGAAAAAAGCCCAACAATAACATTTTTAGGTTGTCTAAGTGACTTATATATTACGTTTAACCTGAGTAGCGAAACTCCGCGGTGATCTGAAAATGATGTGCCGGGAGTTGTGCCGTTTTCGGCGGCTTCAGTGACCCCCGAGCTCCCGGCTTGCTATCGAGCTGGTGGGTAGCAGATGCTCCGAAAACGTCGAAGCACTTAATATGCGATATCTTGATAAACCGAGCAGATATTTGATGTTCACACAGCTACTTTCTCGCCTGAAAATATGTTAAAAGTTTATTTTGTGACCCAGAAAGATTAGTAAGAGTAATTTTAAAACTTAGTAGCGGCCGCCATTATCGGGAACTGGAGTTTGGCTGGGCCGCGCTATGAATTCTGGGATATGGTAGGCCACGAAGGACACACCCGACCCATCCTTCAAATTCGGGGAAAAGGAGGACGCATTTGTCGGCCGCATTCGGAGGAGTCTATGAATTTGGACAGCCTTCGGCGCGTCGCTGTGACGTAATCGGTCTACAAATGCGGCCTCAGGAGGACGCAGCCCATGAATTTGGACACGACCAGAGCAACTAGAGAACACAGAGACAAAGTTACAGAGTCCTTCAAAAAAAAATATAACAACTTTTTAGTCTAACTACTCTTTCTGTCGAGATTTCTACTGATAATAACTGTATTGCTATATACGGAATTTGAATGTATTTTCTATGATTATTAGTAATTGTTTTTATATTGTTGTACTACATGACTGTAAAAAGTGCTCTATGCTTATATATATTTTACACAACCCTTTATACTCACATATTTACTCTACACTGTCTGCAATGACACTGCGTTAAAAAGGAAAGGCTTAAAAACTTCCACCAGTCCCTAATACACTAGCTTGCACTGCACACTGCCATTTTTTTCATGTCAAAGCTACTGCAATTTTGAAGTGAAGTGTAGGCGCTAATAGAGAAGCCACTTTAAAATAAAGAGACAAAAAGACAGCACTGATGGAAGGACTAACAACAAGCGAAGATCACCCATCCGCTGTTTTTTAGGGGGTTTCTTTTGAGGTAGCGGGTGGGGTGGGTTGTTGGGGCGTCTGTGTAGTGCAACACTGAAAAATTGCTATGTCCCCTGAGAGGTGACCTGCTTATGTAGTGTGCTCCCCCTTTAACCTAGCTTTAAGCCATTCTCACCTGTCAGATCATTGCCTGGGTGTGTATATGAGTTTGCAGTTGTGTGTTTTTGTAGAAGTTCGCATGTACGAGTCCTTATGTGTTTGTGTGTTCGTGTTGGATTTTATTTTTCCTTTCTTTCTTTTTTGTTTTAAGAAGAAAAACTATTTTCCTCAACCCCTGTCAACACCCCAAAGCCATCCAAATAAAGCTCAAATTTTCATCATCCAATCCTTCTCACTTCCTCTCACACACACCAGTGATTTGAACATAGGCTGTTTAACAGTCTATGGTGACTGCATTAATGAGTAAGGCAATATTAGCCACTCGTTTAGATATACGCAGTATGCATGACAATGTGCTCTATATAGTCACAATGCGCTTTAGAAGATGCGTTCATGTTCGTATACCCAGACCAATATTATTTAGAGAGGGAAGCTCTCAAACATTCAGTCAGGTGCTGCAAGCATCTCCTCATCCACCTTTACACTTTTGTGCTGCAGCATTAGCCGACTGTAATCATGACTGTGACAGATACTGACAAAGGTGAGATTCGTACTACATTTCAGATAGCAGTAGGAGAGGCAATATTGATGAGATGTCCAGGAATAATACAGCGGTGTTTAGTAAGCAGGTACACAGGACAGAAGTCATGGACAAGTAAATATTAATGAATAACATACCTGAGCGTTATGGCGAGAATGTAATAAGAATGCAGTCTCTGTTGCAGCAGCCATTGAGAGCGGCACAAAATGTCAGTGGAAGGGTTAGAAAAACTTGATGACACAAAAATTTGAGGTATTAATAAAAGTCTAGTTTTGCACAGTTCATTGCAAGTCATCCATTACAGTTCTTGTTATAGTTAGGATATTACACTGTGTAGAGTAAAACTAATTCATTAAAAGTACAAAAATGTATTTCCCAAGGGAAAAAACATTGTTTGAGTTGGTTCAAATGTTGAAAATGGACCATGCACATATTTAGACCCAGAAATGTTCCATCTTTAGTGTCAAAATCTCATTTGCTGAAAGTAAACGCAAACCTTCCTATCGTGTTCACTACTGCTTTTGATGTCAGTGAACTTGAGATGATATTAAACTGAATACAGCAGAATATAAAAAAAACAAATAAATAAAATAGTACTTGCGAGAAAGCTTTTGTTTCCTAGGTTTGCTTGCAGAAAAAAGAATATAAGCTTTAAGAAATCTAAGAACTTTAATTAAAAGAGAGGTTACTTGATACTTTAAAAAAAAGAAAAGAAAATACAAACACAATCACATTTTAAAATGGCAAACTAACAAACATGTTTCAAAATTACAAATGGGGTCAGTGTTTTGCTTTGCCAATCTCTTATTTTAAAAGCTAATTAGCTAAATGCATTCATACCATTCCCTTGAATGTGTCATGCATTTGGAAACTGCTTTTATAAATCATTTTGATCATTATTTTTGTTCATAGGCTGGAACTAAATATGTTTTTTTTTTCACCTGGAGTCTTTAATGTGTTTGCCACTTGAAAATAGCAGAGGAAAACACGATGAAGGTCATACAGTTGCAAAAACACTCCATGTCTTTAGACACAAGTATGCTGCAGCCTTTTGTGGTCATTTGTCAAGAGCAATTATGGAGAATAACGTCAAACAACAAAAACACTCATAGGTGTATGCACATCAGCCACACGAGAATTCTGCATTTTATTAAATATATATTTTAAAGAACTTACAGCATATGTAAATATACATGCATGTACACATCCTTGGGTGTGCATACGCTCACACACACATGCCAGACACAAAGTGTGCGTGCGCATATTTAATTCCATAGTGTATTTGAAGGAATAAACCACGTCTTTATTGTCAGTCTGCCACTGTAAGCTGGCTCATCATGTCATTTGGTGATTAGGCCTTTGTGGACCAGATGTTTCAGTAGCAAAGGGCTACACGCATTAATCCAGGAAACATAACCCACTCCCCGCCCTCCCGCATTTTACCTCACCTTGGCGTGCCTTGCCAATTGATGCCCAAGTTCCTCCTGCTTCTTGCTTTTCAGGCTTGGCCAAGACAGTGTTTAGTAAACAGTGTGTAGTAGTGTTGTTATCCCCGCATAGCGCCTTGCGGGTCTGAAGATGCGTAATTTTCTCACAACAAGAGTTCCCATGATAGCTCTCTGCTTTGAGTAGCTATTAATGCCCTTTCTTGCTCAGTGGTTTGTCAAATGCATTAATCTGAGGCTTGGCAATGGATGGAAAGAAGCATGGGAGTGAAGATAGAAAGCATAGAGAGCAGAGGAGAGGAGAAGAGAGGAGGGGGGGGGGAAAAGACAGCATATTTTTCTGTGTTTTTTAGGACTAACAACCTTTGACCAAAGCAGAGATTTGAGGAGTTGGACACCATCACTGAAATTTTGATGCCTCATTTGGTCTGTCAACAAAGCAAAATGACTTTTAAAATGATTCCCAACCCCTTACATGTCAGATAATTTCTTACTCATTAAAGCAATTTGTCATCTGCTTTGTAAACATATCCAATCAAACATTACCTGCATCTGTTTAAGAAGGCCCTACAGTCCTTTCACTTTTAATTTATACACTGCTCAGTCTTACAATATGTCGTCCTCAAACTTGAGTTTTGCACTTGTGCCTTCATACCTTCACAGAACATTTTAACACATATTAATGGTATTTTTGCAGGCCATTACCATTTTTCTCAAAATGTTAAAGTGCCAACGTGATAGAGGTGCGTCACTGCATATTCATTAGAAGACACACAGCTAATGCAGTGACAAGCTCAAAGTGACACTGAAGATCTGATGAAGTATTGACTGCCTCTGGCTATATTCCCAAAAAATGCTCCAAAAAATGCACGCCAAAGAGCTTAGACACTTCCAAGTCCTTGCTTGCAATGTCAGCTCATGCAAAAACAAATTGATGATTATCTAATACGTAAATTTTGAAAATTTAACTGAAATTAAAAATGTTTGTAGGATCAAAGAAAGCGTGAGCACGTTACAGAGGGGTTTTCATTGAGAACGGAGAGGAACTTGCCCATGGGATGTGTCGAGTGAGGGAGATAAACGGCAACCAGACAGCTCACCATCTCTGTGGGTAATTACAAAGGACTTCAGGGTCTCTTTGTCTGTAGGAAATGAGTTATGTGTCATGTACAAACACTGTAAAGCAGTCTCTGGATTCATTAGCTCCCATATCTACATACAGAATAAATAAAAGAATGTTAATGTAGCTGTGCCATGACTTTGCGCTTCCATTGATTTTATACAATTACTCAAGAAAAACCAGACAAGCACAAACAAGGCAGTAATGACCTGTTACATTGGGGCAGAAGTTATCAAGGGAAAAGTTATCTCAAGTGCTGGTAAGGTTTCTTTTTTTCTTACTTTTTTTTTTGTTTATTTATTTATTTGCAGCTCAGGAACATCGCGGAATGTGAATTAACTGAAAGAAGAAGACTCTTACATTTTACAGTTGACTTTAAAGGGTTTTTTGTTTGTCATTTTGAAGAAGCCTGTCATGTTTCGGCTGTGTACAGGCAGGAGAAGGACCCAAACGCAAAACTCACGACAACGAAATTAAACTCAAAAAGCTGCTTTATTGCAGAATGGCATGGAAAACTAAACTGGGACATGGATAAACTGACACGCAAGGAAACCCAGCCATGAGGGAGACTACGACACTGACAAAGAGAAACACAGGGCTTAAATACACAGAGGGATAACGAGGGAATGAGACACAGAAGGAGAGCACAGCTGGGAGTAATCAGGCTGGACGAGACAAGGGAAGCAAAACTAGAAACACTCACATGAGACGTGGACCTTCAAAGTAAAACAGGAAACACACTGACTGAACTCTAAACATGCAAACTTAACAGCAACTGAGAAGACAGAACATAGGGACCAGAAACATGGTACAAAAAAGGTCACAGTAGACACAACATTGAACACAGGGAAGCCATATTACAAAGCCAAAGAACTAAACCTATGATAACCATAACTGAAATCTAGGGAAACAAGAAACAGTACAACAAAGGACTCAAAACATAATCCATAATATAAAAACACAAGATCTCTTCAAAATAAAATAAGAAACATAATGAGACGCAGACATGACAACCAGAACTTGACAACTCTTACTTAACAGGGGTTGGAAGACACAAGGGGAATCTAATAACAAAAAAACTAGAAAAACTCATGAGCTTAATCATATAAACATCCAAATAAACTAAACTCAAAACACTCAAAACCTTTTGGTACACATGAAAATGATGCAGATTTAGGTTTTTGTTTTTTTGGGGGGTTTTTTTGCTATTGTGCACGAGCTTGTTTGATAAGACATACAGTATGTTCAAAGAATAACTTTGCAAGAAAAATCAGTTCTGTTATCATCATAGCAGCAGTGAAGGTTTTCTTAAGCTTTCTGTGATTTTTAACTCATTCAAATGCTGGTGTAGGCAAGGCAATCAGTCCCTTGTTGGGTGTTTAGCGCTTGGCTTCAATTCAGTGTCACCTTCTGGCTCATAGGCTGAATGGAGCCTTACTACTAACACTCCTGCATAGCAATGACACACAGAGGACACTAGTGAGGTCTTGCTGATTTCTCATTCACTCTGAAGACTGGTGAAGCTTCGGCTTTGTTATTCCATACTATGACTGCATTCTTATACACATTCCCAGCATCTCTTTCCTACAATGTAGTGTTTTTGCATTTTTTGATAGAGCACAATACCCCCCCCCCCCCAAAAAAAAAAAAATCATATCAAAGTTAAAGTGGCCAGAAAAAAAAAAAGGAAGAAAGAGAGAAAGAAATCATGAGAGGCTGCTTTTGAAGCTACTCTGGTGACATCTTTCAAGAAAGAGCCAGAGGAGAACAGGAGCTATTCCCTCATTTCCCCTTAACCCCTCCCTCTTATCCTTTCTGATCTGATCGTAACAATCGCCCCCCCTCCTACTCCCCATCACCCCACCTCTACCTGGGCCTCACATTTCCCAAGAGGCATTAAACTCACTGGCCCTGTTTGATTTAGGCAGGTCGGGTGTCAGTGTTCGCTACAAGCCCATGGTGAACCATGAATAATGGATCTGCCATGGGTCTGAGTACTCCTGGGACTCCCAGCTGCCCCCTTCCTTCACTCCTGCTGTGACTGGAATAGTCAATGTCCCATTAACAACCAATGATTCATAAAGGCACACAAGAAACAGGAAATGTGCAAGAGAGATTGTTAATGGGAGAAGTCTGTTACACTTTTTTTTCTTACGTTTGAATTTCTTAAGAAAAAAAAAAGGTACTTTATTAAAAATACTTTATTAACTTTAAAGCCACTGGACATATGGTTTCATTGAAGGAAGGGTAGGCAGTATCAGTGTTTTTTCTCTCTCATGGAAAACATCTGGGTACTGGGCTTCAAAGAATAACCAACAGAAAACCCAACAGTTGGTGTGCTAATTTCCAAAGTAGGTTTTTAAGTTTTTTGATGTAGAATTCTTATGATGTGATTGAAGTAATGAAAAAAGCAGTTGTGTGAATGATTCCAGGACTTCCTGTGTTATCCAGGTCATACAACTCAAAGTACCCCTGTTGAGCTTCCAAAGTCCCTGTAGTTCGTTCACATAATCTTTTGTTGATCCTATTCTACAAAGTATTGTAGCGTTACTGAACAAAAGATTGTTTGAGTTGTATGATTTATGTTGAAGGGCAGTTTGATCTGCACAAAGGCAAGACTGATCACATGCTGTAAAGACAGCACTACTGATGCCTTGTGTATTTTTGTACACGCTTGTATACACTTTTCCCCATCCCTCAGAGGTGAAATCCTGGTAAAAACTACAGTAGTTCTTCACATGCAGACATGTATTTGAAAAGAATTTAAAATAGTTCTTGCTTTACTTGCTAGTTTTGCATGTTAGTGTGCATGCAGCTGCGTGTAAAGCAGCTCTCATTAGTCTTGTTACTACTTCTCACTTTACAATAAAATGAAAATAGCGCTGTAGCTTATGGTGCTATATCATGTATCATGAGGATGCCTGTGGTTGTAGCCTTGCATAGTTCCTCAATGTATTCCAGGAATACTGACAAACTGTCAATAAACGCACTACTTATAGTAGACTGACGTCTTACACCAGTACTTTCAGTGAACTCTATATTCCGATATAGATTATGTTCCTAATCAACACAAAAAATGTCATTATGAACAGCCTGAGTTATTACGGTGGTTTCAAACTATCTTCTGCAAATCTGTTGCAACTAAACTAGCCTGCTATACCAGGAGACATTTACTCCTCCTTTTCCATCAGTCTTCCTTTTCTTACTGTCTGCCACCTCCTACTCTTAAATGTTGAATCATGACCAGAACGAACCAGGAGACAGTTTTTTTTCTACCATACTGTTGCTGATAAGTTCTTTTTTCCCATAGCTGCAAAACCTAAGAAACAGAAATATAGTTATCTGATTTCCAGACAGTTGTGATGAATTTAACTACCTGATGTAGTGAGCATTGAGCAGTTGGAGGCTGTTTCAGTATTTGAGACTTGTTTGCCCCAGTTAACTTTTTGGACATGCAAGGCACAGAAAAGCAGGGATCATGCATCACATGTATACAGTGACAAATATATTTACAAACAGGCCACAGAGCATGCCTGAAGTCTACATCATTACTAATACAAGACAATCCCAAGGAACTCTGTAACTCCAGCTTGCTAGGAATGGCAAATGTATTTAAAGGGCTATAACAGGTAAATATTCAGTTTTTTAGATTAAATTGGTCATACTGGACACCAAAACCTTTAGAAATAATCTGAATTCGCATTCAGTTATTTACATAGACATAGAAATCGTCACACAAAGTGCAAATACAAATTAAAGCTGCAAGCAGCGTTATGAGGGCCCTCGCACCCCCGGCGCATCGAGCCACGCCCAACACCTAAAACCAGCATGTCCGATCTGATGTCACATTGATGGAATTCAGCTAACATCTCATCTCATTCAATCATGATTATAGTGGTCCCACTAGGTGGCGCTCTAACCATTGCTGACAAATGGCATAACAAACATTTCCAAGCTCGAGTCTCATTGCGCCTGCGACCTTTGGTAGAGATAGAACATTGTGTTTTTGAGTGACAGCAGATTACTGCTTTTTGGCGAGTGATTGAAACGCCACATGCCGCCATGACCACCCCGTTTCCCTGAACGTAAAAAGCTTCGCAATTTAACATCACAAAGGTCTTTAGATTTCACGCACTGGAGATCACGTCAATCTGATGAAATCCCTTGGAGGAGTTTGTCAAAGTACGGTGCCTGAAAAGAGGGGAAAATGTCGTCAAAATTACACCTTAATTTTAAAATGGCTGACTTCCTGTTGGATTTGGGATATTGCTCCAAGAGACTTTTTTGTACAGCTTGATATCTTCCATAAACTTACCAAGTTTCAGACTCATAGACAAAACACAGAGCAGGGGCTGATGTTTTGAAATGTTGTAGGGGGCGCTGTGGAGCCATTCTGCGCTATTCAAGGAAAATTATCACATAACAACAAAGCCTTCGTCACATTGGAGGTGTGGGCCAAATTTCAAGACTTTTTAAACTTTCCAAGCTCCTCAAAAGCCACTTCATTTTTCATGGTGAACCGCCTTCCCACCAGTGTGCGGCGTTCAGTTTAAAGTCACAATTTTTGCACTGAAGCATCATGAGGGAATCATGGTAATATTCACAGCTTTTGAGGTGGCCATAAACTTGTAAATTTCTGTAAATCTATAAACAGATTCAAATCGTCAGCTGCTGGCTTTGCTGTTTATTTACAAATTTTCCTGATTGGGAAAAAGAAGAGGGGGCTTTTTAATTCTGACTTCTGAAGTGAAATGAATGGAAAATGATACTTCATGGACTAACAGAAGGCTTGACTAAAACTAAGGACAAACTGTGATGTAACAATGCAGCTACTGAATCTCTGGAGGACAACTGGTGTAAACTCTTTATAGGAGCGTGAAGGAAAAATGGGACAGAAGGTAAAAAAAAAATTGATACAGAAAGGAAAAAGCAAACTATTTAAACAAAAGGTGAAGGGATAAATGCAAACCTTACCCTACTTTTTCTGTATCTTCCTAATTGGCTCCATGAACAAACTCACTCACTTAAAAAGTGGAGCAGCGTGAACTACAACCTGTCATGTGAAATGAAGGCTACACAATTTATTTTTTAGTGGCAAACGTCCTTATCAATACAAGCTAAAGCAGTTCCAAGCATAATTGTCCTGTTTATCAGTTCTATTACAGGTCTTCTAGAGGCATCAAGCTAGGGCAATAAATAAACCCAGGTACTGTAGAGTTACAGCGCAATACCCCGGCTAACTTGATAGATCTCTAATAAACATCACATCCTTCACAAAAAAGAATTATGCTATCTATTTCAATGTCTTCTAGAGTGCAACATCTCCCATACCAAAGCAATTACCAGGAGTGCCTGAATCACATTTTTTTGTTATAAATGACAAGCCTTCACCTTTGCTTGCCAATGAAAAAATGGCATAAATGATTAAAAGAAACGTCATTCAGATAGAAAATGAGCAATGAGAAATGAAATGTTTAAGTAATCTTCTTCATTGACAATTCATTAAATATTTGAAATTCTGTGTCTCTCTGATATTATTGTGTACTGGGAAACCAACGCTGCAGAATTCAAATAAAGCAGTAAAGGATAATTAATGTAAGTACACCAAGAGATTCTTATTTACTATTTAGATCTGCTTTTCATTGCCTCATATTCATCACAGTGGTAAACTGTGATGATATTTCGAGCTGGAGTTATGGATCCAACAAAAAGTTTTTTGCAACAATTATCTAGCACATAAAGGGAGGCAACTTTCTGGTTTATTTCTTAATTTAATATTTCTTGGAAACAATAAGTTGAAAAGTGAATTGTTTGACTGTAATTGTCTCCAATATGTAGTTGTTTTTCTTTTGCCTGTGACTATACTTTGAGCAGGTGAAGAAAGGGGACTTCACTGGTACATCTGTGCTCACTTTGAGCAGGAGGCTCATATTTCCAGGCATACAATGGAAGTATCTGTGGTATATCCGAGGCAAGACCATGTAAAACATACAGTTGCTTCAGCTCCCCCATCAGCAGCAATATCTGCTGCTGTCACCAGCAGGCCTAATGATCACAACACCATTTAGCTCAAAAAACACACAAATACATCGAGTGTTGCAAAATTCCAAATCAGTCAGCTTTCTTTCTCTCCCCATGTAGCACCATGAAATATAAAAGGTACTTTTAGCTGCTGCGCTATTTCCCAAGGGGTCATCACAACAGATGGGTCCACATGTTTGATTTGCACAGATTTTAGATGGGATGCCCTTCCTGATGTGACCCTCCTATTTATCCAGGTTTGGGACCAGCATTGAGAATATACCAGCTTGTGACGCCCTGAGGCTGAGCTTGTATTTCCTTTAGGAATCAAACAGGGGATCTTTTGTATGTAAGGTAAACGAGTTAGGAAATACAACACAAAACCACTAGCCACTCATCCATTTTCTTCCACTTACCCAGGTCTTGGTTGTGGGGGCAGCACTATAAGCAGAAACTTCCAGACCCCCCTGTCCCATGTGAAACAATGCTACTGACTGAATTAAGATTTCTTGGCTCCCTATTCCTCATGTTATTTATTTACAGTACATGGGTCAGACAATTGTTATGGTAATTTTAGTTGTGTTATATTTTTATTATGTTGTTTTATATTGTTATATTTTACAATCTAGCAATAACATAGTTAACATATTTGATTATAAAATGCTATTATAAAAAGCTGCAGTCTGTTATGCATATAAGGCCATTGTGAAGCTGGTACAATGCACAGCACTGAAAAGAAGCCACCAACATAAGTTAACATATAAAACTAAACTTACAAACCATAATAATCCTAGCAACAACATCAAAAACAAAGTCTACGTGGCCATAAATTAGCTAACTTTTGGAGACACAAAACAAGTAGGAACACATCAACATAGAACAAAAATGGAACAGAAGGCAAAGCAAACTATTTAACCCTTTAAGACCTACCATGGAAACAAGTCCACCAGAGCTTATATTATATTTTTACATGCTGTAGTGCCATTTTTGGGAGCATTTCAAGTTGATATACATCAATACAACCATTATAGCCCAACTTTTAATAATATGTCTGCATTAAGTGCATAGTAATTACATACATTGCAAAAAGGTGCAATAAACTACAAAAAAATTGAAAATCGTTTTTGTTTTTTTTAACATATATTTCTAGTTAGAGAAATTTAAAAGCCTTATCCCTCAAAACTGTAAATACAAAAAAGTTGCACAAAATAGTTTCCCACCACAGGAAATTTATTTTGAGTGTCTTCATAGTTTTATTTTTGAAATACACCAATTTTTATATACTGCAGGAAAAACGAAAATAAATCTTACAATGCAAATTTGCAAAAAAGCAGCATATGCATCAAAGTAAACTATTTCCAGCAGTGTAATATGAGTCCTAAGCATCCCAAAAACGACACAGAAAGTCATAAAGTCAAACATAACTTGTAAAAACTCCAGGCTCATAAGGCCCTGATGGTAAAAAACTACATTTCCGCAAATGACGTCACTTCCGGTTTCGGGCAGGTCATTGCGGACATGCGATAGTTCGCGCTGATGGACAAAGGAAGTGTTGCAAACAGCTGATCGGATCGGCAAAGCGTGTTTCTGGAATATTATGTTTTTGTTGCTGTAAGTGCTTTTATGCAGTTTTTGCAAAGCTATATGTGGAAGGAAACTTAGGACAAGCTGATGGCATAAGATGTAAGTACAACTCCTCCGGTTTCCTATACAAAAAAAATTATTGACCGGCTTTAAAGGGTTAAACAGATAAAGGGATAGATGCTAACCTCACCCTACTTTTTCTTTATCTTCCTAATTGGCTAAGTGAACAAACTCACGCTTTAAAATTTACAAGTCTCTTAAATCTGCAGTAAATCAAATACTTAATTACCTGAATGTCAAAATTGCCAAAAGACTTTCTTTCTGTGCCTGTGCTTTCTGATCTTTATAGCATTATTACCTTGTGCTGGTATATTTCTCAAAATATACTGCTATTGAATTCAGGTGAGCATTCGGTTTCTTGCAACTTTAGAATAGGCAGCACTGAAGCTGACATTAACACAAAAAAATTTATTTTACAGTGTGGCGGGGTGTAGCAGCGGAGGCATTCACCTCCCTCCAGCACTGACGCTTATCTGGAAGAAGACAAACATCACCCTCATCTGTACCGCACGCTGGTATTGCCCATTCTTCTCTATGGAGCCGAGACCTGGGTCATCCTCAAGCACGACCTCAACAACGTTGAGTTCTTCCAAATGTGCTGTTTGTGTCAGATTCGGACCGTGACCGTCTCGGCAACAGTGCGATACGTAGTCAATGTCACCAGCAGCGCTCAATGGAAGAGCTGTTCCAGAAGCAACGACTGCAATGGTTTGACCATGTCTGCCGCATAAGCAACCAGCACCTGTAGCAGTGCCACTCCCACTGGAGAAAGCGTGACACGCCCCAGGAGACTTGGATCAAGCAAACTGAGGACGATCTTAAACAACAATATATAACCCTTAAGCAAGCAAAGGTCAAGGCCACAGATCGCAAGCAAGGCCTGGAAGTGCATCGCTGACGGAAACCTACCGCACCCACAGTGACGTATTGGCTTTGTGGATGACCTCCCCCTGCTGACTGCCAGCTAGGGACAAAAGATATCCGAGTGCTAAGGATTTAAAATCTATGATAATATAGAGGTTAACCCTTTGAGTTTGAGGCAGTCTGTCCCTAATGTTGTTGTAACTAAAAACTAAAATAAAACTAAAATATTTGGGGGAATTCAGAGATTTGGTGGTCTTTAAGAGCGATTATTCAACAGAAAACATTTATCTGTCATCTGCAAGTTCTTCTGGCATATATTCATATGAACTCCATTCATTCAGTTATAAGTAAAATAATCACTCAGACAGAAACAGAATGTCTCTTTTATTTCTCAGAATCGTCTGAGTGCTGCAGCTAGTGGAATAGTACAGAGGGAAACGGAGATGTTCCTTTCTGAGTGAAGAGCTTTTGGGAGACACAATTCTTAAAAAAAGGTTAGGCTATGAATAGTTACTAAATGTAGCCTTTTTGTTCAGAAGTTGGCAACAATGTGAAAAACTGATCACATATGACTGAGAGTGATTTAAGCAGTTCAAGCTAACAGGGTAGTCAAAGTCAAATTTACTTTGACTTTGCCACATGTCATCTCTCTTTTTGCAACATTCCCCGGTGATTAATACAAAAACAGGGTTGTCTTTCATGTGTTACTGTTTAGGCTCAATTCGGTTTGAGCAGTGACTTGAAATAGTAACGCCCAGCAAATCCGTTAAACCAAACCAAAAGTTGTTTTGAAAATTTAAGGAGTAGAAAGTAAAGATGTTTGTTTAAAAATTGTCAAAAAAAATACTCATGTAAAGTAGAGTAAAACATTCAGAGGACTCATCAGTGGCAGGAGAGTCATCTGCATCACAATGAAATGAGAGCAAATGTTTTGTTTTCTTTCAACGTTGTCTAAGGGAGCATTTAAATTGAGAAAAAGAACAGGGCAAAGAATTATCTACAGATGAACATATAAAGGTTTATGCATTTATATATTATTACAGCTGTGGAGTGTGCCATCATGTAGTTGGTTAACTTTTTAGTTAGCCATTTTTAACACTGTCTTCTCCCTGCATACCATGACACCAAGACACATTCCTCTGTACAAACCTGCCAATAAACACGATTCTGATTCCTATTCCGAAGACCACATCGGGGCTTTTTGTATATCCTTTGACAGAGCACCGGAGAAGGAAAGGAGCTTTGGCCTCATGAAAAGAAGAGCGTAAAAACCATGCACACATTGAGGGAATATAACTCCACTTCAGCCTCAAAGCCTTCAACAGGTGATATGCCCGATGGTCTAAGGAGCCCTAGCCACCAAAGCTCTGTCTTCTGCAGAATATACTTTTCATATTACAAAGACACAGGGGGAAAAAAGGGGGACAAAACACTGGAACATGACACAAAAGTTTGTAAGTCATAACCACATCATATAAATAATAAATAAATAAATACATTTCTTGTAAATATTGCTTGTTTCTGGCTATTTTAGTATCTCTCTACACTAAAAAAATATTTAGTCCCAAAATGCTGAGCAATTAATTTGATCACATGTAAATTTTCCATGTAATTTTTAAAATAATTTAATGTAAAGCTGTTAAATATAATGGAATCTGGTCAAATAAAATTTAATTGATTGGTATACATTCAGTGTATGCCAAGCATATTTTCCTAAATGACTAATTACTTGAATAAATACATTTACATACATTTTAAAATATTCTTGAACTGTTCAAACACTAAATGTTAGATGTTTAACATTTTCCAAAACTTCCATCGTTGGGCCCCAGTTTTTACTAACACACCTGTTCAGATGTTGTGATGTTTCATAAGAGAAATAAACAATATTTGAGCTATTTTTCAGCTCTTTTTTCATTTATTCAAATGGTATTTTGTTACATTTACCATTTTATTACTTAAGTAAAATTATAGCAACATAAAATTTGATGTTTAGAAGTTAGATGTTTTTTGTTTTTGTTTGAAAAAAGGTCTTTGAAATTGGTTGAAATTTTGTTAACCTTGCAGGAATTCTGTAATTATGTTTACGTTGTCAGAACTCTTGTTGTGTTACTGGTTACCGCCACTACACAACTGAATCTGCCAAGGCCAGCGATTTCTGTTGAAACAAAAGAAAAATATTGCAGAGGATGAGCCTATTTTTACATTCAAACTGTTGCAATAAATTAGACGGAACAAAGAAAGTAGCTTAGAAACTGGACAAAGTGATTGAAGAGAGAGGAGATCATGAAGTAAAAAGGACCATGGTGGCGATTAATATGATTTGCCAGAAAATCCAGGTTTCCCTGGTTTCCCAATCATAGCTTAGCTTTGAGCCAAAGCCATCCTGCGAACTGGGACGGCTTCACAATCCTCTAGCTCAGAAGTATTGTTATGTCTCTTGGGTATTATCTTTCAAAGCCCATTATACTGCAGAAACAAAAAGGAGACGACACAGGCCCAGAATCGTAGTAACTCTAGTGTGCACGCATACATACACAATACGCAGCCACATGCTCATACAGTAGTTTAATCTTGCAGAGATATGTATTATCAGTATAAATCCCAGCATGGCCCCAGATATGCAGGCAGGCAGCTGTGCACCATTAGAAGCAGATGTGACATATTCATATCTTAAATTCTCCAAGACAG
The DNA here is from genome assembly GCF_963576455.1 of Neolamprologus multifasciatus. Taxonomy (NCBI): domain Eukaryota; kingdom Metazoa; phylum Chordata; class Actinopteri; order Cichliformes; family Cichlidae; genus Neolamprologus; species Neolamprologus multifasciatus. The sequence continues at coordinate 6,234,053 of NC_140443.1, read as the reverse complement.
ATAATGTAAGTATGGTAAATTAAACACTGTGTAAATATATAATCAACCAAACATTAAATCACACCATATAACCCACTGAAGCCTATTATTTCTTGACGATATTCAGTGAATTAGGCAAGTACAGTCAAACAGTGCTCTCAGAGGTATATGCAGCTGTGCATTCATAGATAATCATAATATTCCAATATTTCTGTGCAAACTTTTATTTGAGTTTGCACTCGCAGTACAAATGCATGTTGTGCACATATTAACAGATTGCACTGCTGTTGTGTAATAAAGATTTAAAAGCTGTAGTTGCAGGCACTACTGTGATAAGATTGTGTCACTCACTTCTTAAATTTCTAGCCACCCACCATCCAGCATATCCACCACCATAGCATAACCTCTTTATATATATTAACACCAGAGGTTTGTAGATAAGTCGTGTTTTAAATCACCTTATGTAAATATAGCTGAAGTAATACTTACTGTATATAGACTACTGAAGACTACTGAAACTGTGTTGTTCCGCTAAAGGAGTACATCTCTGCTCAAAATGACATGGTTGCTGTTTAATACCATTGCAAATCGCACTGCCATGAATCCTCATCTAAAAGCTCAACTTATCCATGTTTTAGAGGCTAGTCAACACTTTGGTGCAAAAGGAGCCGAAGCTCACTGGAAAGAGAACTTTCCAAACCGTGCTGGCATATCTGCTTTGTAGCCTTACTAACTTTTCTGTCTGGGTTGTGAGAAATTTAGTGTTTTTTGTACGTTCGCAGATCTGTCAAGCTGTATACATCATTTATGATCCATTCATTGTCTGTTTGTTGTCTTCATTTCAAATTTTTTATACCTTATAATAATGGGAGAACTGATATATTTATGCATACAGTTTATTTGACTATGAACTTGACACTGACATAGACATCAATGTAACCCTATCACTCCTCATGTATTTTTAAGCCAAGAATGCAGTATTTTCAAATGTGTCTTGTGCCTTTAAACTGTCCTTAATTGAACTTGTATCTTTTTACTTTCTCAAAGTCTCAAAGCCACCATTAATGGTGAGATCACAGATATAGTGAGAACCACACAAGGCCAGACCAAAAAAAAACCATTATTCAGGAGTGTTTTCATTTTTTCCATCTTAAATGTTATCTCAAATATTTACTTTTTACCTACTGGCAAAGTAGGTAAGACATTTAAAGGATTTTACATATAAATAAAACGCAAAATAAAATGGTTTCTAATTTAATAAATAATACAAATTCTCTCTTAAGATTCCGAGTTGCACACCAACAACCAGTATTTGGCATGCAAAATGTGTGAGGCTTAAAGAACGGAGTAATATCATCTTTACTATGATGATTGCAGCATACATATATATATATATATATATATATATATATATATATATATATATATATATATGTGTGTGTGTGTGTGTGTGTGTGTGTGTGTGTGTGTGTGTGTGTAGGCCAATCTGATTCAAACTTTGCATGAATATTGTCACACATACAGTTATGAAAATGATCATTTTAATAATAATTATGAAAATATATTGTTTAAAGATTTCTTATGAATCCGTTTTCTATCTATATCTATCTATCTATAGATATAGATAGTAGATGACTACTATAGATAGTATCTATATCTATAGTATCTATAATATATTATAATATAATATCTATAGTATAGATAGTATAGATAGTAACTACTATAGACACTATCTACTATAGATAGTAGATAGTGTTTCAATGTTTATTATGAATCATCCAATTAACAAGAGAGTACTCTACTAAAAAAATACTATTAAAATATTTTTTGTTTCAATTCAAATAAGATTTCCATTAAAAAAATTGAGCTTTTGAAAAAGTCTTTAAAAATCTTAACATAAAGTGGTTTTTTTTAAGCAGATAATATTTTTATATGCTTATGACAGAAGTAAAATAAATACACTTCATGTTCTGTCATAAATATTACTGGGCACCAATTTCTAATTGCAGTAAATGGGTTAACTAAGAAACTAAAGAGATTTATATTTAGGCTTAACAATTTCATAATGATGGTATTGAAATTTGGTTTAGGAATTACTTCGTGAATAGGTTAATTATGTTTTACATCAAATGTGGTTACCTGTTATGGCATTTTGAGGTGTCTAATCTGAAAAGAACTGGAAATCCTGCTATGGTTAAAGTAAAGATAAAAATATGGACCACGTTCTTGCACTAGGCCTTAAATTGGACAAAACCCTAATATGTCATCACTATGACTCAACATGGCACCCCAGTGTTCATTAAGCAGACAAATGATAGTCTGGGCATTGCAGAGGTGAGGATCTTGAAAATGTTGCAGGTTGTTGCAAGAGATAAAAAGGACCAAGAGAAAGAAAGAGCAATATTTTCCATCCATCCATCCATCCATGTTTTTTCTAAGGAGGCTTTGCCTTTCTAGATTTATGGTCTTGGAGCATTCCCGAGAAAGCCTCAGGTTAGAAGATGAAGAACATTTACGGATAAAGAAAATTAACAGATGCCTTTACCTGGATATCTTTGAAATGTGAGAAGACAGTGGAGCATGTACTCACATATGCACACATAGGTTTCTTAATATCTCAATTCTCCACATTAAAAACTAGGCAGGTTGACACGCTCAAATTCTTGTAACACTCATGTCATTACTGCAGAAATCATTTTAATTAAAAATTCCACCAGAGTGTAAACAGTTGGAAAAGAACCTCAAAAGAATTAGGAAACATGCCAGTGATAAGACTGAGTAACAGTGTACAAGTATTCATGATAGTATGCATGCATTATATTAGACAAAAAATAGAGACAGACAAATATGGAACAAGAAGAGAAATGTTTTGTGTGATGTTGTGGGCGGAATTTCTAAATATATGAAGTGAGCATTTCACCTCATTGGTCTTACACAAGGAAAGTCCAAACTGAGACTTTTCCATATATCTAATCGGCAGTTACCTGAACAGAAAATTTAACAGGGGTTTGTTAACATTTCAGTCTAATAGTGTTTTACTTTACTTTTCTAACATCAATGTAAATTTCACAGAAGAGAATTGGAGCACATAAAACTACTGAATAAGTGAAATTTTATTCATATTTCGTTTCTTTTTGTCCACTTGCAAGGGAGCCTTGAGGATTTTGTCAACGTTTCATGACTTCCTAACAATGCTGCTTTTTTATACCCACTTGGTTACATATTTCTGGGTTATTATTGAATTTTGTTACATTACGAGGTGCTGCAGGGATTATGCCTTTCCTATTGAAAGGAAAGAATGAGTTAAACTCAGGCACTATTAGCTATTTGTCTGGCATGTTCAGCTGAAGGCTTTGCTGTCTAGCACAGACAGCTCAATTGATGAATTCCTTTTTTTTTTTTTTGCCTGTCCCGTTTGGTTCTTTTGCCATCAGAATTATTGTCTCAAGGCGAAGAAAGATGCCCAACAGATTTACTTTACCAAATGGACCATCCCAGCCTTGCCATATTGGTCTATTTGATTCACCTTTTATTGTTTATTTTATTTTCACTTGCTAAATATGGGACAGACTTGACTGGGGAAAAGAAAGGGGAGAAAGAAAGAGGGAAAGAAAAACAGCGGGGAAGAGGGACGGGGATAAAGGGCAAAAAACAAACAAAATAAGCAGACAAAAAAATGCATATATCAATCACCTGGATCGCCCGTTGAGAAAGAAAAAAGAGAAAACAAGCAGAAGAAAAAAAAAGAGCAACATAATAAACAACATCACGATGATCTATGGGAATATCACAGTAAATGCTAAACATTATTGTGCAGCACGTAAGATCGACAGCGCACAGTGTGCTTTGAGGTAGGAGCCAAAAAGGGTGTAGTTTGTGTGTGTGAGCACCCGTGTGTACACCTGTGAGCATGAACGCGCTTGTTTTAAAAGGTTCCTTCATGTAATGATCTGCTAGAGGGTGTGGGGGGGCCACAGCCCCGTCCACCAGGGCATCAAGCAGGTATGGAGCAGATCAAAGCTCCAGACATCCAGAGGCCCTCAGAACACAAGAGACCAAGGAAGACCAACAGAGGGGCAGCTGCGCCACTGTCCCAGAAAGAGCTGAGGAGAGTCCCAGATGAGGGGTCACTCAGCAGCCGCGGAGCAGAAGCCAGGGGGGGTTGCAGTGACGTGCCCGTGAGCTCCGCCGGCAGCCAGCTGTGCCAGAGTGACCGAGCCCCAGACCGAGAGGCCGAGGGTACCTCACCCCCGAAGTGGCCCGAGCGAGCCCCAGGCTCCAGGCCCCGACAAGCAGCCACCAAGGAGTGAGCCGGTGTGTACCTGGACGACACAAAGAACCACCAACGCACCGATGTCTGAGGGAGTCTGCCACTGGCAGGGGAAGTGGTGGGGGAGATAGGCCTCCATACCTTGGAGGGCCTGAGATGTCCCCAGAGAGGTGGCGTCTGATACCCGACCTGACATATAGACACAGGCATACAGGCACACACAGATACAGACATCCATTCCCACCCTCATGCTCTCATATGCAATTACTCAACACTCACACAATTGCCCCTGGAGGGGGAAACTGCACCCAGACTTAGGTAGTGTTACCCTTTTCCCTGCGGTGGAGAGAAGCAGACTGCCCCGACTCGGCAGCAGCAGGGAGGCCCCACATTCCAGACCCCAATCGGGCGGCCAACTCCTCCTCCTAGCCCCCCCGCTCCAACAGGCTGCAGAGAATGGGGGTGTGTGAAGACTCCAAACCCCCCTCCGCCCGCTCATATGTAGTGTTGATGCATGTGTGTTCTAAGGTGCATTTAAAACCCAGGAGGGCATGGAGCTACCTGCCAGAGAGCAAAGCCCCTCCTGATAGCCCTCAATGTCTACATGTATTTAAAACTGAGAGGTGGGCAATGATGCCCGAGGTGAATTCCTGATCAAAATCTGCTATGCAGAGTGATTACTCAAGCAGATTGACCTCGATAATGTTGGTACCATCACAAAGCTCAAGTATAGTATACCAATGGCCATGGAGACATTCTTCCAAGTAATTCTCTCTTAATTGTATTTCTTTGAACCTACATTAAAAACTGCTGAAACTAGTTGGCCACTGCATGCTAAAGTTCTCAATAACAAGAAAAGGGAAGAAACTATTGAACTTTTCAGCACGAAGGCTGTATGATAACTGTACACAGATTTGTGTGCATGCAAGTGTGTGAGTGTATGTATTTGCATGTATTCTTTTTCTTTTGGGTGTGTGTAAACACACTTTTCCCAGCAAAAGCTTATACCATTAGTAATAATGTAGAACAATCCACATGAATATGTTATCAATGCATAATTCAGCAAACACATGAAAACTTAAAAATGTGTGTCCTTTTTGTGTTTGTTTGTAAGTACTTTTATGTGGCAGTAAGATGAAAGGTATTGTTATGTGATCAAACTATACAGTCATACCTGAATATTTAATAACCCCTTTACTACAGAGAAAAACATCATCGCATCATCAAAGTTGTAATTTTGATCATGTGATATTTTTTAAAGGGATCATTCTATCAAGCCTGAAATTCATTCCAACAGCTCAGTATCACTTTAACTGCAATTATTTAAGGATGTCTTTTCCATTATACCTCTATCAAGTGCCAACAGTGTCACACTGGAAAACAACTTAGTTCCACTCCCAAGGAGTCCCTAAAAGGGCTGTATTAAGAGTTATTACTTTGCCCGGAGGAAGTGATATCCATGCGGGCTGCAAACACATTTCTTAAAGCTGCCACTTACCACACACCTGGTATTCTCTGTCAGTCCAGATACAGAGTAACCATTATTGATTATAATAGTGCACAATTTATTGTTTTTTTCTGCATTCTGAGCGCTTTCCCTGTTTGCAAAGCTCATAGAGATTCTGTAGTTTTGTTTGGTCTTTCATGTGACAAATACCTATATGACCACTTTTAAATCACTACTCAAAACCCATCTGTTTAGAATTACATACACCTGATCTGTCTTAGGCCATTTTTACCTTGCTCAGTTTTTATATTTGCTTTTATACTTTTATGACTGTTTATGTCTAAATTTTATCTACCATGCTTGCTATATATACATTTTTCTTATGTTTTTTTATGGTATTGTTTACGTGCTACTGTAAGGTGACCTTGAGGGTCTGAAAGGCGCCTATAAATAAAATGTATTATTATTATTATTATTATTAATGGAGCCTAGATACATAAATCCAGAAATACTAAAAACACTCATTGTTTTCATACACATTATTATTATTATCATTATTACTGCAAATTTGGGCTTTACTAAATTGCTAAACAAAGAATAAATTAAAAGAAATAAAATAATCATCACTAATCTGATACAACTGTTTATTATGTAGTAGGATTATTTGTTTTGACATATCTTCTTTGTCCAAGCACCCAAAACTGTGTCACTTTCAGTTTTCATGATAAAAAAAATCTTAAAAGTTAAATCTTAAAAATGAAATTACCACGCAACTTAACTGCTCTATCATATTTCCAGTTATTAATATTGGATTTTCTCCCATACTATGATTGTGATGTTTTGCATATACCGTATTTCCCGGACTACAAAGCGCACCTGAATATTAGCCGCACAAGCTAAAATCAGGGGAAAATCCTGTTTTGTACATACATTAGCCGACTAATGTATGTACACCTGACTAAAAGCCGCAGGTGTTTCAATGTTGACTTATCATATGTAAGAGAATATGCACAAAGGGAATTGTCAGGAAAGAGATGGCTGTTTGGAGACACGCCCCTTTTATTAATATTTTGAAAAACAAGTTATGGGTACATATTTGCATAACTTTTTAGGTATATGTACAAGTACCGGTAAATACAAGTACCAAACATGTACTGTGCTTCATAAACGAGTAACAAATGTAGTACATAACAATAACCTACAGCACACATAGAAAAATAGATTGGGACTACCTTTTAGGCCCAGGTGCAGTTGACACGGCTTTAACAAGAAGAAAAGTCAGTCATTCACCACCATCTTTCTCTTCTTCCTGCGCACTAAAACCACCAAAGTCCTCTCTCCAGTGTCGGATAAGAACAGGCTCAGGATGGCTTCGTCATCCACTCTCCGCTTCTCTTCTTCGTTGTCACTTTCAAAACCAAACAAATCCTCGTTGTCAGTGTCAGAGCCGAACACCCTCTGAAGGGCCGTGGCGCTGTCCTCCTCTCCATCATGCAGCAGTCCAGCCCTTCGAAATCCGTTGGTGATCATGGATGTTTTCACACTTTTCCACGCTGTCAGAATCCACTGGTGGAGTTGGGCATAACTTGCTTTTCGCAAGTTTATCGCCGCTCATCATCCACGCCTCCCGCTGAACGCGTAGCGCTACTTTGAAGTTTGTTTTTCGCGCTACTTCGTACGGCACTACGTTGCCTGGCGGACGGACATGTGACCAACATACCACTCTTGAACCCCGATCCTTCCGCCAGGCAACGTAGTGCCGGAGAACAGCGGAACAAACAAAACAAATCCTCTTACGATATCACAAAAATCATGGACAATCCATAGAAAAGCCGCACCTGACTGAAATCAGCAGGGTTCAAAGCTTGTACAAAAAGTAGCGGCTTATAGCCCGACAATTACGGTACATTTATTATTACTATATGTTTTCCACTATGTCAATTAGTAAGGAAGACCGGATAGCGCCATTTGGCAATCACTGGTCACTAGGGAAAAATGAGTATTCCCCAACTGGTTGTTATTGGTTTCTGGAGGTTGCTGTGAAATCATTTGCTGAAATCCCAGTCACACAGGAGTAGAGACCAGTCAGCAAACACCTGGTAACAACCTGAAACAAAAGTGCATGCCCAACCAGTTGGCAAATATTTATCAGAGGTTGCTGACTGTCACTAGGTGGAAAGGACCACAAAGAGTTATATACTTTTGCAATGAAAACCTTATGATTGCTTTAGCTGCTAGCAGGTTCCCCCAGTTTGTAGTTTGCATTGAAGCCACCAGCTTGTCAACTACAAGCTAAGTAGTAATGAAACTGTGAAGAATTCGATGCAAAGCAGAGACAGAGACCATTCACCTTCAAATTAAAGTTTTGCCTTTTGAAATGTGCTGTCTTCCCAAAGAGACAACTTTTATTTTGAATGCAAATAGTCTCCTTTTTCAGTTTGCAGCACACTTTTTCAAGTTTCCCTACAACTCAGTGGTTAGGGAGCGTTTGCAGACAAGTCAGCCTTGTCCGTGCAAACCAAGCGGGATTTGGTGCGGCACACACTTTGTGACTTCGCTTAGTGACAGCTAGCAACCTCCAAAAAACAATTTTGATTGCCAAGGAGTTCAACAACTAATCTTTAGACCTGTTTAAAAAAATGATGCAACAAAAGTAATCTCTGCTGCCAGGTCACACTTGAAAAAAGATTTTTTTTTTAATCTCAATTGAAAGTTTACCGGGATAAATAATTACATTTATAAAAACAAAGAAAAGAAAATATTAGGGTTGTGCATTTAGCTCTATGTGATAACAAACAACAGTGTGCCAGAACCATTCATCAGTCACAAGTTTGCAGTCCTGCCAGAAAGAAATCAGAATGAGAACAAAGTAAGAGTGTGAGAAAGCCAAAGACAAAGAGAACTACCCAAAGCCTGTATTAGCCACTCACTGAAGCCAACTGTCTGTTGCTAGGCTGCATTACCAGACAGTAAATGAAAAGCTTTGGAGGGTAATTTCAACAAATATACAAATTCAGCATTGATGTTTGCTCATTCATCCATTGTCTTATCCACTTATTCCTACTCAGGGTCAGAAGGTGCTGGAGCCTGTCCCAGCATAGACAGCACAGAAGGCAGGAAAATACCCTTGACAGGCTGCCAGTACACAAATGAACTGACATGGACACACACTCATTTGTACTCACAATCACATCTAGGGACAATCTGTAGTCTCATATTAAATTAACATCCATACATTTGAACTATGACAGGTAAACGTGGCAACTGGATAAAACTCCTTCTTGTTCCCAGGCAGCAAGCTAATGACTGAATAAGAGTCATTCAAACATTCACACAAAGAAACACTGAATTCTGACTATTAGTCATAACATAACATTAATAAACTGATTCTTAGTCACAAAGGGGAACAAACTGATACACATCTTTGCCACTTTAGTTTCTAAAAATTGTTCTGCTTTTAACTTATTCAGCCAAGTCGACCAATTATCGTATGCGTATCTTAATAATGATGCATTACATGGTCTATTTTGGAAGTCATGTAAGTAAGAGGTCATTCCTGTTAATGGCTGTACTTGACTCAATCTGTAAGCCTTTAAAAGTGACAGCTTATCATAGATCTAATTTCAGGGACACTAATCAATGAGCATCTACAGTCCTCAAAAAATGTCACTTTATACTGAGAGCAGATAATTGGAACTACGGACAAAAAGTACACAAAAAAGCACAGATTTCCCTGTTAAACGGAAACAAATTTGTGTTTACTGGCATTAGTTTTACATGCTGAACAGAGCATAAAATAAGCTATGATTGAGAGTAGACTGTTTGCTTATTAACATGACCCCAGTGCTCTTCTCACACTGGGTTATGAGAAGAGCAAACAAACCAATATGATAATAACTTGCTCCTCTTCGCATCACCTCTAAATCCTTTGTTCATTTTAATCTCTAACATATGAAAAAAAACCCTTATATATGTGCGCGATCGCGTGTGGATGTTTGCATGTGATTCACTGAAGTTACGTATCTCGAAAGATATCAAGCATTTCAGCCACAAAATGCGGATGACTTTCCCTACCTTGGCAGCCTTCATCCTTCCAAAGTCGACACTGATTCAGAAATACACCACTGTAAGCTCTGCCAATGGGGTTATGCCAGACTCAGAGGAAGAGTCTCTGTGAACCGTGACATCCAGGTGAAGAACTGCCTGTTTACAAAGCAGTTGTTCTTCCTACTCCAGTGCAAGAGGCACAAACACAGGCCAGGCAAACCAGCTATGAACACAGATTGAGTAAGTCTGGATCCCATCACCAGAGATGAAATCCTGGCTCTAGGAAATCATACACATTTAGGTAGAAATAAACAGAGGAACAAACAAAAGCACAGTGGAAGAACTGACTGTGTGAAACGTTTCTTCAACTATCACGAGTGTACTGTGTGTCAAGTGCAATGCTATGCTCATTATTGCATTGAGCATAACCTATCACTATGGATATTTTCAAAAGGGGTGACTGTAGCTCAGACGATAGAGCAGGTCATTTGTTAATTGGCAAGTTGGTGGTTCATTCCCTGTCTGCTCCAGTCTGCGTGCCAAAATATCCTTAGGCAAGATGCTGAACCTCAAATTGCTCTCTGATGTGTCCATTGGAATGCATTTTAGATAAAAAGGTGCTTGTATGAATGAGGCATGTTGTATTGAGTGCTCAATTACAACAGAAAAGCGCTATATAAGAATCTGCCCATTTGCTAGCAGTAGAAGCTGGCAAATGCATAGAAGCTGTTTTTATCTGAAGCACACAAAAAGCTAATTTTATAAAACTCCAAACATATATAACATAATCTATTCTTCCACCACTAGTAGTAGTAGCAATAGTACTAATCGCAAAAAACATAAAAAATGTTGTTATCTATGAAAATTGCCTTTGTATTTCCAAATGTTTTTAAACTTTACCTATATCAATTTTATCAGATACTGAATATTGTTAGTATCCATTTGCTCCTCTTCTTACTACTCTCTCTTTTTTAAGTAAGTTTGGCGATTACAGTATTGTGAGTGTTGTATTTCTTGTACTTGTTGGCACAATGATGCAGTGGTTTGTACTATCACCGAGCTCAAACTTGCCAGCCAGCCAAGACCATTCTGTGTGGCATTTGCATGCTCTCCCTGTGCCTGTGTGGGTTGTCTCTGGGTACTCTGGCTCTGTCCCACAGTTCAAAGATAAGCTTGTTAGGTCAACTGGTGATTCTAAATTGGCTGTGAGCATGAATACTTGCCCTGCGGTAGACTGGTGACTTGTCCAGGATATAACCTGCTTCATCCAAAACTTCTCAGTGGAGAGCATTACTTGTATAATTCTTGTATATAATTCTTATATATATATATTTTTTCTTGCATCATGTCACCAATTTTCAAAGTAAATATATTTCTAAAGATGCTTGACATGAAATTCTCACCAACCATCCAAATTGCACGTGCAAAGAAACAAACCACAGATGTCTATAAATTATGTTATGTGTACTAATGAGAAATGAGACAGGGGAAAAACACTGAACACGCTTACTGACATTTATTTAGTTCTTTGCTCAAAGGCCTTTGTTGGTGATGACAGCTTTAAGATGCCCCCTGTATGAAGAAACTAGTCACATGCATTGCTCAGGTGTGATTTTTACCCTTACTTATTGTACTTACAAAGATATATAGATAATTATATAGATAGATAGGATTATATAGATATAGATACACACACAAAGAGAGATAAACATTTAAGTTAAAACATTATAAAAATTAATAGCAATGCTTTTTAACTCATTTTCCACTATAAAGCAATAAAAGCATCCATCTGATACAACAGATGAACATAAAAACTGCTCGGCACTTGTTTGTGTTTACATGCTAATGTTTGGTCTGTCTAACTGTGCAAAACTAGCAGAATTTATCAGTAACAATAGAGGCATGACTTCCACGTGCATGTTTATACTGTTTTTGGAGCACAAAATTAGCATCTGTTTAAATAAAAACAGATGATCAAATAATAATTAAAACTTAGAATTAGACAATCACGGTAAGGAAAATAAACATTATTTGCAAATGAGTTCGACTGGAATACTAAATCATTCTTATGGCTGTTAGCTAAACATGAGGCATTTAGCTTTTTGATAGAAAAAGCAGTTATTTTAGCCTCGCAACAACATATCATTTTCACGTGTTTACAGTTTAAAAAATGGGGACATAACTTATTACTAACTAGTAATGATTTTGAGTCCCTTTTGTTTTTGCTAATCCTGGCTTGCTGCGTTCCGATGCGTCCACTCTTTACGCTAATCCAAACTATGCTAAGCTAAGTATATGGCCCAGTGGCTGTAGATTTATATTTAGAGTATATACATATGGAAGCAATATCAATCTTCTCATCCAACTCTTATACAAGAGTTACTTGTTATACAAAAACAAGCTTATACAGAAAGTTTATACTTTTTCTTTTAGCTTGAAGGACACAAAATAAGGCATGATGATGACAGCATAAACTGCACTGTTGAATCATTGTTGACTAGCTTGCTGCAAAACAGCCTCAACAGTGGACCAAATAAAACGGTATGAGTGACTTGTTTCATCACAGGTAAAAGCAGCTGAGTTTCCTGAGTAAAAGCCACAGTATTCGAAAATTGCTGGATCAAAGTATTGCCTGTAACGCTCTTCTTGAAATCAGTTGCAAACAGCGCTGGAAAATCAACCATGGAGCCGGTCCATGGCCTTAAGCTCTCTGTCTCCTTCTACCTAGTGATTCCATCACAGAGCTCAAGCAGTAATACGGTTGATGCAGTCCCTGCCCGGAGGGGGTAATGAAGTGACTAAGGGCTGACCGTTCCTGACCGCCAACAAGACAGCAGGTGTGAGCAGTGAGGTGTGTGACCATGTGTGTTATAGTGTATATGGGTGTGTTTGTGTATGAGCCTGTGTGTATTAGAGGGTATTAGATAAAGAGAGAGACAGAGATTGTGTATATGATTTTTCACTATGAACTAGGTTTCTAATCATAAGCATGAATCAATTAGTTGGTCTAATCGGTACTTTTTCTGTCAGGCATAAAGAGAAAAGAAAAAAAACAACAAACTCACGTTTACGCTCGTCTAGATCATCTTTAGTGCCACATCACTGCCATCTATCAGCCTCTTCTGCTCCCCTTTTCTCTTTCTAGTTCCAGCACTCTTTCATTTTCCTCCCTCTCTTCTCGTATCTATCCAAGCCATCTCTCCTTTAACACTACATTTATGCGCCGGCTTGGTAAACGGTAATCAATGTCTCACAATGGTGGACTGCTTCATCGAAACGATTTTTCAGGGGAGCTGTGTGTTTGTTCACGTGCGTGTTTGTGTATGTGACAAAGGGTGAGATAAAAAGCAAGACATAGACCGAAGAAAGGAGAGACGGAGAAACTGAGCCATTGCTTGATGCACGCACATCAGGCTTTTTATGTAAGTAAGCTTATACTTTGTGCATCTATGACTGTTTGTCTTAAAAACACGCGTGAAGATTTCACACTGGATTTGGCACTGACTCCAGAAGCTCACTGTAATGCATTCACTTTTGGTACATAAATCACAATCAGCCTATCCTGCCATCTGGGTTACTGCTACATGGCCCTTGTAATGTACATGCTGGTTAGACCACCGGCTGAATAAATGAGGAGTCTACGAAAGCAGATATGTGTCTCTAATGGACAGTAGAATAGCAAATAAATTCCTTGGAGAAAATGTTTGGTATTCTGCGTGTGTGTGTGTGTGTGTGTGTGTGTGTGTGTGTGTGTGTGTGTGTGTGTGTGTGTGTGTGTGTGTGGTTGGGAGGACGGTGGGGGGTGCAGGTATTCCTGCATATCAGATCCTCTTAAAATTGTTTAAACAACCTTATACAAAACAAAATCACAAAGCCCACAGTCACTGCATGCATAAGATAGGTTCAGTTGATAAAGCAATAATTTCACAATTACAAATAAATAATTAAAGCACACAAACACACACACACACAACCGCCAGATGCTGCAGCAAGTGGAAAATTTATTCCAACATGGCAGAAAACTAGTAAGCCCCCTGATTAATGTTTAAAGTAATGACTGAATAGTTAACTGTTTAATAAATCTCCCTGAACTTGCGCTGATCTCTACTCCAACCGACTGCCATCCTATAATGTAACCTCTGAAGTCAATTTTTCAAACACAGGGTCAATAAAGGTCGCAGCCCTCACCTAGAGGTCGTGTCTCTTTGACAGATTCCTGTACAGATCAGCATCTAATTGGAAAATTAAAGTAATCGATCGGCTAGTGTAACGACAGGCATTTTCTCAAACACCAATTAGCTGTGGATAAATGGTAAACTGAGGCCTGTCTGAAGTTTCACAAATACACACACTCCCCATGTACATGAACGGACGGACGTATAGGTGAAGGCACATTTCCAAACACGCTGATACATACAGTCAAGACACCCTTAAGGAGTAAACTTAAGCAATTCTAACCTTAGCCAAGGTCACGGAGTAATATCCTAGCTTAAAGTGTACTGTAACCCCACGGTCACAAATCATGTTCAGCAATATGAAGCACACACACATACACACGAGTCCTCCCGAGTTGGGAACAGGTTGTATTTCATCCAGATACCAAGATGAAGGGTCTGCCTTCCTACAAAACAAATATTAAGCTGGCATGGAAGGAATCTGATCAATCTTGTAGTTGTGAAGTACTTACAGTATAATGCGTCCAAAATTGTGGGACGCAGCAAACACTAGATTGAGCTAACATTTGCCTGTCTCTTCAGGGACTGTTTCATGAGAATAACAAATGTCAAATAATATTTAAGCAAATCTAAATGCCATGTGGACAAATATTTTGGAAGGCTGAGCAAAATAAATCAATTTAAAAGAAGGCAACAAAGCACAGCGAAAGGTTGAGAGGGAGAGGAGCAGAATGCTCAGTCAGTAACTGCTGAGATGTGCATGTTGCAGGAAATTTGGATCTTGTCCAGCAGAATGTGTTAAACAAACGAGATAGAAATTGCGGCTGATGCTAATTTGATTTGTGAATATCTATTAGAGCCACATGAAGACTGAAAATTATTAAAATATCAAATATAAATGAGTAAACCCAAAGTAATTGGTGGTAATAGGAAAAAAGAAAATGAAAGGAAGGATACAAAAAAAAGGGACAATGTTACATTTGCAAGAATGAGACTTTTCTTTAATGAGACTAAAATATTTTAGTCTACATAACTATCAGTGAATGTTCATCCTAACATTACTGAGATAACAGTTTGTTTGTTTGTTTATTTAGTTAGTTAGTTAGATGTTAGAATGCTTTTAAGTCAGCATCCATTCAACAGCATGGCTTTAGTGCACAGTGGCACGCATCCAACTTCCCCAGATGCATCCTGTTGGCGCATCAAGTGGCTGCAGTCCTCGGAAACCCATCTCAGTGTGCAGGAGGTGCGTGCAGTCGTTTTGCCCCCCTCCCCACCTCTAGGTTATTTCATTTTGTTAGGCTTTGTGTTGTTGCTGATGTGCATATACACAGTTAGACTGTCTATTCCTATGACTACTACAGTCAGTTGCGGTTTGTACCATTAAAAAATAGAATTTTCCACAACCATTCACCACGGAATCTATGCACACAGTATAGTCCACTCCTGCTCCCCAATTTCACCGTGAAGATGTTGCTACAAATCATCCATGCGACGAAATTGTGAAGGTGCAGCTTTGTCCCAGAGTGAGTGACCAATTTCGGGCACAGTTTTCGGATCTACCGTAACCTTGCAATCGTTAAGAGTAGTCTGATTACTATTTAAATCACTGCATGTGATCGAAATCGCGACTGTGTCCTGCGCAGCGCTTATTACCAAGTGCTTGACAAATGTTAAATGTGTGATAAGTGTCAACAAGTTAGCTGGCGATGTTCAACCTTCAATTAAATACATTTATTATTTTTAAAAAATGCAAAAGCTCTAATTTCCTCTATCAATACATGTGCACGCACACAAACACAGTATTATAAGAACAAAAATCCACAGTACATTTCTGCAGTTCCCCCGTATTTGCTCCTGCAGTTAAAAGGCAAAGGGCATTTTCAAAATGCAACAGAAATGTATGTTACAAGAGCGTGCCAGCGCACGGTGAACTTTCTCATTAAATTAAAACAAAGTCCTACCTTCGTTATCGCGTGGCGAGAACAAATGCCTTTGCCTTGACAAGTTGCAGAGGGACACGGTAACGGTTATTCAGCTTGCCGCTTCTCCTGCAATCAAAGGTAAACGATTCCTTGTCAGATGAAAATCAGAGGGACAGACGCTCCGCTCGCCCTGTCTGCCACCGCGCTGCGCGTCTGGAGTCTCTGTTCCGATGAGCGCAGAGAGAGCAAAGGCAAAGCCGCTCTCGGAACGGCGCGGTATGGAAAGCCCCTGGTGGTGATGAAGGGAACCTACCAATGAAGCGGACGAGAGAAACGGAAAGAGAGAGAGAGACAGGAGATGAGAGAAAGAATTGGGGACCGACGGGGGTCACTGGAAGATAAAGTAAACAAGGCGTGCTCGTTTGACCTCTATATTCATGTAAACATATTGAATGTCATAAAGACGGATACTGTCTGCCCAAAAAAGAACACCACAAAATGGTATGAGCACTGCACATTGTGCATCATTACTACCATTACAATTCCAGTCCACAGACAGAAGACAGTTGCATGGGTTTGCTTGTAAGTTCCAGCAATGAGTGCTGAAGCAAAAAATAAAGTCGTGACTTTCAAACTAAAGGCTTCTGCTGTATGGGAAAAGTTTTTGCAGCCTGCTGTGTGGTTTATTATCAAAAATTGCCGTTTTGTTCTGCATTCCTCAAGCCCATAATGCACCTTTATTCCTTGGTGGGACGTTTAGAAAAGAGCAGATTGTGATTTTGTGTGTGGGGAGTGAGACAAATGGAAACATCATAGTTTTCAGCTTCAGTAGGCCTAGAGAAACACAGTACTATTTTTATGACCAGCATGAGTGGTAGAAAACAACAACAAAAGGAAATGAAGAATTGCTTGAGAACAAGGGACTGTGTTACATTATCTGGAGGTGGTATTCAGATAAATTCTCTTTGGGTATTTGAGAAGGTGAAAATGTCAAGTATGTCCGCTCCCTTGAAGTGGTTCACCTGTTAATCAGAGTGTGTGTGTGTGCCAGTGAAATATGCAGTGAGGGACAAGAATGAGACACAGGGAGAGCGCATGAGACAAAAAGGGAGAGGTGGAGGGATGGCTGGGGTTGGGGTGCAGATTACCTACCATCACAACAAGCTGGCATCTCTCTGAGGTGCAGTGAGTAAGGTTAGGCAGGTTAGGGAGCTGATGTTCCAACAAGGGTTTTAAAAGCTAGTGTGCAGAAGCTGTTCTCTGAGAGGTGCTAAATAAAGGAAGGTAGATTCAGAGAGCAAGAGAGAGGAGGGGGTTGCTGGAGTCAGAGTGCAGGCAGAGAGAAAAAGAGATAGAAAGGTTCGTTGTGACTCAGGATTTTATGATAACCAAGTGGAGAATTGTTTTGACTCATATGAGTTTTTAAATGCTTTAGGAAGTAGCGTGTAATCATTGCCAACAAGCTGTCCTGTGAAACTGCAGTCTGTCATTTTTGGCCGTGGTACATAGTACTGATACACTTGATTTTTTTAGAAGTTTATTCATTGACACAAACAAATGTTTGGTGATGATGTTCATGGCATTTTGGCACTTTCGTAGCTATCATATATGGTACCAACTGTCATTTGCTGGACTGACTGCAGTTCACGAGGAAGTGCTGGTCATTTGGAGGCATTTGGAGTGAGAGTATCTGCATGAACATTAGAGGTGCTGTATGCATATAATAGGTGCTCTATGCTTGTATGCATGTGTTTGCATACATTCAAAAAGTGCTCTAGAAATGCTTGTCCATTAACCACTTAATCTGACATGATTTGCTATTTCCTTAAAAGTTTTGTTTAATCAGTGTTTATCCCTTATAATCTTTTATAAGCCTTTACACAGCGCTTCATTATACTTGCTGTCCCTGGTCATTTTACATAGCCAGCTCTTGGGGTGGAAGTGCTGACTAAGGACAGGTCTCTTGAATATTACATTTTTCCTCAGCAGCGAGGTGTTGAAACACTGCCCATGCCTATCGCTCAAGCCCATAATGGGAACCGGAGACCAGCAGCTACAAACATAAATATCAGTAGATATAGTACTGTAAGACACCACCAGCAGCCAATCAATACATGGCAGTGAAGGGGTTGGCGGGGAATAAGAAAAAGCAATGAGAAGGAGGAGGTTAATGGGTATCTAGGTAAAAGGTCCATAGAAGATAACATTAGTGTTACCCCGATATTCCACCAGAACTTGCCTATGAAACATTGATAACTGACTCAAAGAAAAGCACTAATCAAATATCGATAATAAAGGTAGTTCACCCTCCCCCACTCATAAGTATTTTAACCATCCTGTTTGCAGCATTCAAATTGTGCTTCCAGTTCCTTTTGCACTGTCATAAAACCAATAGTCATTTCTCCCAATAGAAAGAGACTCAGATGCATTGATGTTCCTAATTTATGTATGCAAAGAAAAAAAACCCTTTCTCTACATTGTTAATAAAGTGAGTGTTTCATGTACAGCAGAGAGGAGCTACTACTACCATATTATCAGTATGTGCTCTAATATGGAGCAGGCTCAGTGTAAGCTGCTGCCAAATCGGCATCATGGACTCCATCTGAATTCCTTAAGAAGGCTAAAGGAAAGATATTATTTTTCTGCCCGACTAACTGACTGTAAGAGGTGGCTGTTTTAAAGCTGAACCCAAATGAGCAGAATGGATAGCTCACTGTTTTCAAATATCATGCTGTGATAAACTGTGTAAGGCCCCACAAATACTAACTGTGCTCCCCATGTGTGATCAGTCTCAGTCAAGCAAGCAATACAAGCTAGTTAAAGCTAATTTGATCATTTCTAAAACAACAATAGCGCACAGATGCCGTCCGAGGAAGAATGTGAGCTACTGTGCATACTGCGCTGAAGAAGGCACAAAGAAAGCAAGAAAGAAGCAGGAACTGGAACTGTTTTTAATGGCGGTGTGAAGCCAAATGGAAGTAGCAATCTGTTAGCTGTTTCATGCTATAGCGAGTGTTGCTCCATTTGTTTGACTACTGCACATACTTGCAATGTGTCAAGACTTTTCAGGTCAGTGTAATCAGTCTTTGCGGCTGGAAGCAGCTGCATTCATGTAGTGCTGCAGTGCATGAATGCAGCAACTTCTTCTTTGGGAAATAGTTGCTTCAGAGGTGATTCCAAAACAGTTCCATGGACAGCTCCTCATTATCTAATGGAAGACTGCAGGAGACCAGCTTCAAAAGCCGATCCCAAATCAGGGGAGGGAAAGGAATGGAAAGGAACTTTTTAAATAAGACTATAGGAGAGAACTGCTTCAGAGTGGATCTCATATTAAGCCCCATGGACAATTTATGATTTTCAAATGGAAAACTCTAGGAGAGAGCAGCTTTAAATCTGATCCCAAGTCGGCACAGTGGACAATTCCTCTTTCTTTTTAAACATAAAACTTTGGTTCAAAACTGCTTCAAAATCATTTGGATTATTACTTAATTTTTTAAACAGTAGACTGCAGGGGAGAACTGCTTCAAAGAAGACCCCATATCAGCCCCATGGACAACTTGTCATTTTCAAATGGAGTATAGAGAAAGCAGCTTTTAAACCCAATCCCAAATCAGCACCATGGACAACTCCTCATTTCAGAGCAGCTGACTGTAGGAGAGACTTGCTTTAAAGTGGATCCATATCTGCTCAATGGACAATTCCTCATTTCCAAACAGAGGAATATGGAAGTGTTGCTGTAAAATTAATCCCATATCGGCACCTTGGGCAAGTCCCTTTTTTTTGAACAGGCCTACTATGTGGATAAAAGCTGCTTTAAAGCTGATCCCATATCAGCATCATGGACTGCATAATTCATACAGCCTCCCTCAACCAAACAGAATTTTTCTCTCTCTCTCTTATAATGGTATAGGAAGCATAGAGTTGTAACAAACGGTAGTGACTTTTTTATTCTCCATGGTGTGTTCCCTCTGGGTGGCCACAGTAGCCTACTTGATAAAGAAGGTAAGAAGCGATGTTTAAAAATTGAAAACATATATTTCAAATTCTCTTTATTGAAAAGTGACTCTAAGAAGATGTTTAAATTAAAATATGTGTTTGTAAGCCAGGTAAAGTATCTTTAAAGAACAGATTCAGGTTAAAAATTTGAAAGCCCTTAGCGATCCAAGATCAGATCATGAATGTGGTTAGCTATTCTTCTAATTCAATTTATACAAAACTCTCATCAGTAAAAGGTGCGCAAAAAGAGTTGCACAAGTAAAGGTATATAAAGTAGACGGTGGCTAGAGGGTAGGCTTCAACAAGCAGTCACAGTGTTTTAAAAAAGTCAAAAACATAAAGAAATAGAAATGTAATAAAATTGCATCTGAAGAACAAAAGGACAAAGGACTATGAAGATGTTTCTAACCAAACTTTAAACAAAGCTTGCCAACTTTTAGAAATAAGCAATATTGTTTTCTTACAGCACAACATAACACACCAACTCCATCACTTTTTTTTTTATTTAATAAAGATTTGTCTGTGCGGTGTGTCAAATTAGGGTGGCTTTGACTCATTGAAGGTTCTCTAGCCATTGCAGGGCCATTTCAATTCAATTTAATTCAATCCAATAAACTTTATTTATCCCTGCAGGCAAGTTTTCATGCTGGATAAAAATACATTAAAACAACACACTTGCAATGAATATAAAGAGTCACCAAACTCACAGAACACTCGGCTTAACGAAAAAGAGCTCTAACTGTTTACATACATACCCCAAGATTACCAAAATATTCATTTTAGGGTACATGCAGTACGTATGTTAATAAGAGATTCTAATGTGGATACGTTAGGGGAGGTTTTGTCACACACAAGCAACAAAGACAATGTAACACTGGGAGGTAAAATAAAAGGGTGGGTGCTATTCTCAAACATTAGCAAATTCCTGAGGTCTCATAAGAAATTCAACCACAGCAGCTCATATAATGTGGATTAAAAGCAACCTGGAACCTGCTCTGCATCTCCTCTCTAGCTACGCTCTATCAGATTCTATCAGATCTATGTATAGTTGAACTAGAACATTTTCTTTGCTATGTTGAAGTGAGCTACAAGCCCTAGGTTAAAATCAGCACACCTGCCAAACATATTCTTCTCAGTTTTGAGAAGATCAGAGAAAAGCAACTGGAGGCCCAAATCAATAGTGCATCATCTGTCTTTTACTATGTGAATTTCAAGCCAGTACCTTCCACTTGCATTTGCTCACTACAAAGACTTAAAGCATGGTGTCTCAATGTAAGGAACGGGTTGGCAGGTGTTGCCACTGTTTTCTATATTGATATTTATTAAGTTGCATGAAAGAGGCAGCTCTTCTTAAGGCAGCGCTTCACTTCATATATTCTTCTATTTGACTTTAGACGGGGATGCTTTCTGAATGCTTATGTGGACTGATATGTTAGTTGTCTTTACATTCACCCTCTTTCTCAATGGTGTCAGAAGATCAAGCTTTCAAATAAACCATACACTCTATTAATAATGTTATATCAGTAAAGAAAAGCTTTATTGTTTAGTATCTATGACTCTTTATATTTTCAAGTTTTACAACTGTATGCTATATATAATTACAAGGCAGCAATAACCCAAACGTTTCTGGTCATCTGCCACTTGAGCATACCCAGAACACCTCCATAGGAAACCTCCCGTTTAGTTCCTTTCCATGCACAGAGACAGTTGCTGTACTCTCTCTTCAGATGCCTGAGCTCCTCACCTTAGCTCGAAGCCTGAGCTCAGCTACCCTATGGAGGAAGCTTATCTAGGCCGCTTGAATTCACAACCTTTCCCTTTCGGCGATTACCCAAATTTCTGGGTTGGAACATAGACTGGTAAACTGAAAGCTTTATATTTCAGCTCACCTCTCTCTCTTCACCACAACACACGGTTACAACGCATTACTGCTGATCCTGCACCAATCTGCGAGTTCAACTCACGGTACAGATTCCCATTACTGATTAATAAGATCTCAAGATACCGTTTCCCCCAATCCAGAGGGAGCATTCCACCATTCTCCAGCAGAGAACGGTGGAATGGTGGAGAATGGATGTGCTGACTCTTATCCAAGCCATTTCACACTTGGCTGCATGCTGAAGGTCACACTCTGATAAAGCCAACAGAACCACATCACCTGCAAAAAGCAGAGATGTCATTTGGAGGTTCCCAAAGCGGACATCTTCACCATGGTTATGCCTTGAAATCCTGTCCATGAAAATCAAAAAACAGGACTGATGACAGGGAACCCTGGCGGAGTCCAGCACACATTGAAAAAGTGTTTGTATTTGTGCTGAGGACTCAGACACAGATATCACTTTGGTTTATAAGAACCTGGTGAAAACAGTTATGAGCCATATATCTTTGAACATGGTTTGTTATAACCAGTTCACCACAAGCACAAAGTCCAATAACAAAACACCACTGTGGTTTAGATCAGGCAGCCAGTTTCTCACATGAGCATTGAAGTTGGAACCCCTTCCAAGACCCCATCTAAAGACTCAAAGAACTGCTGTTTTGTTTCATATTCACAGACAACAGTCAGAATCTTACCCCATGTGACTCAAAATGACAAGAAGCGACCCTCTCGCTCAACATAATTCTGATGCTTAGTGGGGGACTTGTGAGTATCCCCATACTTGCTTGGTGCCTCTCACTGTGGGCTACTCCAGCCCTTCTCCAGGAATCCAAAATCCTTGCTCTGCTTGAAGTAGGTCTACCTACTAGATATAACCCAGCTATATCGAGTGGATAGCGCTCATCTTGCACTAGCTCTGGTTCCTTCCCCACCAGTGAGGCGAGGTGACCAGCGAGTTAGTCTTTAGGAAAATTGTCAAAGCCAACTGTGTTAGGTTGCTTAACACAATTGGGAAGTTGTGTGCATCAGCTGATGGTTACCTGTAAAGCAGTTTGTGTAGTTTGCACAGAAATGCATGTGCATCTCCACAAAGCTGTACAGTTTTGGCCCTTCTTGCTAAACAGGACTTCATGTGATTACAGTGGGGGGGGGGGGGGGGGTGCATGTGTGGGAACTTTACTGTGACTTACCTTGGAAAAAACATACTTATTTAAGATTATAAAGTAAAAATAAAGTAAGTTTTAAAAGTTTATTTAAAGAATATTATCAAGATGTCATTGTGTGAATAAGAAGCAATTTTATTAAATTTAGCAGTTCATAAAGGTTGTGGGTATATCACATGTGCATTTTTGTTAAAGATAAGATTGGGGTCAAGGTTTTAATTAATGAGTTTGATATAATCTGCAATAAATATAGAGACGTGCTGACAATCTGCCAATGCTAAAGTGCTTTTACAGGACAACTGATTAAACAGAGCTAAATGCATATAAGGACGTAAATACAATAAAAGACATACAATGTATGATAAATAAAAAATTATAAAAAGAAAAATAATTTACTTATAAAGCTATGTGTGGATAAATATCTGCATATATTTATTCAAAAATGTGAAGATTCTTTAGAGAAATCACACCTGAACCAGGGTAAATGTCATGGCACTGTGACTTCACAGATGCTGACATGCTTGTGGCAGCGGGCATTTGATTAGTACTTTATAAATAAAACTTGGCAAAAACATAGTTTACCTATAAACAATATAACTCATTCGAATATTTCATATAACGTAATGCTGTCCCAGGATTTTTCTCAGAGTACAGGTAACCCTGCTTATCTTGCACATTTGACCGACATCTGAATTATATTAACTCGTATCTGTGTGTTCATCTTCTGCAGTATGTGGCTAGAAAAGACGTTCAGATATCACTGAGGTTCCTGTAGCCCAAAGCAAAATCACAGTCCCCCAGAAGATGTTGTAAAGTACTGTGGCTTGATAATCTTTGCTGATCTGATCCTATCTCCTTGCAGGCAATGGAATCTCCTTCAAAGAAAGCTTGCCAGTTGAAACAATCTGCAGATTTTTTTTGCAGCTCTTTACATCCATTCTTTCACTAAACAACACTGAAGCGAAAATTCACAGTTTGAAGCTTTGAAGCTCAGTAAAAACAAATGAGAAAATCTGGGCGAAAATAAACGAGACACCATAGTTAACAGGGATATAAATAGAGATGTATGATTCTCAGACTTAGAACTGTTTCAGATTTAATGTTAGCTTGCCACAGTTTTTGGAACAGCAACCAGACTGACTCAATGCTAAGCAGTCCAAGAGACCTAAAAATAGTCTTTCATATTTACCACATTAATCTTTCCCTATGCCCCTCAGAGACATTATATTGGGGGTAAAATCCAGTTATTTTCCCAAAGAGAGTTTCTTTAGTCATATAATATTACCAAGGCATTGTATTACATTGTGTATGTGTGTGTGAAGGGGAAGGCTTGTTCGTAACGCAGAGGCAATTTATTGCATACCAGTCTATTTCACTGAGATCTTAAGAATGTATGAGGAGAAAATATCAGCATTTTGTGTTCATAATGCAATTTTACTGCAGAGCCACAGCTCACAAATGGAGAAAGCGCAATATTCTGCAGCACCCTTCCACTGAGCTTGTTTATACAGTTAGGTGTATATATATTGGAGATATATATATGCAATAAGTTGTGAATTGTAGTTGCTACTAGTTTTAAAATTCTGCTGTCCTTTGTTTGAACATGACAATTTCTCAGTAAGCTAGAGGGTTCCTTGCAAATTCGTGAAGACATCATTCAGTTGCAATGACTCAAGGCTGTAAGGCTGAGTTTGAAAGGTGTTCATGTATTAATCCATGAATAACGGTGCTGTTAAGCATACCGAACAGAGCACAAGTCAAGGCTTGTCAAGCACATCAGCTTAATCTGAGATGTCATGAAGTGAGTTCAAGTCTGATTTTCCTTTTCAGAAAGTTTCATCTGGAAAAAAAAGAAGAAAATGAAAGTATCACTGAAATGGTCTCACTTTTGAATATATAAAGGATGCCATGTAAGACACATTGTAGTAAATATGGTATACTTATTTGTGTCATTTTACAGCTTTGCTATTGTTACATACTCTTCAGTCTTGGTATAGTATTGTACTTGTACTAGTCCAGTGCTTGTTGTTGCAATCATCTTAGCATAAGCAAAAGTTGTTGACCCAGTTAGTGGAGTTTCTCCACTGTTTACACAAACTGGACCACACTAAAATATACAGTTTCATGATTTCATTATTTCATGTAGGCATGGATGGCTCTGCATGGACGCCATCACCTGACTGCACTTTTTCCTCCCTAAAGAATAAGAAAATACAAATAAAGAGGTTATGATTTATATTTATCATCAAAATATTTATGATTAGTTACGATGAACATTTGTGGAAATATATTTTAGGACTAATCCTTTAGGCAAAAGTGGCAATAAAAACATTATAAAGACATATTAATACACATAAACTGTGTGTTATTGTTAAAGTTTACTTGAAGTAAAATAATTTATTCTGCAGAAAAATGTTTCCCATCACTATTATTGCTGGAATTCTTTTTAATATTGAGCATATCTTAAATATTTTATATTCCGTCTAACTACCAGTAATGCATTTTAGTATGTACAATCATACATTTGTAGCTGATGTCATGTCAGGACTACATATCTATAAAAAACAAGCTTTCAGTGAGTTCATAAACACATTCCTACATTTTAAATTAAAAAAGTATATTAAATTATAGTAATACATTTTAAAAATACATCTAAATTAAATAACTTGAGCAGTGTTTGACACAACTAACTATTAAAATTAAGGTGGTGTGTTGGCAAAAAAAACTGATTCATTCAAAAGACTGATTTGTCAGAGATGATCGTCTGAAAATTCTGGATTAAATTACCTGTGTAATTAAACCAGACATGGTAGAAGTTCACGTCCTTTCTAAACCCTCAAAAATGTTCTTGCTGATGTGCTAAAGGAGTGATTATGTGAAGTTTCTTCACACTTACACAATAATTTCTTAAAGTCATGTTGGCTAAGGTGCAATTAGAAAAAGAGAACTTAGGTGTAAAAACTGTTATGGTGATAAATCACATAATTTACTCACTAACGTTATCTGCATATTTATAGTAATGCATGTATCACAGCTGATCTTAAAGCAGTGCTTGTCTGGCAGCTTGTGCAACATGCTAATTTCCTGTCAGTCACCCATGGGTCATTCCATGTTAAGTCTACTGTCTCCCATTTGCATAAAAAGTTTATGATACAAAGTTTGAACATATATAATTATTTCTGCTTTTAGCGTGCTATATGAAATACTTTTCATATTTTTGGTCTGTCTGCCCTCTTTCAGGCCATCTGTTTTGCACATTGAAATCAGAGGCAGTGTTTGAACATGAATATCTCCAAAATCATTAAAGATAAAAGCCTGAAATGTTCACTGACTTTTCTTACCACCAAATGAATCACGATCTGTAAATTGTAACAGATACATGACTGAGTACTGGTTGGCTGAAATATGAAGAAAATGACAAAAAAAAAAACCCCAAAGATTCAAGCTATCCTGTAAAGTCCCATATTTGTGCGTGTACTAATAAAAAAGTCATATTGCAAAAGAAACTAGTTGCAGTTTCTAAATATTATATAATTTGTTTAAAAAAATGCTAAATAAAACATGTAGAAATCTTTATAGCATGAAATTTTTAGTCACAAGAAGGAAAAATAATAATGGATTGCATTTATATAGCGCTTTTCTAGGCACCCAAAGCGCTTTACAATGCCACTATTCATTCACACACTGGTGGAGGCAAGCTACAGTTGTAGCCACAGCTGCCCTGGGGCAGACTGACAGAAGCGAGGCTGCCATATCGCGCCATCGGCCCCTCCGGCCAACACCAGTAGGCGGTAGGGTAAAGTGTCTTGCCCAAGGACACAACGACCAGGACCAAGAGAGCAGGGGGATCAAACCGACAACCTTCCGGTTAAAGATGAGCTTCCCGATCCCCTGAGCCACGGTCGCCCCAAATGCTATCATTCAACGTCCATGGAACTATGACAAATCACATTACAGAAATAAAACTATCATTAAATAGCATAATCTGAATAGAACACAATTCTTGAGTTTTCGGATAATACCTTAAAAATAAACAAAAGAAAAGTATTTTGTTAAATATGTAGATATTTTTCCATTTTTGAGAACTACTCTACTATTTGGAGACCTACTATGCCTTTAATAATGTTTCTTTGCAACAGATTGAAAACCCTAATAACAGCACAAATTTTCCTCAATCGTTTAAAATTCTATCCTAGGACACTAATTCCAGACTCCTGGAACAATAAATAGAAACACAGTGATGCCTACTGTAGCGCTTCAACGCTTTGGCACAAATATCATATGATAACAATATCAGGTTCTTGAAATGTCTCCCATTTGACTCGCTAACTTCACCTCAGAGGTGGCTTTGGGTGGTCTTTTTGTGCTATTTCTCTCCTTGTTGGTTATTTGAAAAAGCTGGCCCTTCTCCATCTTTCCAGCGCTCTTGCTACTGCACTAAACTAACTTCCCTTTACATCCATCACAGCAGATTACATCAATCAAGCCATGTCATCTAATCCCTTTGCCAATCTCCCTGAGTCTTTTGACCTGGGATAAAGTCGACTATCAGTCTTCTCTCACTGAGTACTACTCTGTGTAGGTATTTTAAAAGGCCTCTTTCTTTTTCTTTTTTTGACTACAACTTAATTAATATCTATTTCATATTATTCTCTATTACCTCTTATCAGTATTGTTGCCAAGAAGATTTATTTTTATTTTTATCGTTTTGCAAAACAATAAGTATGCTTGGTGCATAAGGCATACTTGCCCTATGTCAATAACATAAAATTTAGATATTTAAAAATGTTGCATAACTGTAAAATGTAATTATGACAGTATCTTGAATTAAAGATAATTCTGGCATCATTAAGTAGCTGTTGTAGTTCATGTGCATTAAAATTCATATATACAGTCATATGTTTATACTATATATATACATATAAACATATACGAGTCAAGAGATTCATGTTGTCTTGTCGGCTTGTGTCTGATGACGCAAGCATGTGAAGTGAAAGAGGCAGCTGACCTTAAGCTTTCACTTTGTTGGCTTCTTAAATCAAATAAAGAACAAAGTGCTTCAGTCTAGTCTGTGCCTGTCATGAGTGTGGGTTAGTGTGCTGATCAACCAGAGACTACAAAGGCGAAAGAGCACCATAAGTGTCAGAATTAAAGGGTTTTTTTTTTTGTTTTAAAGTTGGTGTTCTTCCAAAATTTATGTGTGACAGATAAGTCTAGCACATCAGGACTTATCCAGCAACAGATCAGACACTGATGAACCTAAAGTAATTCTCTGTCTTTTCTTTAAAGATATATTCATGCTTTCAGTGTCATTTTCCACCTACAGTACATTAAAAACATGAGGCCACCTAAAAAATTATAACCACACATTTCGAGTAACAGGGAATATAAATATTTATAGTAATGACCACTAATGTGTTTGAACATGTACGATTTTTATTTTAAATATACTGCTAACTAAATACAGAAAGATGTGTTTATTATGAATGAAAAGCTTTACTTTTGTATTATGTGAAATATATGACTTGAGAGTAACAGTTAAATGGCTCTAGCTTTAATCTACTGTAAGAAAACAACAAGAACAAAAGCTCTTTTCTAACCACTATGGTCAAAGAAAGAACTGAAGGTTCTTAGTGTTACAGCTGTGGAGCTGTTTGATTTGACACAAGGTCACGGGGAGATTTGATTGACATGCATGACTACTGCCTTTGCCACAGAGGAGACTGCCTTGGCAGCACCTCCTCCTTTACGCACCTCAGATGGTGATCAGTCATTCACAAGTTTGCTGCCACGCGTCAGCCTGACATGAGCAGGCAACCTGACAGATTGACCAGAGGAGAGAAAGATGGAGAGATTTTCTTTTAAATGTATTGTACTGACTATATGTGTGTGTGTGTGTGTGTGTGTGTGTGTGTATACAATAAATATAAACATACAAATATTTTTGCAAAGATTTTCAACCACTGAGACTTTATGGGGTGTTAAGGCCCTTAAGCCACTGGCCACCTCCTATCTCTACCAGTGAAATGTGGCATAAAAAAGTCATTATACAAACGGAACCATTACCTCTTTTTTTCCAAGGGTATAGAACATTTGCATGAAATCACATATATGAGAGGGAAAATGATGGCAAGGCAGTTTTCACATTTCACTTCCAACAAGTCATGCTTCAGTATGGCAATTACAGACGTGGTTCACCTCTATTGGCTTAGTCATAAACTCTAATTCTCACATAGTAGTGATTAATTTGAATTTCTGGAGCTTTAAAGGAAGCTTGGCTCCATAACATATTCAATTTTTAAAGGGGTAAGAAAAGAAAGTCAACATCAAAAATTGCAAAAATTCCTACCGACTGCTACCACTGGACATTTTCTTTTTAATAATCAGTGTGAAATTTGTAAATTAAGCCTGCGAAAAACCAAAACTCAACAATAACAACCTTATACCATCGTATTACACCTTGCGAACTGATGACAATGCTGCAGTTTGTTTAATATGCAAAATAGTTCAGGCTGACCTATTGAAGTTGCTTGTGGTGCTAGTACAAGCCTGTCCATAAATGTGACATGTTTTAACATTAATGTTAATGGTTTTGATTGAGAGTCTGCTGACTGTGGAGGATCTTTGGTGGATCAATACGGACTGCACATATGTAAATGTAGTCATTAAATCTTTCTGCTGTTATGTGGGTGGCCTCATGAAGTATGCAGTAGCCAGTGAAATATATTAGAACCAAATAATTTCCATTAGTGAAAAAAAAGATTGGTTTTGGATGTAGAGAAGGTGTCCTTCTTTGATCGAGACTTAAAAATATTTTTGCATGTCTCTGCAGAGGTGATTAAGTGAAGTTAAGCATATGACAACATTTGCCACGGTTGAATGCAAATTTACTGTTGTCTCACTCACACTACCCACAGTATCTGCAAGAGTATGGCAATGCATTCTTATTAAGTCCTCATCTGTATGATGGAAATAGGGACACAACACATGAGCACATTTAATCAGAAAGCCCTGTAGGATTCTTCGAGCCTAAACATTACTTACCCACGCTGCTTGCATAGTAAATTCTCTTCTTGTTAATACATTTGACCTCAGGTACAGTGCTTTCTACTCTGTGTTTCGTAGTCAGATAGTCAGGGTTTGAAGTTAGACACAGAAAGGACACCTGCAGAAGTGGCAATGTTGCAGCACTATACAATACACCATGTCTAACCTCAATTATTTATCTAATTGATAGGATGAGACCTATTAGATATATTTTTTTCAGCTTCATTTGAACATCATTATCGTTTTTTTAGCGTGTCAAAAAGTATCATTTTTAAATCATACAGTCAACACACACTGCATGCACTACTCAATTTTAGAATATGTGCAAAAATCTAGGTATGTAAGAAAAAATAGAAAAAGTAAATCAAAGGTAAAGCACTGTTGACAGTTGATACTGTTCTAAGTAGAGGGATAGAATTTCCAAACAAAACACAAATAACAAAATCCGTTTAACTGTGTGATTAATGAAAATTGTGATTAAACAGCAGTGTAAAGAAAGTGAAAGACGAAGGTGCATGTTAAATATGAATCTGTTTTTGGTTTCTTTGTTTGTTTTTAAACAGATACTTTGCACTTTCTTTATGCTCTTTTTATTTATTTTAAATCCATGACTCTATCTGCTCATCAGCCCCCCAAGAAGGGCTATTCACATACAAAGACAAGACCAAGACATTAATCTTGACAAAGAACAAAAATGATTTCACAGCACACATGCATGCATTCCAAAAATTACCCGCTAAATATACAGTGTTCTGAAACTGACATAACTATCTGAACTGTATCTTTTTAATAGTAAATTCTGAATATACAAAATCTTGAAGTCAAATTTGTACTTGTATATTTGGATTTTTCCCCATCCTCTGGTAAAATGCATACATATCAGACTTCTAAGAGAATTTATGTTAGCAAATTTCTGCTTATTTAAATGCCAAGTGAACGCATGATTAAAAAAACAACCAGCCATCAGCAAAGCAGACAGAATTCTGCACACATGTTGAAACGGCTGGCAAAAGTGATGAAAATTCAACATCTACGTAATGTGCCTTGGTGGTTATTAATTCCCTTTAGGCAGTCTCATATTTTTCAAGAAAATTAATTCTGCTGACTGATTTGCTTTTGTAATAACCTAATAGTATGCCACTACCATGCTCACTCGCCTGGAACTGATAGGGAGAAGAAAATATCGATTGAGAGGTCCTCACCATGTGGCTACAGATTTATTGGAAAGATTCCAATTTGTTCTCATTTTTTTTATTCATACTAATATCTCTATAATAAGAATTATAAAAACAGAATCAAATAATGATTAAAAAAAACATCACATGGAGATCTGAAAGACAGATCGAGACAAAGCGAGGCATAAAGCCTCCTAATAAGTCACACTAATGCCAGAGAGTACAAAGCTAAGGGGTAACACAGAGTTTTATCATCAAAAGAGCTTTTTGTTGAAATAATGGTGCTCTTGTGAGGGTTTGATCCGAGGAAAAGTGCAATGAAACAATGTTGGCCTTTTCAGGTGAGCTATGTGTATGACATTTCTCTCATCTGCTCTCTGTAGGCTGCATGCTCAAAATGTGATGTCCATAGATTTTCAGCAGAAGTGACATTACACTATATTTTACTCAGTTTGTGAGATGGGGAGGACATCTTAAAAACATGCACTTTCAGGTTTGTCTTTCATGCACGCCCACGTTTTGCTCCAGTCTCAACTCTGTCTGACAATAATGCAGCTATTGTCTGTGTGACTAAACTAAAGCTACAAGATTTAAAGAAAGATTAATTATTTAAAGATACTTTTCGGGGTTTTTTTAAGAGTTTTAATAGTGTATAATATGGTAACTCTCTGCTCCATTGGTTTTAGATATTTTTTCTTTGGTCAAAAGAAGTGCGGTAATGGTCAGAGATAGAGCTACTAGAAGGGTAAAGGGCAGAATCGTTGTATAATACAGAAAGATTTCTTGTGCGCTGTATCTGTTGCTGGGCTTTTTTATTTTTTTGCAGGTCATGGTTCTTGGACATAAAGTAGGCACTCGACACCAGCTTTGCTTTGTAAGCATTTTTGCAACTCAGCACCAACATCCGTTACGTGCTGTAAAAACACTGACATAGAGGAAAATGTGTCACATTACTACAGAGGTTAGTGAAGGGAGGTTTGAAGCTTGTATTTAGACAACGTGTGAGGTGAACTGGACAGAAAAGCACCATTTGCAAAAAGTAGGTGTTGATAGATTGTAAGCGCTTTCTACAGCATGCTGTCTCTATTTAAAGTTGAACTTATGATTATGAACATTGGGTCAATGAACTATTTGTAATCTGAGCTTGGCCTCTCACATTACATCAACATAATCAGTCTCACATCAACCCCACCAGCATTTGATTTTGACATTCTCACTTCAAACAATATCAGTAAAAGCCAGTAAAAATGACAAAATGCTACTCTACGAAAACACCACGTTTCTCTTTGTTTTAACTGAATTAGCTAAACACATATTTTGGCACTGGTGCTCAATGTTGTACTCTACTCGATCTCACTGGACAAAACTCAGACACTTAAGTAATTTTTCCACCATTCCCTGGAAGTCTTGCTCTAAAGATCCGCATGTGTGCGATGTGTGATTAATTTTCTCCATTTCGTCAAAAGGCATTCCACTTATACTTTCTTTGAGAGAACCAATTCAAAGGGAGACAAATTTAGACAACAGTGCTGTTGGATCGAGGACATTGTGTATGACCAAAAAACCCTTTAAATGCTCTGTAAAGAAATGTCGCCCCATAGAGACAAAGTGCAGTTCAAACCTTCAATAAAAAACTGTTTGGTCTTATCGGACATATTCTCACTATCCAGCCTCCTAGTAAGTCATGGTGTTGGATTTTTCTTCTCTCATATCTTAACTGATGCACATAACAGGTTCTGCTGATGAGATCAAGAGCTTAAAGGCAATAATGGCCAAATTAGCTTTTCATTACTAGAATTTCACAATGTTTTGAACACAATGTTTCCTTTAAGTGCCTCATTTTTCATTCACTGTCTGACCAAAAGTATATCTGCAAAAGACTACCAGTCATAGCAGGAGATATAGAGATACTTCAGTTCAACTGTATTTACAGTGCTGTGAAAAAAGAATTTGTATCCTTCTCGAGTTCATATTGTTTTAGAATATTTTTTAGACTTACAGGTTTTAGTTCACAAATCAAAGATAACCCAAGGAAATATAAAATGCAGTTTTTGAATCACAATTAATTTATTACGCAAAACGGAACCTAAACCTGCCAGGACCTATGTGAAAAAGTAATAACAGGTCATTGAATTACCTGTAATCAACCACATTTTTTGGAAAACTTGAGTTCAGTTTCAATTGCCACACCAAGGCCTGGGTATTGGCAGACCTGTTGAATAAAGAAATCACACAAATAGAAACTGTCTGACAAAGTGAATTAGGCTAAAAGATCTCAAAAAGCAACCATCATGCTGCAATCTAAAGAGGATTAATGCAAAAATAAACCCATTGATATCTACCAGTCTGAAAAGGTTTACAGAGCCATTTCTAAGGTTTTGAGAGTCAAGTAGACTACAGTGAGTACAGAAAACTTGTAAGAGTGGTGAACCTTCCTAGGAATGGCCAGTCCACCAAAATTACTCCAAAAGCAATGGATGGATCATCCATCACTCAAGAACTCAGAGCACCTTAACGAAGGCAAGTGCAGACCTCAGTTAAGGTCAGCATTCATGATTCAACAATAAGAAAGAGACTGGAGCAAAAAGCTGAATTTTCTGAGAGATTTGTGTCCTCTACCATAAAACATCTGCCATAAAACTAACAGCATTTTATAAAAAGATCATCCCAAGAGGTGAGCATGTCAGTGGTAGTGTGATGGTCTGGTATTGCTTTGCTGCTTCAAAGTCTGGATGGTATGCCGTTCAGGGAATTGACTGAATTCTGTTCTCTACCACAAAGTCCTGAAGGAGAATATCTGGACTTAGAGCTGATTGAGATGCTTTGGCATGACCTTAAACAGGCCATTCACACTTGAAAACCCCACCATGTAGCTGAATGTAAACAGCCCTGCAATGAAGAGTGAGCTAAAATTTTCCCACACCTATGTGAAAGTCTCATTTCCAGTTATCACAAACCTTCTTGCTGCCAAGAGTGGGACAACCACTTATTAAAATAACACCCCAACCTCCCCAAACCCTAAAACAAAACAAAAAGACAAAAAGAACTCAGGAAAGGACCAAATGTTTTTTCGTTGCACTGTATATAGCACTAGCTCACACCAAGACCTTACTTCAGCTACCCTTCCCCTTGGAATGTCAAATGGACACATCAGCTGTCTTTATTGTATCTCCAGCACTCCAGCTGCCGAACGTGGTTTTACCCTTCACGGGTCTCAGACTTTGAAATAGGAGAGCCTTTTAAGTGCTGCCCCTCCAAGTTTAATGCCTATGGTGTGTTTACAACCTATACACTCACCTTCACCCTATAATCAGAGATGGTTTCAAAGTGTAGATCACCAAAAAGTTTCTCCAGTAATGCAACAGCAAAACTGTTTTTTTATTTGGAGGTTAGATCAAAGTTTTATAGAAACGATATATTAATGTTAAGTACTTTTTAAATATTCCAGATATGGAAACTGGTTAACATTCTATTTATTAATTATTTATTTTACTTATTTTTTTAAATTTATTCTGTAAAAATAAAAAAAAAAACCTCCAGAATTTTAGTTTCATGCACATTAACATGATCAACAAAAATAATTTGAACACTGTTAGCTTTGGGAGCTGCGCAGCTGATGTTTTTTTTTTTTTTTAAGATTTAAGCAGTTAGTTAGTATCTAGAGGGTAGATTTACAAGTCGCTCCTTTGATTTAGTGTTTGACTTATTTCTAAGGCCCCAGTCTTGTGCATGTGTGATACACACTGATGTGCACGCAAACACACCCTTGACATTATCAAGCTAAGCAGAGAATATGTTTACTCCCCACTTGCTCCTCAAATATTTAGACTGAAATTCTCAGACTCTTTCCTTTGAATTGAGTTAATTGGTTGGTGTATGAATTGAAATTTTACAGGCATGAGACTGCTATATAGCACCGTGAAGCTCAGAGGAGGATTGTATGCGCTTACAAATGTGCAGTTTTGGTGTAGGAAGGTACATGTGCCCAACTTTATTAGTATTCTATCAGTACAACCATATGAAAGCGTTGTCTCACCCTTTTCAAGTCGCACCACCCTTCCCTTCTTCCCACCATCCCATCTCCATCTCCACCTCTGTACTACTGCTCAGTTGCACTTTTCCTTTTCAATGCAAGGGTCCTGAGTATGCCCTGTGGGCAGCTATTAATAAGGAACGTTGTGGTGAGTCTTATTAAAGCTTAATAACATTCAAGCACCTGTCTGGATGCCAGTACAAGTTGGGCTCAAGCCAATCATCAACACAGAGAATCTCTAATCTACAGTTTGAAAAAAAAGGTCCCCTGGTAGAGGTGATCCCTCTGTGATCTTCCATCTCCAGAACTGCAGTAAAACTGGCAGTTTTGAAGTCATTAGGGTTTATTTGGGTTACCAAATGCAAGCTGTTGTCAAGATTACTTTTCACATTTTCCTCACTATCTGAAGCACAGATTAAGAACTGAAAACAGATTCGCTATGCCACCCATATCATAAAGAATTTGCAAATTAATTTAATGGGATCTTGGATTTTATGGCAGCCATCCGACCCAAAAGCAAAGAAATGAACAGATGACAGCCCTTGTAAGAAAGCCACAAGACAGCTGGTGAGACCCTATTGCAGAGCAGGGAGTCACTGTGTTTACTTCAGGAAGTGCTTGACCATATATTACTCATGTTTAAGCTCTTCTTAAAGCCACCAACCTCAGGTGACTTTCGTTTTACCCCCCTTTCTTTTAAACTTAGTGATATATGCCCAGAATCAGAGTGTAGACTATGACCTATTAGCGGTGATGAATGGCCACAAAGCCCACTGTCTCCCCCTGTTCGCCACCACTGAATTGTGCTTTTCAGTTATTTTCAAATTGCATACTACAAAAAAGGGGAAACCTAACATCAGAGTTTTTACAGGAAATAGAAAGAATATTAAGAATTCCTAAAACCTATAATGGTTTATAGATACTGTTACCGCAGCTTTTACTTTTTCTCAAAACACTACTTTAAATATGACCCTATATCTATATTGTCTGTGTTAGTATGTTGTTTAAAAACTACATGTCTATAAAGCTTATCCACTGTAGTTTTACTAAATGTAGAGAATGTTAATAAAAAGTAATTTCACAAGGTTAGCAATTAAGGCCAGCAAGGTTAGTTTGGATTTCTTAGGAGCTTACAAATAAAAAAAACTTCTTCTTTTATATTAATTAACTAAAATATGCATTACCAGTCAAGTCTACCTATGTGGTTGAATGGTTTATAATGCATTCAGACCACAGACATATTCTGCCACTTAACCATTTATTGCAAAATGAATTACACTTTAAAAGTAATTCTTTGGAGCCACTGATGTGAGACTTTTACGATATTTGGAACGCTTGTCGCAGAACTACTAAAAATAAATGCCTGTAGAGCAGTTTGTGTTTTGCAGTGACATAAATCTTTCCATACTTTAAAGTTGTCAGCCGGCTGATTTGTTAATTGTCTGGATGTGGCTGACAGGGCAACCCTGTGAGCCCTGTTAAAGTAACTGCAATAGTCATATATCTCCAGTGAAGATGCTAATTCTGGCACCTGACACTGTTCTCTGATCTGTCTGACGGATTTTAATGTTTTACACAGATACACGTATAAATAAATCCTCAGTTGGTGTTCCACATTTTCACAGTGCAGAGTTGGCTGTATATTACAGGTCTTCTGTATTAGTTTACCTGTAGAGATGGATCAAACTTGATAAGTATCAGATTTTTTTTCTTACTTTAAGTCGTGTATGGTATTATTCTGGCTGCAAGGTTCAAAGCTATTTAGATATTTTCTGAGGTTTTATGCTCACTGTTGGTTTACTGAGGGCGTTCTGATCAAAGAGCCTTTCCGTACAAAGAAAGACTTTTCTTACACAAGAACACCTTTCTTTCAGACTCAGCGGAAGAGTATACTCTGCTTCAAATGCCAGATGGTCAAAAATATTGTCCCTGTCAAGGGTCTTTGCATATGGGAGATTCATTCCAGGTCTCCACACCACAGCGGGAGTGAAGAGACCTGGGGTGACTCGTTGCATGCCCAGAGATAGATGAACCAGAATAAAAGCTGTCGTGTGGGATATTTCCTCCAGAGGTTGTTTTTCAGGTGGTCAGGTGCATTTTCAAAAGCCTCAGAATGTTTAGGCTTACCCAGGCCAATCCAGGGTATAACACTCAGATTAGCTCACAGGGAGGAGTAAAGTTGTGTAGACCTGCAGTCTGGATTCTCAGTTCACAGGGATGTCTCTAAAAGATCAGTGGAGGCTTTTGGGAATTTCAGGAGGGGATCCTGTCCAACTCAAGTTGTGCTCACACTGTGTGCATGTGTCTGCTGGCTTGAGGAGCTGCAGAACACAAGTAAATGCTTAAAACAAGAATTTAATATCTCTTAAAAAAATGATGTTATATGTTTGATCATTTGTGAGGTTTAATAGGAAGATCACCATAAATTATGGCATTCCTTATGCTGACTGTAAAATTTGTGTCACTGAATTTCATTAATTTTTAACACTTCATGTTAAATATTATAATTATTCCTATTTTATGAAATGACCTTTGATTCATGGAGTGAAAAATCAGATTAGAATTAGAATCAGGTGAGATTTTTCTTCTGTTTTTGTGCAGTATCTTAGCATAATTAATTAAACCATGCAAAATTTAACCTCTACTAGTAATTTTAATCTCATTGTTTAATGTTATCTTCCTATTAAAGCTAGTCACAGAAAAAAAATACCAGAAAAAAACTAATATTTGGCATTTGGTTGAATGTGGTTCTAAAACTGACGTGCTTGACAACGGTGACAAAAGAAACAAATTTATATATGAATGAAATTACTCTTTTAATTTTTCTTTTCGCAAACCCTAACTGATTTCATTAACCTATATTTTACATCACACATGTACAAGACTTTTGCACAGTACTGTACATATGATAAAATTGCTTTGTCCTCTTTATTATGTCACTTCAATCCACATATGAAGTAGTTGTTCATCTATCTAGAGATTAGGTGAGGTAATCTTAGTAGGACCTAACCTAACCTCTGTTATTGTGAGTGGAAGTGTGATGAACGTGTGCACAGAGATGGCAACGTTCATATGTGTGGGTTGCAACAGTGTGCTGTACTATCATGTTTCATCTACAATAAAAGAAAGGAAAAAGGTTTCTCTGTTGGATCTGGTGTCAATACAAACTTAGAAGGCATTTTGGCTGGGGCACTGACAATGATACATCCTTGACCTTTCTGTTTCTCAGATAAAATGAATGGCTTCTGAGTCCTATACAGACATAATAAAAAGAAAGTGCAAGAAAGTACAGAGCAAAAATATCTATCCCATTTATAAACCTTTATTGTGTTACGTGAGATTACTGAACGGAGGACAAAATGCAGAGGTGGGCACAAAACTTGTCAGTATTATTTTGATGAGTTTCATTCTAAATATCTTATAGATCTTTTTTATGAAATTAGATTTACAACTCAATACAAAAACATTTTAGGTGAGCTTTCAATTTATTTTGAAAACAGCAGTGAGGATTGTATCCGTTTTTCCTTTACAGTAATTTGAAGAAGCAAGCTATACTAGTGAATATTTTATCACTATACATTTGCAACAAATAAACACTCATGCATATTGCTGTGAAATGTAGTATTATCATTAATATTATTATTATTACATGACTATAGCGGTGAGTATCGCCGGAAATTCTCAGGATAATTTCTCATTACTTGGGAATTGGATTTTGCCCTTTCTTAATGCAACTTAAATTTTGATTTACAAAGGCTCAATAAATATTTGAGACTTTGTATGACTTTTAGTGATTAATTTTCTAATCAAAAGCTTCCATAAAACATAGATAATCTCATACAATTAGTCAATCTCATTTTATATAATTTCAGAAACAGAAAAAAAAATCAACATAATCAACCAATCTGACTATACCTCAAATGTCTTAGATTGAAAAAAAAAACTGTTCTAACTCATTAAAGATATTTTTCCATGCATGAATTTAGAAATATCATGATTCCATGTGGAAAAAAATTGTAATGACTGAGTCATTCAAAGCTATTCCACACATTATCTCTTCTTGTCAATTTGTGGACAAAATTTACAGAATAAACCACCCCTTTGCTTTACATGACTTATATTGTGTTATTGTATATGTTGCTTATAAAGAAATGAATTCTATAACTCAGTGGGTCATAGGGTTACAACAGCTTCTGGCTGAATTCCATTCCTCATCAACAACCAAACAGAGCCACGTAACCAAGGTGTATTATGTGAGAATATTTTCTACTCTATCCTGTGTATAAATCAGTCACCACCAGTGAATAATCTACTGCCAGTAGACGAAGGGATACATGAATCTCTTGCTGAATAAAAAATATGAAGCACTGGAAATGTAGCCATAAGTAAACTGGAGAGACATTTTCTTCCTGTGGTGTTTTGGGGTATGGTGCAGTGATAGACACGCAGATAGGCCGGTAGTGGCCTATAGGTTGGTGAAGACAGAAAGAACAGAATTTAGTAAATAAGTTTGTGTTTTCTTTGAAAGTGTTTCAAAGCCATATTAAGTGAATATTGGCAAAACTGTGCGAAAGAATATTTTACAAAAGAGCTTACCTAAAAAGCAACCAGAGCACAGTACTGACACAGCAGTTCTCTACAACCCTTTTGTTTGTGGGTGTGATAAACTACCAGTTTGACATTCTCACTGACAAGATGGAGGACTATATTATAAAAATGTTCACTTTGCAAACTATAGATAGATAGATAGATAGATAGATAGATAGATAGATAGATAGATAGATAGATAGATAGATAGATAGATAGATAGATAGATAGATAGATAGATAGATAGATAGATAGATAGATAGATAGATAGATAGATAGATAGATAGATAGATAGATAGATAGATATTAAAAAGCTTGCCTCTGCATGAGTCTTAAGATCACTGCCACATTAAAAAGAATGTCAGTATGTTGCAGATATAAACTGACTTCTAGACATCTAGTTGATAGTTAAGAAGTGAAATGACCTTATGCCCTGCATCCTGCACACCCATGACATGAGCCATAAAGTAAGTCAGTATCAACCATCTGATTGACCAGAGGCCACACCACAATCTTAGGTATTTAAATTCACCAGACATCAGACAGTTGACTGATGAAGTAGCCTATGGCTTTCTACAGGACCTATGAATAATTTATTGCAGTCCATGTTTAATAGGCTCCATTATATAAGAGGAGGGGGGCTATTTGGATTATATTTTATTCTACCAGAACAGATCAGTGGAGGCTGGGCTATTGTGACTAGTCTACATACAGTATAGCATTAGTATACGGTACTCTGACACATATCTACCATACTGAAGCATATCATGATTTCTCACATACAGTAAAGTGTTTCCTTGGAAACCTCTGTCAGAGTTATTGCAAGTGATTATATTTTTCTCTTCTTTCAACACACAAACCTGTCACTGAAAAACTCACTGAACCCATTTGTAATTACATTTATACAATTATTTTAATGCTTTAATACTGGACAGTGAACAGGAAAGGCCCTGAAGCTTTTTAATGGATTCTCTTCTGGTGTAAGTTGTATTGTTCTGTGCTTATAACCTTCGAGCCTACAAGACCTCGATGAATGTTTTTTCCTACAAAATGACAAGCACCAGTTCTGTTCAGCAGCCTCTTAGGTTATTCAGTCTTAGAAGACTACACGGCATGCACGATAACATGATATAATTTTTGACACATCCAGCCTGTATGCCCTGATGTACAAATCAACAAAGACAATACTATTGTATACAATGGAAACATTTAAAATTCAATGTGAAAAAAGTTGTTGGGATAGTCAAATATATATATTAAAAAACATAGTTTAGTATGAGTAACTGTTCAATATCAGGATAGTAAAACTGAAATAAAAGAAAGACATTTTTTTCCACAAAGGATAATATATTGAAAAAGAAATTGGACATCGGCCAAGGTTTAACCCAAGTCTAACTAACTGAAAACTGGCAAAGAATTGTAGTACTTGTAGAAAGTGATGCACAAATTCACGCTTTTTTAAAAAAATTTTTAGTTATTTTGTTCTAAGACAGCAATGCTTTCCAAGGACCGGAGGGAATACTTAAGCACTTGTATTTTCAACAGCTTACTGATGACAAATTCTACAAACTGTATAAACAATTTCATATATATATATATATATGTATATATAAATAAATATATATATATATATATATATATATATATATATATGTATATATATATATATATATATACATATATATATATATATATATATGTATATATATATATATATATATATATATATATATATATATATATATATATATATATATGTGTGTGTATATGTATATATATATATATATATATATGTGTGTATATGTATATATATATATATATATATATATATATATATATATATATATATGTATATATATATATATATATATATATATATATATATATATATATATATATATACACACATACTTAAAATATACTAATGCAAGGCCGTAGATTTGGCATGGACGGACGGAAGGGACATGTCCCCACCAATATTCAGCGATTATTGAATTGTCCCCACCAATAATTTGATCTATTCGAGTAAAGAAAATCAAACCCGATAGAAAAAAAAAAGATCTGTCAACGTCTCATTCACCCAGCGGTGCAGAAAGAGTTAAAT
The DNA here is from genome assembly GCF_963576455.1 of Neolamprologus multifasciatus. NCBI lineage: Eukaryota > Metazoa > Chordata > Actinopteri > Cichliformes > Cichlidae > Neolamprologus > Neolamprologus multifasciatus. The sequence continues at coordinate 6,192,226 of NC_140443.1, read as the reverse complement.
TACGTCCTCTACTGGAGTCCTACCTCATGTGACAAATATGGCCAATGTTATTGGCTGTGCCTTTCAGGGAGCTCTGTTTAGTTTTAACAGTGGCAAGCCTGCGCTGCGAGGAGGAGAGGAGGACGGCAGCAAAAAGGAAGAACCTGGATATAAGTATTTTTCAAAGAAACCTGCAAGTCACTTAAAGCCAAATTAACTCATAAATAACGTCATAATAACGTTACAGGCTATGCTAGGCTTTGGCCCACATCAGTCTAAAATTGTATGTAACCATGAATAACGTGTTTTGGAAACTAACTGCACAACAGGCACCACTATTAGTTATCTCAGTCTCAGAGCAGCATTTCTAATTTTGATTGAAACTGTCAGAGAAAACAGCAGCTTCGAGCAAGCCAGGATATTAGTTTACAGAGACTGTTAAAATTATATGTCTAACATTAAAATGTTGGTGACACAATAATTTCATCCTAATGGTACTGACATATTCATAGGGTTAATTTTTGAGACAAAATGTCATGAGGTAGTCATGATTTTGCAAATATCCACCTTGTAGTGCAATTTGCAGAAATTGTTTTAAAAATGCACTCACCCTACAAACATTACTGATGAGTCAAGATCTGCACAAATTGACAGAAACACTGAAGCAGCTCCACATTTTATGTGGACAGAGGTGAAGAGGCGAGGTCACAGGTGACTGACTGATGATTTGGTGCTCTAGTTTAAATAGTATTTATTATCATGACAATTGTCAGGCTGCTGATGTAAATTGTTTCAGTAGTGTATATTTGACAAAGAATCTGAATTGACATGTCTCACTTTTTATATGGCACGAATCAATGTCTTATTTTATCAGGTGGCAATATGTCCTAGTGCAGTCAGAGGGGAAGAGCCAGGGCCAAAGGTGAGGCACATCAAGCACAGAATAATAATTGTAATCTGAGGATAAAACACAGGTACTGAGGCTGAAAGAAGCTTCAGTGCTCTCAGAAGACTAAAAACATGGCTAAGGTTAACAATGACTCAAATGAGATTAAACAATGCTGCTGTATGTCCACCAGGAGAGACTGGACAGCATAGATGTAAAACAAAGATGCCAGCAGTTTATCTCAGTTAACGAGAGGAGCAGGCATGTGTTTGGCTGCTTCACATAGTGGACATTGAGTTGTTGTGTGGGACACCAGCAGTGTTGGTCAAGTTACTTGAAAAAAGTAATCAGTAACTAATTACTGATTACTTCCCCCAAAAAGTAATCCCGTTACTTTACTGATTACTTGTTACAAAGTAACTAGTAATTAATTACTTAGTTACTTTGTTACTTTTTAAAAACACGATTTACAACCTGACTAGGTGATAAAGCGATAGATCTTTCAGCCCAATTCTACTTTTTCTGCATAATCATCATACAAAATGTAATCAAATGGAAAAGTACCTTTTTAAAACTTGTTTTATTAGTTTTAATCTTTTAACTTTATGCATCAAGCAAAATTTTAATTAAATGCAACATTCTCTGACTGGAAGAATTTTGTTTAATATTTAAACCTATTTTCTGCACATTCCAGGACATAATTTTTTTTTGTGTGTGTGTTTACACTCACTCTTTCAAATAGATGCAAGTAAAACACAGCAGAAAATAAATAAAGTCAAAGACTAGCGATCCTTTTGCTCTATTTTCACCTGTAAAGCAGGAGCGGGGTAGGCGGAGGTTTATCCTGGTGCAGGTGTGCCGCAGCGGTCAGTTGAAGAATCCGCGAGTTTCTCTGTGAGTTTCCCATTACGTGGTAGCGCACTCGGCGCTTGCTTGGACGTTTAGGGGGGGGGGTTTCGCTGTAAAAAGAAGTTTTCTTCCCACGCACAACGGACACTAATGTTTTTGTCACTTTTTATGGAATCAAACTCAAAGTAAGGTCAGTACTTCCACACTTTAAACGCTGCACGCTCATACTCTCTCCTGCACTCGATATATTATCCATTGTTGCTCTGCACACAGCTGTTGTCACGAACGTCGCACTTGCTTACGTCACTGTCATGAGACATTCTCGCAAACAAAATCACGGTTTTCGTAACGCAGTAACGCAGCGTTCCTACTGGAAAGTAACGGTAATCTAATTACCGTTTTTGCAATAGTAATCCCTCACTTTACTCGTTACTTGAAAAAAGTAATCGGATCTTTTACTTTGTGGTAATCTTAGATGAGTAGTTTTATGGACCAAAACCACCAGGTCATTCAGTGTTCCCTTAGTGCCAAAATATAACAGATGTTGGTGTACTATAACTGAAGTAATGATGTTAAGTCCTTAAGTCATATTCTTTTATTGTCATGACTGTATTTGAAGCTATTTTTATTTTTGTATGATACCTGATTTATATGGATTATGGCTGAAGTAAACTAAAGCCTAAAATAGTCATTTGTTTAATAGTAATTTAGCATTATGTAATTCACATATAAAACTATGAATTGTGATTTTAAATTGTTTAAAAGCACGTAGAATAGCATATGTAGGGAAGTATATTTCGCCTCTTTTTTTATTAAGAAGCAAAAACAAAAAGGAGAAAAAAAAAGAAACAGGGCAGAGTTCGGTGGTTGAATCATCCGTCCCCACCAATGCCAAAACCAAATCTACGCCCTTGTACTAATGTATATTGTAATAATTATTCAAGAACAAGAACATGTTTTTTATTTAGTATTTGGTATTGTAACAACATATGTTACATGAATAGGTATTCAGAAATAAATCATCTGTGGAAGAACATGCTGCAAATATTGGTAGAACACTTACAAATCTGAAAGCAGTCCAGGGCAGTTCATGCTGACAATGCTGGCAGGCACCCTGCCAGCTCTGGACATCTGGGCATAAATCATTACACAATCTGAATATGTGCGACTGAGTGTGCTCCCTAGCTGGATGGAATGTGTTATCTTAAACAGAGTCCAGTTTTGTCCTCGTGTTCTTCTTCAGTACTGTCTCAAAGCTCAGCCCTACAGCAGAGCCAAAAAATGTTTCTCCCTTCTTCTTTGTTTTTATTTCCTCCCACCTGCCTGTACCACTTTTGGTGACAGCTCCCTAGTATATTTCTCTACAACTACAGTGCTGTTCACCAATAATTCACAGAGCACATTGCTGCATTAGGTAAAAATGTGGGCCTTAGAAGACTAGGCTGTTGTAACTATCTACTCACAATAGGCTTGTCTGGTTCTTTGCTGATGTGCAATTCAAGATACTTATAAAGGGTTTAATCTCTCTCTTTGCTTCCATTCTTTGGTCTAACAACGCGGGAGCTATTCAAGGGATAGCGATAGTCCAAAGTTAATTATAAAGTGACAAAAACAATCAAGTGAACAGGGAGGTGGTGAGATGAGGCTACCGTGGATTGTCCTAGAGTATGGCTTATGAGGCAACTTTAAATGCACAAAAGGTTGGCATTTGGTGGGAGAGTATTATTTTTAATACTCTCCATCCTGCTTATATACTATAATTAAGGCTCATTATATGGGCTATTATATTGTCTTGCATTTATATTATTGTCTCTTTTGGGGATTTGAAAAGCAAACAAATCAATATTATCAATAACAATATTATCTGAGCAATCTGAAATGCACTGGAAGTGACTCAGAGACTGGCCAAATTTAAATATGGTTTGATTTTTGATAGTTACTTATGAGGTCTGGGAGCTTTGTGGTCATACTTGTGCATGTGTGTCAATGCAACAAAGTACGACTCACAGAGCAGAAATATCAATATGCTTTACCCTGGTTCTAGTCTTCATTTCCACTTTGGCATGCTACAGGTCTTGTTAACATAATGTCATCAACAAAGGTCTACATTGATCTGGTATTTAATTTATGTGATATCGTCACTTTGGTGTTGATCCTAAAGCATCAAATTAGTGTTGCCCCAGTACCCTCATTGTAACTTTTCAATATTATTGTTCTGATGCTGTTGCTTTCCAAGTTGACCTCAACTACCAAAGAGTGCTCCTCCTGTTGAACAAAGTATTGAAGAGTGGAAATCAGAGTGACCAGTGTTCTGCAACAACACTATAGAAATGATCCAAGAATCAACCTGCATTATAGTCTACTGTATAAGGTGCTTTTAGGTAGACATCCAATCCCTGCTACTGTGTAAAGTTAGTGACTGTGGGAAGGGACCCTATGTGAAGTATGCATGGAAGAATCACTGCTACAAAAGGGACTAGGATAAAAGCAAACCCTAAACAGCTTGCTTTCATGTGAATCCTACTGTAAGTGTATATTTGGTAAGAATTTTTTTTCTGATTTGGCATTGTTGCTTTTTTGTTTTATCCACTGACTAAATGTCCTTCAACATGCTCAACAACAACAACAAAAATATAAAATAAAACCAAGTGTGGGGTGATATAGGACCAGCAGTTGCAATCTTAAGAGAGAAGTATTAATATTTACTACTAGAGATTGTTGGTGCACTGGCCTGTCTGTTGGCTGGTGTACATTATAGTCCGGGGAACTTAGCAATCAGCTAAACTTTCATTGGGTAGAATGATGTGTACATTGGCTTGATGATAAGATCTTTCAGCAAGCAATTGGAAGTCTCTATGGAGACATCTGAACCTTTAGGGGAAACAGATGAGGTTATATTGCTTTAACCTAGGCTTTGCTTCAGTTTGTCTTTTACAGAAAAGCCCTATCAGTAACTTTAAGCATGCCTGACTAAACAGTAGGGAAGCTATTAGCAGGGAAATATCCAAACCTAATTATTTATGAAGACAATTACGCTGCTAAAAGCATTGCATGTGTATACATCAGATGACAGATCAGACAGCTCTGAGAAGGAAAATGCAGATAATAAAAAATGTGCAGAAACACAGTTTTAAAGAAGAGTAAGAGCCAATGAGGCCACGCTGCTGTCTAATGCAAAACTATCGGTGTTATATCTAGGTCTCAATTATTCAACAACAAATCGGCTTCCCCCTCTGAGAAGAGAGCAGATATTGGACTCTACATTACCTTTCGACAGGGGAATAGTGGAACTGCAGTACATTCCACCTGAGAGGCTGTTCTGGGACCAGGCACCGGCTGTGCCCCTAATGACATCATCCATTTCTTGGGGCCTCCTGGAACACAATTATGGTGATTTACAATTTATTCACATCTGTTGTTGCAATGAATTCTTTTGTACTTCGTTCAGCTGTTCAAACCTATGTGATCTACTTCCCTGGTGTGGTAGCACTGCAAATAGCCAGGAATGGCTCATGAAAGACCGTATTAAAATTGTGTTTGGAGCAGCTGAACATTCATCTAATCACACACAGAACCACCGGTGTTGACCCCCCATCTGTACTGTACATTTAGTAGGTGCTCTCTATTGGACAAATGTCATTATTACTTTACTGAAACACACCACACATCTGTCACTGTAAATGAGCTACTACTGTACGAGAGTTATTGTGAACTAAAAAAATTCAATTAAATATATAGAGTCAGACAGATGTCACATGAGTCATCTTCCCATCACAACAACAAATGAAACAGTGAAACCTCTACAATGTGATAGTAGATGATCTTTCAATTGTAATTATTTTGGCAATATAGGTCAGTGGTATAGGGAAAGTAGCTTCTGGGATACCACTTCTGTATTATATATATTTCTAAAAGGTTCTTTTTATGTTATATTTGGTCTGATGAACACGGTGAAGTGGTGGTTAGCACCATCCACCATCTGGCTGGGACCTTTCTGTGTGGCATTTGGGTGTTCTCCCGCGTGTCAGCATGAATTCTCTTGCGGTACTCTGGCTTCCTCTTGCAGTCAGTGACATACAGCTAGTGGGATTAGGTTAACTGGGGATTCTAAATTGCCCATAGATGTAAATGTGATTGTGAATGGTTGTCTGTCTCTCTGTGTTAGACCTGCAAGAGATTAGCAACCATGGTCGAGGGTTAACCCCGCCTCTTGTCCTATGGCAGCTGGGATAGGCACCAGCCCCCCTTTCAACCCTGAAGCGTATGAGAATGAATAGGTTGAGCTAACCATGTTAGTGGACAATCAAACTCTAGTTCAGACAAAACTACTAAACTTTGTTCAAGACAGTTTTGTGCAGGACAGAGGACCTAAATGCAGGACACCAGACACTACACAGAGAAATGGCAGTAGTTTATTCACATATTTAAACAATTGGAAATAGATTTATGTCAGCTATGTGTACTATTTGTGATACTGGAAAAATGTCTGTGAAGGTTCTCAGTCATCCAGGTCATCGTAATCAAAGGAGCTTGCAAAGAAAAGCATCTGGACTTCTTTAAGTTACTTGAAGACGTTTCACCTCTCATCCAAGAAGCTTCTTCAGTTCTAAGGTCAAATGGTGGGGAGTCCCAGATTTAAACCTAGTGGGAGTATCCCCCCACAGAGGGACAAAAGGACCCCCTTGATGATCCTCTAATCATCTGAGCCAAGGTATGAAACTGGGTGTGGGTCCCAATCAGCCAGGGTTTCGGGTGAGCTCATTGTGAAACCTGGCCCCACCTTATCATGCGAATTCCTGAGGTCAGATGGCCCAGGATGTGAGTGGGCATTCAGGCGTCTGGGAAGGGAACTCAAAACTGGATTATAGATGGCAGAGAGTTGGTGTCGTAAACCACCGCCTCTGTTCAAAGATGGTCGCTCACAGTGGACATAGATGGCTTCTTTCACTCCTTGAAAGAGGAGTGAAAGAAGCCATCTATGTCATGGAAAAAACATGGAAAGCTGTGTGTGTGTCATGCCCTATAGATTGACATCAAATGTCACTAAGTTGTTTACACCTCAGTTCAAATGACATATTGCTTTCCACTCTTATTTTTTAAAAGATTTTAAAAAAATATTTTTTTCAGTAAATTATACAATAAAATCTTTCAGATTCTCTTGATCAGGTGATTTAGTAAATGTTATACGTCTTATGTTAAACATCTGTAACACCGCTTGAAAGTCATGCTTTAACCTGACACCTGTGTCTCAGAACAGAAAGACATTAATCTATGCAAAACAAGAAACACCTGACTGACTATAGCAAACTGTTTACTTAAATTTAAATTGAAGCCAGATGGCCAATTTCCTGAGACTCCTCTCCTGTAGGCAATTTCAATATACTGCATCGCACATCATATTATATGAAGTCTGGCTACAGTAGGGATTATTTATACCATGTTATTGCCAGCTGGTAAACTACCCTTGGCTGACCTTTGCTATACGAATGACACACCTCATGAACATGCTTAATAGATGAAACATGGCTATATTCTCATTCCTCACACACATAGTACTTAAGTCAGAGTATGCACATACACACACAGAACAGATGCTGCAAACATAATCTCGTCCATCCTCACTATCTCTTATATGTTACACTAGTGTGAGTGATGAGCACAAGGAGAGCCTGACTATGACTGGTGCAGAACCAATTTAAATTTTCAGATTGCCAGGAAGGGCTTTATGGAGGGAGGCAGGGATTCTGGCTTTCCTAGCAAAAAGGAGGTTTATCAATGAACACAGGATGTATCAAAGGATGAACAACATATAGTGGACCTGATATCTTGGGCTTAAACTGATTTCTTAAGCAGACACGATGACTGTGCATTTAATGACTACACAACACTGTTGAGAAGAACAAGGACTGAATAGTGGGGGAAGTAGAAAGGGCAGAGAAATGGAGGGCTCATTTCTTTGTTTCTAGAGACACTCTCCAAAGACATGAGATGTGACACACACTTGCGATGACTACTCCCACATAGATAAGTTATTATTAGAAGAGTAGTGGGTGATTGCACTGAGAAATTGCTTATTGTACCATTCATGAGAAAGATGGTAAGAATGGAATATAAAAAATATATATTTGAATTCAATCATTTTATATTTTTACAAACAGCACCAAATAGATTTTGAGATTCTGACTCATTATTGCAAGCAGTTTCACTTCAAACAAGAATTACTGGTAAAGAATCACTGAGATGCAAATTTTGGTTTAGGAATAAAAGAGCAGAGATGATGTGACTGTTCTCATATTTAGCAGATGCCTTGGCACAATTTGATTTTCATGTAATAGAAAATGTAAACTAATTGAACCCATCACACCCATGCCATTAAAAAAGTCCCCATGCATATGTTTATCCTACATACCAGGGCATGCAAGTTTGTGTGTGTGAGTGTTTGTATTTTTCTTTCTACATGTGTCACACTGAATCGAGTTTGTGTGAAGCTCCTGGCTGCACACTTCAAAGGGCAGCACTGGTGAGTATCAGCGGGAAAGGGACTCCAGTCCCAAAGAGACCATGTAGAGAAATAAAAGAGCCTGCCACTTTTCCAAAGCCAGCCAGCATAACAGAGGTTGTCCTTCCTATGTTCACTCTCTCCCACTAACCTCTTCTGCCATCCTTCCTATAAGTTACAGCTTCAGGTCCAAACTGAAGATTGTAGATGTTGAAATTTACCCTGTTGCTACTGCAAAGTTGTGTGCAATAAACATTAGACCACATTAGAGCATTCGTGACTGAAATAATTAAAAGTGCATTCAGCATCAATGCACATTGGAGTGTCTGCCCCGTACAGGTCATACAAGGATTTAAAAGTGTCACACAAGACAGGCTTGAGTTTAAAAGCTTTTCAAATCATTTTTACAAGTGCAAAAATTCTTAAAAGAGAGGGGGGTTTTTTGCCAAGAGTTAAATTTGAAGATTGCAAATGCATTATATTAATGCAGCATCGCAAAACGGGTAGATACAGGTAGAAACATTGAAGCTTGTTGTTGGACAAAACTCAATTGTAAAAGCAAAAAATTCAAGATTTTACTAGAGGTTATGTGACAGACTGTTTTGAGGTCCTAAATGATGATGTTTGTGGTGTTATGTCAGGAGGACGAGGCTTTCAGTAACAGGTGGATCCTTCGGGAATTTCTTGCACCTAGCCAAGATGAGGCCCAAACCTTTACTTCATTTTTTCTAAGGATTATGAAAAACAATAAATAACATGTTGAGTGGGCTTTAGAGGATTACAGATGCAGAATAGCATTTTTGCCCTTTTTAAGCCTTGTGCTAAATAATCCATCAGCAGCTGTGTCTACCGGGAATGTCAGTGGTATGATGGATCTGATTGAACAGGTGAATGAGGCAGAGTGCTTTGACAATAAACCGGCAGCTTTTCATTAATAGAGTTGTTGTGTTTGACAGGCAAGTCTGATGAACATGTATGGTATCAATAGGAGAGAGGGCTACGGGGGCAACTTTGGAGAGTATCACGTTTTGATTTCCTGCACACATTCGATCTTGATTGAGCACATGAGAAGCAAGCATCTGGAAGGACACATTGACAGGATGTGTTGTTGTTAATGGACAGCAGGTTTTGTTGGGGGTAAACCAATGCAGGATATTTGTTTTAACTACCAGGCCAGAGGCAGCTCTGTTAGTTAAGTGGTGCTCCTTAGACAAGAGGATGGTAGATGTCAAAACAGCAGACTTTCACTCAGCCTTGGAGTGGTTCAGCTCTCCAGCCATTACCATAGTGAAGCAATAACCCTCTCCACACTTGTCAAAATGATTGCTGCTTTAATGCTATCAAGAATAATAGTTTTAGTCCATCACTGTATAAAATCTGGCTGCAATGTTTATGTTAGCAAGGATGCACAGAGCTGAACATTTTACAGTGTGCCACGTTTGGCATCAGTAAGAATTTCCATTTTGCCAATGTGTGAAATCAAAGCACGATCAAACCAATTATTGTGCTGATGAATTTCATTTGATGTGAAAATCTAATTGAATGCTCTCATCAAAATGGCAGTCCACTCTGATTGGCACACTATTAGCACAACCTCGTGCCCCCAATATTTCTCGACATGCGATTGTTGGATTTTCTAGGGAGTCATTGAAATGCACTAGCATGGCTCTCCAGGAGGTATTTCATTTGCTGAGGTAAATCATTTCTTTCCTTTAATGTCTGTGGAATAGACTGAGTAGTGCCTTTGATCATTTCCACTGTGAACATGGCAAAAATAGCTGGTGTAAATGAGCTGAAATGAACTTCTGAAACATCAACTTTTATCCATTAAAATACCCAACACTTTACTGACAATGGTTATGATTATTTCTAATGGTAAGAAAAAAAGAAAAGGAAAAATCGTTGGTCCATTGGATAATTTAAAATGAATAAAATGCCCCAGACTGTGTTACAGAACATTTTGGTAGCTTGACTTTCTTTTCTTTTTCTTCCCTTTTTTCATTTTATTTATTTATTTCCTTACAATAACACATTTTAGTCCATATATATATGTATATATCATCTCATAAAGCACTGCATCTGTATTCCTCCCATTTCTGTGGTTTCCACTAATAAAAGAAGGCAACAGGCAAATTATGAGCCAGAGAGAAACTATCTCTGTCAAGCAGGTACAATTAGTATTGATAACATATGGACAATCTACCTGCAACAATGGAGCTGCCATTACACATAATGTTCTCTGCCTGTCTTTGGCCTGGCAGATACAAGTCTGAGGGGGGAGGGGGGGCAGTGTGATCTGGTGAATAACAGATAAAAGCCTAGGCAATCATGGGAGGCTCACAACATTAAAACCTTTTATAGATTTCTCCATGCTGCCATTTTCTGATGAGAGGGACATTTTCAATGGCTTGTGATTGCTACTGTCAGAGGATCATGGCTTGCTGGTAGATGGAGGGTTTGAGGGCCATTGCCGATGAAAAAAAAGACCTTCATTTTGATCATCACCTCACTTCTACTTGATATTCATTGTACCTGCTTTGGCCTGTGTCTCTTGTGTTTTTGTATCTGCGTGTGGACTAATAGACATGAGGCACTCAAACCTTTTAACACCCAAAGTGTGGGTCGAAACTATAAATAATTTCAGAAAAATCAGATGAGAATGTTGATTTGCTGCACCAAACACTGAGGCAGAGTATCATCAGTCATGCACTGTTTAAGGATGTAGTACTCAGCATAAAGATTATACACACAATTCAGTGTTATTGAGGAAGACATAATAGTAGACGTTTTTTTCATTCAAATTTGTCACTCAGTAGTTGAGTAGTTATTGTCCGACTCTGTTTCTAGGCAGTGTAATTTAACTTTGATTCAAGCTTAAAATGGAATATCACAGTCAAACATGTTTTTGATCAGTAAACTAAATTGTCTCACCTTAATGTAATCCCAGAGCTGCTGTCAGAAATAGTTCTTTCAAAATGTATAAAAGTAAACATTTCATTTGTTGAAATTGGCTCATATTGTTCTAAATCATTCTGAAACTTGCAGCTGCCGTTTGGATATTCATTAAAATAAAAAAATAAATATATAAAAAAATAGGTCAGCTCTCTCTTGCATTGCCTCAGCTTCAATACCCCAGGCTTTGGGCATTATATGGCTGTAGCCAATGGCTATAACTCATATGGCTCAAGACGACCATGGCTGTCCAACACACTACGGTCAACTTCAGAGGATTCTGGAGGGGAAACGTCGTCCACCTCAAAAGAACCCTTTGTGACTCTTTGTAGCTTTCCATTTCTTTCTGGCCTGGGGATGCCGCTAAACAACTCCTGCCTCACATATCCGTGTCCTCTCTCTCAAACTCTGACATATGTTTGAGCCTTTTACAAAATTTAGTGGGTGGGCTGTGGGTGTTTGGCTCAGAGCTGTAAGTGAAGTTACACATTAATATACATGCAATTTGAGCAGTGGTTGAATTACACAGATGCTTCCCGTGGGTTCTGTTTTATGCACAAAAGTGTCTAATCGGTTAAAGTGTTTAAGTGCTGGCGTTAAATAAGTAAGAAGTGACTTCAATCTGCTTCCTAAGTAAAAATTAAAAATAAAAATTGATAATTTTTATGAAGACTATCTCCGCAAATTCATAGTTAGCTTAAATTAAACAATTAAAATCAAAAATACAATTTCAGTTTTCAGAAATACAAAAAACATTGTAGCCTTTCTTCATTTTTTATGAAAGCTGAGGATGAAGCAACCTTGGTTTGAATAAACTATATTGAAATGTTCAATAAACAAAGGAAGGAAGCACTTGTTGTCTCATCCAAAGTGAACTCCACAGTCAGCTGGTTGATTCTTGCAGTGAGAGCAGAGAGTCACTGGTGCATGAGACTAAACACTAAGCCATAAAATGAAGCTCAGCCTCCAACTCCAATCCACTCAGAAGATCTTAGAAACATTTCACAACACAGAATGTGCAAGTCCACCTCTGCTTTACCCTGCCACATCTGACGCACAATCTAGATACAATATCTACGTTTCATAGATGCTGCGTATGTCATTTCAGTTCCCCTCAAGTAAATTTAATTCAGTTATATTTATGCTATAGCTGCAATTCAAAACAGCTGGCTCGGGGTGTTTTACATTGTAGGGTAAAGACCCACTGGTTTCTGAAGTCCTTTTTTGGAACCTTGAGTTGAGCATTTACATCTTGATTGCAAGAAACCGGATGTGATGAGGAAGGACAGGTCTGATTGTGAAGCCTTATCCTTGCTTACTCAAGATTATGCATTGACAACTCTTTAACTAATGTGCATTTTCTTTCATGCACAGATAATCCTCCATTTGGTAACATGAATAGATGCATAATTAATTTTTTTTCTTCAGTTCAGCAGAAAAATGTTTACAGATGTCAAGATAGAGTGCCGTCTTCTTGCAGTCAAAGCTGTTTCCATAGACAGAATGCAGGTTTGTAAACAGATTTTTTTGATTGGGATTTAATTATTGCTGACCCAGATGCTACATCTATGTTTGTGTATGGGGACCTATAGTACACCTACTCTCTTTGACCTATTTGATGTGTATTATATACTATAGGCTATATATATGATGGAGCTTGATCAGTCAAGACCTTGCATATGAGAAGGATTTTAAATCTAATTCTGAGCCAGTGAAGAAAGGCTAATATGAGAGAAAGATGATCTCCCTTTCTAGCTCTTGTAAGTTCTTTCCTTCGCTTTCTAACTCCCCCCACCCCCCTCTCCGCCTCTCCCCCTTGCTTTTCAAGGAGCTTTTAGAACAGCCTGGTAATAACAAATTAAAGTAGTCCAGCCTAAACGTAAGAAATGTATGAACTAGTTTTTCAGCATCACTCTGAGACAGGATGCTTCTAATTTTGGCAATAATGTGCAAATGAAAAAGGCACTCTGAGATATTTGTTTAATATGCATTTAAGGACATATCTGAAAAATCAAATGGGGCTCCAAGGTGCCACACAGCAGGACATGTCCTCTTGCTTTCTTATGTTTGCTCTGTATATACTTTTCAAGGGTAGAAATGTATTAGAACAGAGACATATAGCAAAATAAAAATGACAGCAGAATCTCTTTTGGACTAGTGGTTACGGCTTATTGTAGTTTGTTTTCACCAGGTGCACTTGAGTAGGCAACTCGACACTGACCATTTGTGACATTTGTGAATCCAAAATGAAAGAAACTCCTCACACAGTATTTGCACACAAGCTTAGGAATTAAAACCTTAAACAGCCCGCTATCATTAATAGTAAGAAGAACACATCCACCTGCACATGTCCACATCAATCATGTTAGATGAAATATTGGCATAAGACAAGTCAGCTACTCTGACCCTTGTGTAATTCTGAGCAAACATTGGAAATGACAGATACATACAAATGTCATGTATCCGTCATATTTATTTTTTGCAGCATCCACTAATGGTTGTTTGTTAGTATTTAAAACATTTTTGCTTGTTAAAAAAACAGAGGAAAAGTTTTTCAGTAAAACTTTAGCTTCAGTTTAAGGAGCTTGGAAAGAAAATCGTCTGGACTTGTTCAAGTTTAAGTTTTGTTTAAGCAACTTAAACAAGTCCAGACGCTTTTCTTTCCATGTTCCTTAGACTACGATGACCTGGATGACTGAGAACCTTCGCAGACATTTAGGTTCAGTTAACAATTACGGCATTTAATTTTCAGAAAATTTTAAGAAAAAAACTGACTGAAAGCTGAGTTTGCCATAACTTTGAAATCATTGTGTCACAGTTTGCACTGGCAGACTGTGTGAAGGAAGGAAGAGGTCCCAAATGCAGACACTTGGAACAAAACTATAATTTAACAAAAAGCGAGCCGTTTATTTGTGGCTGGTAAAACGTACAAAACAAAAGGCAGATGCACAATGAGCCAAAACTAACTAGAACTAAACTGGGAAAAACTAAATGCTAAACACAAGAGACAAAGAAAAAAACCTGAACACAAGAAAACACGGAAACATGGAGACATGACAAGAACTCGGCAGACAACTTGACACTGAAGAAAGGACGCCGAAGGACTTAAATACACAGAAGGGTAATGATGAAAGTGGAAACACATACACGGCTGAAACACATGAATATGACACCACAGGGAAAGCAAAACTAAACACACTGAATATGGAAACATGAGATTGTCAAAATAAAACAGGAAACATAATGAGACGAAGACTGTGACAACAGGAGGTTGACAATATGACATGGAAAATGCAGACATGAAACACATAACAGACTGGGGAGACGGAATAATACATGAGGAGAGGAACATGAAACAGACATAACTGAAAATCATGCATAGAGCACAAGAGATTTACACAGGGAACTGAAGATGATGATGATGAGAGATGAGATAGCCTTTATTTGTCAGTTGCAGGTCTTTTGCCCACAACCGAGATGACAGACCTTGCCGACCGTACATACAATACACAAACATCACATTGGGGAGACAGGTCAGGCTAGGTAGCGAGGAAAAAAACATGAAGGATAATACAGGAATGCACAGATATCAACACACCATAGCACAATAAACACAGACAGCAACATGGGAAAGAGTTCCAGTGTGTACATCTGATCTGGGACCGCTGCAATCTTTCGACTGTGCCTCCAACTGACCCGATGTCCACATCAGAGGGGAGGTAAGTGTTGGAGGTGGCGTTGGATCCGGGGTAGGGAGGGTGATGCGTCAGTGAGTGCTTATCAGTATCAGTATATGTTTGTGTGTGTGTGTGCGTGTCCATAGTTCAGCTGAGACAGTGTCCTTCGCCCTGCCAGGATAAGTAAACAGTCTTCCAGCCAACCCAGGTGGCCTTGCATGGAATGGGAAGGAACAGACTAAACACAGTTGTTATCAGGGTGTTTTGTTCAGCTCCGGCCTTGCAGCTGGCGCCAAAGGGGTATCCGCATGAAGTGATGGTATTTTTACTTTAGTGCGAACAGCTCATATGAATTTCAAAAGCAGTTCTACAGTCCAACACTGGTCTCTCAATCTCCCGTTGGAGAGCCGCGAGCTTCGCCATACTTGCGTTCTGTGATGTTGTCATTTCTTGTGCTCAAGGAGCCAATTTCTGAGAACTCACGGCAGTGTGCCTCCCCGAGATGTCATCCAATTTGCGCCCAGAGATGTTATTCCGGGCTAGCCCTTCCGAGATGTATCCAGTCTGCAGTCAGAGGTCTTATTCTGAGTATTCATGGCAGCCGTAGCCTCTCCAAGATCTTATCCGTGCTGACTCAATGAGCCCATTTTGAGAAACTCACGCCTCTCCCATCGTTTCAATCCCAGCGGGCAGCCTTGTGGGGGTTTGAACAGCCGGTTCCGCTTTCTTAATTCTTCGATAAGTCAGGGCCAAGCCACCTCCGATCAGCCAGAACCCTGTCATCCGAATAGGTAGATATCTTCAGCACTCAGGCTCACCCAAGCCCAAACTTCTCGTTGAGAAAGGGGTGTCAATTGCATTTAGGGACCAGTTGATCCAATCCATAATTCCTCTTTTAGGTTTTAGAGAACAGACTGTGAGAGAGTGTTCCAGGGAAAAAGACGAGACTAGACAAGGACATAAGCAGGGAAGATAAGGGAGAGGAGAAAAAGTGTGTCCGCCTCCTCCGAGAGCCAAAGAAGAAGATGACACATAAACAAGGAACTAAACAAAACCTAACTAAGACATACTAATTAATAACACTAGAACTTACTATTACATCATAAGAAATTAGACAAACAAAAGAAAACTCAAAATGTTGGGTCACAGACCCAGCGCCCTGACACACTGTGGTATGGACTTTTTTGTCCAGTAAAGATGCATTTTGTGTGACTTGAAATAAACGTTAAAGTAAAACGTATGTGTTGTTTATGCTTGGTTTCATGTATATACCTTCTATGAACTACTGTACGCACTGTGTACAGCACCAAAATCCAATGCAATCCAGAGAAACAGATCAAAAAAAAATCCTTTCCACTGTGAAGTTCCTTTTTTTTGTTGTATATCAAAGCATATCAAAGCAGTGTTGATTTAACTTTCTGAGGTATTTTCAAGCTTACAGGCTGAGGTGCTGTTGTACTGAACTACTTTAGAATAGAAGTATGTTCTTTTGTTTTACCTGTGTTTAGCACTATACAGTATGATTAACCTGTTTCTGGAATAGTTTGAAAAACAACATTAAAGAAAATGCTAACATCACCTATGTCAGGTTTACCATGTATACTCCATTGGGTCTGAGAATCCCTCTTACAGTTTGGTTTGCAAGATCAAAGGTCCTGCTCTCCACTCCACTTGGAATTCACAGTCACACTGTGTGAGCAGCATTGACTGAACACTTGCAACAAGAAGCAGATTTCTATGTTTAGTCCTGTCTCATTCTGTTATCCAAGAAAATAAAGTATTTTATCCTGTTTGCGTCCAGAGAGCGTGCATGCTATCTGCATATTACCACTTCGTGTACTTCACCTGCATTACTGCAGAGACAAGTGGAATCTTGATTAATTTGGATTTGGGTTTTTATGAAAGAAAAACTGACTGACTGGAGCTCTGACAGTCCACACAACAAGGAGAATATGAAATCTACCACAGTCTTTAATCAAATACCAGCTTTCATTTCAAAAAGCAATAACCATTTCAGGGGTGAAAAAATCACAGCTCTGCTTCAGTAATTATTATTTTTAAAAGATAATTCACTGAAAAACTTTAAAATCAAAAGTCTTAAAATGATCTGTTTAATTTAATGTCCAGAAGAAAATGTCACAGCCAGTGTTATTGTTTTGATATAGTATAGATTTCATTCTGAATCATCAATGTTTCATGACTATCAAGTAATTTATCAGTTGTGCTTGCTTGATTCTCTAATAAAGCCTGCCGCTAATTTTTTAGTTATTCCAATTCACTGTCTATTTTGTGTGCTCAACTGAGTGGAACAGTGGGAAAATAGTCTGTTTAAATGCATATAGACAGATTTCCTTCAATTCTTTCAATTTCTGAATGTCATTCAGTGTTTCATAACAGACAGCAGAACTATATCACTCCATCATGTGCTAAACACTTCTCCATCCCTTTAAGCTTTAGGCCAACAGGTTATACAGGGAGTGGACAGTGTAAAAGATACCACAGTGTGCAAAAAAAGCCTTAATAAAAACCTACCCTCAACCTTCCCTGCAAGCACTCACTCTATTTCCCCCTACATTCTTTCATCTTCTCTTTCAGCAACTCCCCCATCTTCACTTCACATTATGCCAACACCACTGGGGCTGTAATTCCATATGATTTCCCAGAATGTATAATCCCCTTCTTCCTAGGTGACATTCTGGAGCAGCAAGCCAAGAGTGCCAAAAGGAAAAAGAAGCCGTAATCCAACACAGTTTCATGAAAACCTCTGATCTGACACTTCATAATCACAAGGGGCTCTTGTTATCGTTGTAACAAGGTGCCACAACAGAGTCGCCTGTTCCCTAGTAACTTTCTTCCCCAATGCCTAGTTGGTCTTTATCAGAGCCTATGAGGTCTATAGAGTAGCTGATGCTGTTTACCCTCACATCCACTGTAAAAGTGCAAAGGTCAGAAGATCCCCATAGCCAAGTTCCTCTTATCACATGCTCCCTAGAGAAGACGAACTGGAAATAGGACCAAGATGTAAAGTAGTCCCTACTAGCACAATGAGAGATTATACTTTGAGAATGCTGCAATTCTGTCATATTCCACATTCTCTAATCAGCTGAAATCCTGTAAACATAAGCTTTGTGGCTTTGCCTTTTATGCTGTTTTTGGTACAGTTTAAGCTATAGTAGTGGGAAATCATTATGTGATCCCCTGTTGAATTTCTACGTTTTTTCACTGTACAAACAAATGAACAGTATTTTTATGGTCATTTCATTGTAATGGAGGGAAACAGAATATCAACCAAAAATCCAGGAAAAAAAACACATTTCATAAACCTTTAAATTGATATGCATTTCACTGAGTGATGTAAGTATTTGATCCTCAAGCAAAATGTAACTTTGGACCTGGTGAAGAAACCCTGGCTGGCAAGCACAGTAGTAATGTTTCTTGTAGGCAGCCACCAGGTTGGCCACCACCACACATCTCAGGACAGATTTTGGCTGACTCCACTTTCACTCTTCTTTAGATTTGGCTGCTGCTTGGCAAACTGGGGCTTGAGCTCCCACCGTAGATTTTCTATTGGATTAAGGTCTGGAGATGGGCCATTCCAGGACTTTAATATCCTTCTTTTTTTAGCCACTCCCTTCTTGCCTTGGATCTGCTTTATGTTTTGGGTCATTTTCATGATGGAAAACACAAAACTCATCTTCAATGTTCTCAAGTTGTTCTGTAGTCTTCCTCCAAACATAGCAGGTTGAGTTGACACCAAGTAGCTCAAATTTGGTTTTTCAGCAGAGTACAATGTTTTCTCCCAAGCCTTCTCTGAATAAGATTTTTAGATGTTCACTGGCAAAAGACTGTAAATGTGCCTTCCTGAGCAGAGGGACCTTACAGGTGCCCAAAGATTTCAATCCACTACCAGTGGTGTTCTTGGTGACTGCAGACTCAACTGCCTTCAGATCATTAACAAGCTCCTCCAACGTAGTTTGGACTGATCCACCACCTTTCTCACGATCTTGCATGGAGCTCCAGACCGAGGACAATTGATGCATGTTCAGTTCAGTTCAATTCAATTTAGCTCAATTCTCACAGCAAGGAACTTTATATTGTAAGATAAAGACAACAGAGAAAACTCAAGCAGATGATTGATCCGTCATTTCAGAATAATCACAACAACAATTTTTAACTTCTCATCAAGCTTCTTGGTCATGGTCTTGTGCAGGACTACCATCTTGTCCCTGACATCCTTTTAGAGCTTTTTGATCTTGCCGATGGTTGCAGAGACGTTGAAATAGCAGAAATTGATTCTGTGGTTACGTATGCTTTATACACATAAATTGAGATTAGGAGTATCTGTCATTGACTGACTGATTACATTACTGATTACTGTAATCTGTGTGGCACATTTGCATGGAAATTCATTTTTAACTTCTATGTAATGTGTTTTTTTTGAGGATTTTTGGTTGATATTCTGTTTCCCTCCATTACAATGAAATTACTATAAAAATGAGAGCTTTTTAATTTCTTTGTAAGTGAGCAAAATTAGGAATTCAGCAGGAGATCAAACAATTATTTCCCTCATTGTAATAATATTTTGGAGGGCTCTGCTGGATAATGATAAAAATCACAATAGTAACTAATACAAGAAATGTTGATATTCACTGTGTGCATGTAAATATGGAGATTGCATGAGCTTTTTACGTTATCCAGCTGCCTAACTATAAACCGGTTGTTTTAAAAGCTGGGAAAAAAAATAGCCCCATGGACTCTTTTTCACAAGCAGATAAATGGTATTAGTTTCTGTTCTTTTGTTTGCATTTTGTCTTAACAAAAGTTCACAACCTTGGAAGACAAGAGTAAACAAAACAACATAACTGTCATCAAAGCCCTTTTCATAATCCTCTGTGCTCACACTGGGGACTTTATTGGAGCAGTGTCTTGCAACA
Source organism: Neolamprologus multifasciatus (assembly GCF_963576455.1). Classification (NCBI taxonomy): domain Eukaryota; kingdom Metazoa; phylum Chordata; class Actinopteri; order Cichliformes; family Cichlidae; genus Neolamprologus; species Neolamprologus multifasciatus. The sequence continues at coordinate 6,172,450 of NC_140443.1, read as the reverse complement.
TCTGGCACCAGCTTAACCTTCCCCCTCAGCACCCACAAGCCCAGGGGCACACAGCATTTCATACACGCACACACATACATACACAGGCATACCTCTAGGGTGCGATGCACACTGACTACAAAGTGATTTTACACTGCGACTTTGTGCTGTGCCATGTAGTGTGTGTGCCTGTACATCTGCTGATGGTACTCTGTCTGTGTAGTGATGCCAGTAGTCACACAACAGGCCGTCAAAGGCAGCGCTGTGTGCAGGCCTGATAGTCCAGCAGCAGCACATCCCTAACGTTCTCCTGTTCACTTCAGTCCAGGAAGCAGAACACAGCCGCTGCTGCACCAGTGCCCACTGGCAGCAGCTCCTGAGAGATCACATAGCCAGGAGTTCAAGGGTGAAAAAATGGCTAACGCTTCAGTTGAACATCCTTTGTCAACATTTCCTTTCGACACTCTGCCACTGTGACCGCTGGCAATGGTAACTGCAATATTTATTTTGTATTTCCTCTCCACTTTTTCCAGATGACTTTTTCTATGTGTCAAGCCATATAGACTGAGACACTTCTGCTTGCTTGCTTGTGTGTTTCAAAGTTTTATGTTGCACTTTTTCATCCAGTTTGTGCCACCATCAAATTTCTGCACCCGAACATTCCCAGTGACAAGTGTGTTGGAGAAGTCCACCAAAAATCGAAAGGCCGCCCTAAAAAATGCCTTGGGCAGTGAAAAAAAATACATCTAAAAATCCCAGAGTCCCTTCGCTGACCTTCTATTCATTCTTAGAAACAGCAGAAATTGAGGACAATAACTGTAAGAGAAAGGGTTACATTTGAACATAATATTCCAGAAAACATTAATATTCCACCGGGGTCTGCGTTGCTTTTTGTGCAATGTTTTAAATAGCTATAATTCCCGTGCACAGTGCAGACCAGCAGCGGAGGGTGAGGAATGACATAATTGGTTGTTTTATGCAGCTCACCCTCTGCTCCTTCTCACTGCTGGCACATCTATTTCATCCTGTGGTGCTTTTAAATAATCAATACACCCCACAGTCTGATGCATTTAATATACCTTAAATAGTAAATGACACATAGGACTTGTTTGAGAGTTTGGACTTGTAGGGGAACAGGGGAAAGGAAACATTAGCTCACTTTCAAGGCTCTGAACACACAAAGGCAAATTAGAATCATTTGGTTGAACAATTAAAAATTTCTGCTAAGGGGCAGATACTGAAATTCTGAGATGATAATAAGAAAGAAAGAAAAACACTGAATGATAATCAGTGAAGCATCCCATTTCAGTGCTATGAGGAGATTTGTTCTTATTTTCAAAGATACTGGCATTCAAAATGCACACCGAAGCGGTAACCAGGTGAATCGCCACCTTAGGCTGCTGCTTACATATCTTGTGACGTAATCATCAGGTCTCAGCGGGATATTTTGCTGCCCTTGACCCCCCCTGTGCATTACACGCAACACCAGTAGCTTTGCCATGTTAGGGAAATGGAACAACTGCTCAAGAAAGACATTCAAGTTTTCTGTTGCTTTATAGCTTGTGAAAAATGAAACTAAAATAACATAAATGGGGGAAAAAAAGAATATCAATTATGACGATCTGTGAATGTGAGATGAGAAAGAATACATGTTTTGCCATTTTAAAATCTGCTTCATCTGCATCCTAAAAAATATCCTCAAACTTTGTGAAAGCTTTTGTGTAAAAAGCCCCACATTTTTTCAGTCTTTCGTTTCTGCGAGACTATTCTAAATGCATAAGATATTCATTAAGGTTAGGAATTTCTCAGAATGATAGGTACCTTCCACGTTACGTGTCTTTTTTCACTGTCTTAAAAGAGAGAGAAAATCTATGTTATTTTATTAATAGTGTATTTGCAATTTCCTTTAAAAGTAAAAGCCTGTAGATTTCCCCCCGTTAGGCAATTGTTTCAATACTTCATGTTGACTGGTGGGCGTAGAGTAATGTGTCCTACATTGAGTAATATCACACCCAAACTACATTCAAACACACTTCTGTTCCCAGTTATTTTTCAAACTGTGGCTTAAACAGCTTTCATCTGTCCCGACCTGATGAAGTTTAATCGCCCCAACTTGAGCACAGCATGACAGAGTCAACGGATACAAATGTCTCAGTTTAGCATGGCCACTGTGACTCATTGGGAGATTTCTTCCATACAAATTAACCTTACAAAGCTTCATTTGACTCTTATCTCTCTCTCTCTATCAATCTGTGTCTGTTTCAGTCTGTTCTCCTGCTTACATTATCTAGAGGACCAACTGACGATTTGTATGCAGCAAACAGCTGATATTAGCCTTTTGCTTCAGATCTCCAGATGGATGAACAATTTTTCCCAGACCACTGCTGATAAATAAAGAGGTGATCTTTGACAATGTGAGTGACAATTGGAGATGGTGGGAAGGCAGAACTCCCTTTGAACAGGAAGCGATATCTCACAGAGCCACGCTCAGGGAGGAGCTGCAATCTGCTGTGACATGTTTGGCGGAGGGACGGGGTGCATAGAGAAACTAAGGAAGAGAGCAGTCAAATGTTAATGGTATGCAGTAGTGGCATATAAACACATGAGGCAAGACTAGAGGGGAGTGGAGATGAAAAGCTCAGTGCAACGTGGGAAGTCTCCCAGCAGCCTGTATAAGCAAATCTGTATCAGGGATCATTCAGGGTCACCTGATCCACAAGCACATCTTAGCTCGGATGACTAACATGACACAAGTTCTAGTCTATTTTTTATTATTATTTTTGTTTGGTTTTTTTCCTCCTCTAGCTGTGTTTTTCTGCCTTTGTTTCTCTCCCCTGTGCCTCTTGGCCACAAACCACAGATCTGCAACAGATAAACTTTTTCCCTCAGTCAGATTGACCCATGCTAGTACCCTTGAATACAGTGAACTTATGATTCAATCAAACAAAAGAGCAAACGGAGGCTGACAAAACTCTGCACAACAGCCTGCCAACTGGCTCCGGGAGGGTGGATGGATTGGTGGTGGTGGAGAGAGCAGGGTTGAGTGTGGAGAGCAGGAGCAGTTTGGGGATTCCCTTGCCTCTGTCAGAGTGCTGCAAAGCCATCCATCAAGTCTGTTTTTATGGGACTAAAGAGCTAAACCACAAGCCTGTGGGGAGGATATTAAGGGCCTGACAATGTGAGCCGAGGCAATTGATCTATTTAAAACAGCAGTGGCAAAGCACTGGTGCGGTACAAGATTTGTGGCGTTTTCATTTACTTCTACGTTTTTCAGCTCTTGATTAGATCAGGATAGCCTGTGGGTAAACATTGTCAGTAGATGCTATTTTCTCCCTCTAAGGACCAAAATGCGAAGTCGTACAAGGATGTCTGTCTCTAATAGCTATCCAAACTGGCAATCTTGTTTGTCTTTCTTTTTCAGCATTTCAGCCCCTATTAGAGCATGATAACTCACACAAAGGTTGTGAATATTTAAAATACTGCCAGTCTCCTGAATTAGGTTTATTTAACTGTTGTGCTCAACGTTGATATCTCGGGGCTTTTTTCAGTAACACTCTTTCACTAAGTTTATATTGTTTTCTTTATTAATGTTTAAGTATGTATAGTGATGCTTTCGATGTTTAACCTCGAGGGTTTTATCCTTGAAAGTGTGAAAGCAGATAATGAGATGTTTGTAAGATATTTCTTCATAAAAGAGCAGTCTTCTTTTCTGCATTTCATTACTTATTATGTGTGTGTAATGGCAGTTACAGCTGAATACTGGTCATATTAAATATACACAAAATAAACAGTTTGGATATGTATATTATATTTATCACACATTTACTATAGTGTTGCAGTGTATCAATTAAAACAAAAGCAAAAGCATTTTCGGGAAATTTCCTGTTATGGAGCAGTTAAATGTGTTGCATGTAACTGCTCTACCAAAATAGAAAAAAGGTTTCACAGCAACAAATGAAAAGTAAACAAAAAATGAATAATATTTAAGCTGCAGGCCAGTCCTGAAAAAAGACAGCTATTACTGAATACCTAGTGTTCTTATTCTGGAAACATACAGTATGGACCAACTGGGCAAAACCATCCATTTCAACAATTTGGCTGTTTCTTAATGAAATAGATGATGAAAATGTGAAATCACCACAGGAAAGGTAGATCTCTCTGCTACCTATCACTTGGGGCTGAAATAAAACTACTCAGAGGACACGTAATGTTCAATACAGCCAGTCCATCCCATGTCAATTAAACCTCAGAGTGAGCACTTAATCCTACCACTAATGACTTGAAGCAATGCTGCAATACCAAGTTGTACATATGAGATTACCGGCAGCTTCTGGGAAGTACCATTTATCAACTGAAAGTCCACTGGGTATCGTCAGTTGATGGCAATAGCCCCTCAAGGTCCATAAGCCGCCTGAGCAAATGGTATACTGTGTTTCTTTTTTTATTCTTTATTTATCATATTTCTGCTGTCTTTCTTTTTATTAATACAGTAAATATCTTTATAGGCTTCCTCACCATTTTAACTGAACCAAAGCTGAAAATCAAAACGTGTGGACTGCAGACTCCTGACTTAGACAATGAAATTAAATATGAGGTAAACAGCACTGGTCAGAAACAAGAAGGCCTTAATTGAGTACGCATACAAACTTTTGCCTCTTTTTTTATTTTCCCAGCAAGTATTGGCCATGTACCCTCTGTTCTGGCTCCCAGATTCTGAAATCGCAGCATAGTCATGAACAATGAGAGTTTTTGTTTCTGACAATGGTCTTGGAAAGGCGATGTGTGGTACAGGATCTAACAGAAAACCTAAACTTGTGCCTGCCTGATTTTTGGTGATTTGTGTGTGTGTGTGATTGGGTGTGCTTTTACATGAGTGCACGTGTAGTGAGCTAATTCAAAATGAAATATGACTCACTGTCACTGAAACAAGGAGCATTTGTGTAACCTCACAGAATGGCCTCTGGGCAGACATCCATTCAGAAAGGTCAGATGGAAAAAATCTTCCTAGAAAATTTCGTGTCTTCATTTTCTCTAAATTTAATTTCAAAATGTGCAGAATTACTTTTTTCTCTCTACCTTTTTATTTGTAGTGTGAACTGTGATTCAAAAGAATGGAAACACTCTATTTCAAACTACTGTATCTGGAACTGTAGTCAATGGACATAAATACAAGTCTATCTTTGTGTTTTTTATCATTTCTGCAATTGTTTTGGACTGAATAGTATCATCTGTACTGGCAGACTGTGTGGAGGGAGGAAGAGGACCCAAAAGCAGACACTGAGGACGACGGTGCTATGGTTGCAAATTAAAACCGAGCCTTTTTTTGGGCTGATACATGAATTGCAAAACCAAAAAGCGACAACTAAGACCAGACTATGACTTTGACTATAACTTTAACTATGATACTAACCATGACTTAAACTGTGGAGTAAACTATGATTTTAACTGTGACTATGACTACATGGGGGCAACATAAGCAGAAGACCTGACAATGAGCAGTAAGAGACAAAAGAGGTGATCAGGGGAAGTGGCCACACATGGGGAAACAGCTGACACAAACAAATCATAATGACACCACAGGGGAAGTATAAACTAAGCACATAGAACAGGGAAACAGGACTTTCACAAGAAACAAGAAACATGACGGGACGCAGACGTGACCCAATCTTGAGGACATGAACTACGCAGACATAAAACATGACAGATAAGACACTCAAAAACAAGGGGAACTTTAACACAGGGTAAGATGACACAAATGTGTCTAACTAGGCGACCTAGGAGCTAAAGACTAAATGAGCAAAAACATAAACAATGATTATCAAAATACAATAAAACACAAAAATACTGGGTCACACAACCCAGGACCGTGACAGAATAGTAATCACTATTCACAAGGGATTAAGGGTTGCTGTACCATAACATTTCACCCCATTAGAGCACTTCGCTCTCGCTCTGCAGGCCTACTTGTTGTTCCTAGAGTATTTAAAAGTAGAATGGGAGGGAGAGCCTTCAGTTTTCAGACCCCTCTTCTGTGGAACCAGCTTCCAGTTTGGATTCGGGAGACAGACACTATCTCTACTTTTAAGATTAGGCTTAAAACTTTCCTTTTTGCTAAAGCATATAGTTAGGGCTGGACCAGGTGACCCTGAATCCTCCCTTAGTTATGCTGCAATAGACGTAGGCTGCCAGGGATTCCCATGATGCATTGAGTTTTTCCTTTCCAGTCACCTTTCTCACTCACTATGTATTAACAGACCTCTCTGCATTGAATCATATCTATTATTAATCTCTGTCTCTCTTCCACAGCATGTCTTTATCCTGTCTTCCTTCTCTCACCCCAACCGGTCGCAGCAGATGGCCCCGCCCCTCCCTGAGCCTGGTTCTGCTGGAGGTTTCTTCCTGTTAAAAGGGAGTTTTTCCTTCCCACTGTCGCCAAAGTGCTTGCTCATAGGGGGTCATATGATTGTTGGGTTTTTCTCTGTATCTATGAAGCGCCTTGAGGCGACTTTTGTTGTGATTTGGCGCTATATAAATAAAATTGAATTGAATTGAATTGAATTGAATTAAATTGAATACAATATACTTCATGACTACTCATAGAAATTAGCCAGAAATTGCTAACTTTTGTCTATTTACAGCAATGTTCACTAATGTGTGTGATCCCTGTTAGAAATAAAGAATACAATTAAATGTGAACTGAACGTTGTTATAATGTTATAAATTAAAACACATGGTACTATTATTATTCCTCTTTCATGACTTTAATTTGACCTCAAACCTAATCTCTGTAAAAAATGGTTTACATTTACATTCATCATTGTATCCTTTACTAATTATGTACTATTTTTTAGTCTGCAAATTACCTTCCATATGAATGACTAGCCTTTTTTTAGAAACCTGGTATGAGTCTTTAGCTTCAGGTATTACAAACTGCAAAGTTACTGTGCCAGAAGTAGTCGGGGAACCAATAAAAATATATATTCTGATATATTCTATATTATATGACTTATATATTCTTTGAGATCACACCGTTAAGAATTGATAGACCAAATTTTGCTTTAAGCAAATGAGTCATTATTCAAGAGATTACAGAGAATTTTAATCACCACTTTCTTTACAATCCTTGTAATGTACATGCTGCACTATACAATTTCAAGTTTGACAGGGCGAGCAGCAGTACCTGAGGGAGTAGGGGCTTAGTGCCAGATCAGTTAAAAAAGCCTGTCGGGTTTCAATCTCCACCAAGAAGTGAGAAGCGAGGTATGGCTAAAAAAAAAAGTTTGTTTACCGGTGAATCATCATTCAGAAAATGCTGTTGTTAGAATGGTTGAATGGTTTATATTACATGATCTGACTACCTTTAATGATTCCAGAGGCCAATATTTCCTCAGTGATGGCGCCAACATGCTAATCTGTTTGGAAAAGTGCAGAAGCAAAGGATTTCTGGCATGGCAGTGTAGACTTCATGTTCTTTCACTTGGCAGCAATGTGCTCTTCACTGATAACTTTTTAATCAAACCATTTTCTTTTAAAAGTTTAGTAGCTTGCTGGAAGGAGACATACTGTATACCTACGGTGCACTTCTCTGAATCCACATTCCTATGTTGTAGGCTAAACTCTATCATCAAAAGCGGAAATTAATGGGCCATATTTAATCATAAATTCTAGGGTTTTTTTCTTTTTTTCATTTGGACAAGAGACCAGCCTCAAAGAAGTCACAAGTGTCACTTCAAACGCTTCTTCTTCTTCTTGATTTTCCTCTGCTGTTTTGCTGTTTCGAGTTAAAAGTGTGTGTTTCAATCTACAGCTCTGTAATCTTCTATCCAACCCTCCATCTCCCCTTACCACCCCTGGCTCAGTCTGGTTAATGAAGGACTTTTTTGTTGTTCACTCAGAAGATGACACAAAATCAAAGATTTATCATAAAAAAGGATACACTTCAAGGCATAACCCTGTTCAAGGATTTGGACCTGATTTGGCTGGAAGCTACCGTACAGGTAGGAATAATGAGGTACTTTTGCCGTGTGATTAAATTGTTATACATTAGCAGCTTCTGATACTTTTTTTTTTTACTTCTTAGATAATGAATAGGAAATATCTTACCAATCCTGGATACCTTGGGGCAGATACATAAACTGTATAGATTTAGGGTCAAATGAACATTAAAAAGCTAACCTCTAAAAAAAATTAATAGGGATGTGTGTGTGTGTGTGTGTGCAGGGAAAAAATAGTGACATAAAATGCAAGAGCTGTAAAACCTGTTCTGTTTTATATAACTTTTTGTAACTCTTCACTTTTTTCACCATATCAGGCCTTATGCATTCAAATTGAGGTATTTTTATTAATAATCATAATTTTGCATTAAGCATTCCTGCCCAAGAACAGACTGTTCCTATTAAATTTTATGTTTATTTTGTGTTTATCTGTTAAAATATTTCATGCATTTATGAGTACACATCAATTATGAATCCAGCCCCTGGTGTTTCATCAGGGGGTCTAGACAGGTGTTTCGATCTAACTTTTGAGCCTGATGATTACCAGTATGACGTTAAAGACTTTTTATACAAAATGAATTGAGCAGACAAGAAGAGTGCTACTTCCTTGATTTTTTTTTTCTTTTTGCAAAGGAGGTGTCGCCTTGGACACAAAAGTGGTCTGATGTACAACAGCAGAAAAATGATCGTTAACATGTTGCAATTCATACCAGGTGTGAAACTTGTACCTCTAGTACACGATCTTAGCCCATGGCAACACTTTGGTAAGAAAATGTTAAAAAATTCTAGTTGGAAAGTTTCTCCTGATTTTTCGTTTGAAATGAAGGCAGACTTTTTCTGGCCCCTAATAAGGCTGAATGCATACCACTTTTATAGCATCTTTAGTTCATTTAATATTTGCCCCCCAAAATAAAAAGTTACAGGCATATCCCTCTAGAGCATAGCGTTGCCCTGAGGCAACAAACCACATTTTCATGCCTTACACTGGCCCTTCAAAAAGAAAAACACTTTTTTTTTTTCAAATAATGCTACCAGACACACCTCTTTCCAATAAAATGATGAGTTGAAGATGGTGTGACTTTCTTTTTGGGGGGGGAGGACCCCTTTCTGCAAGCTGCACTATATGAGAGACATCTCCATTAGGAGGCAAGATAAAGATCACTATTTTACATGTTTATAGTGAAATAAATGTATATTAAAAAATATTTGTATGTGCATGAATATGTTAAGAAGCATATTTGATTGTTTGTTCTACTTTTTTAAAATTTATTTATACAGTAAAACTGTTAATTTTCATTCGTTGCCTCAAGGCAACACTGCGCAGTTAGCCCAATTTTTTTTCAGGCAATATAATGCATTTGCATATGTGTGTATAGATGTGTTTTTGTGCATTTATATGATCATAGTCAATGTTTTTTTACTTTACAATCTACTCATAATTACAGGACATGGATGTAAATACCTTTTATGAAAGGAAACCAAGGGAATGTGCACTTTCTGTCCTCAGAAAGTGAGGACAGTGAGCTTTCAGGGAGTGACATTGAAGTAGAGGAGTGGATCCCTGAATGAGATTTGCAGGACACTTAGGAGCTCAGGGGTCAGGGGTCAGTTTGTAAAGTAACTGTGTCTGTGTGTGTGTTAGTGCCCACATAGCAAACAGGTCTGGCCAGGATCTGGTATCAAGTCGGCACTGCTGGATGACTTCTGGCATGATAAGACGTATGTCATCCAGATATGGGCCAGGCCTGGCATAGATGCCACTGTCTATGTGATGGCATGCCATATCTGGCGTGATTGTGGCTTGGTTTATGTGGCCCAGGCCTACAGAAAACAGGTCTGGCCCAGATCTGGCATCAAGCTGGCACTTCTGACTGACTGGTGTTTTGGCAGAGTGTATGCCAACCAGATGTGTGCCAGGTCTGGCAATGACGCCACTGTTTATGCGATGGCATGCCATATCTCAGGTGGTAGAGCAGGTTAAAAACTGATCGGAAGGTTAGTGGTTCGATCCCTGGCTCCTCCAGTCTGCATGTCATGTGTATGAATGTAGTTAGGAAGCACTCAGTTAAGCGAAAGTGGGTGAATGCGGCATGTTGTATAGAGCACTTTGAGTAATCTGGGAGAGTAGAAAAGCGCTATATAAAAATCAGTCTATTCACTGTCTGATCAGGTTTGCCAGAGGTAATCCACACATGGGCCAGCACAGGACCACCAGTGTGTCTAAAACTGGCCTTGTGCTGGCCCATGTGTGGGCCACCTCTGGCAAACCAAGTCTGGGCCACCAAAGAGCCGTCATTCTTTGCGGTATGTGGGCCATGTGTAAGCATATTGTGTGGGCCTGATCCGTGCCATACCAATTTTGCTGTGTGTGTGTGGTCGTGTATTACTTATTGTTGTAGGGACCCAAATTTGTTTACACACTCACATTGTGAGGTCTCGCCTACTTTATGGGGACAAATTGCAAGGTAAATCATTCAATTTTAGGGTGAAGGCTTGAGTCAGGGTTAGGGTAAGGTTCAGGCAGGGACTTGTGATGGGTAGAGTCAGGATAAGTCTCCAGGAAATTAATGTAAGTTAATGCAATGTCCCCAAAAGTGATGGAAACACAACGTGTGTCTGTGTGTGCACACGCGGGTGCATGGGGTTAGTGTGAAATGTTGGATATTTTGGTGTTTTATTGTTCTGTGAAATATTTACATTGTTTATTTGTTGTGTATTTATTTGTTCGTCCTTGTTGTACTAATACAACTTATTATAGAAAAACTTGGCATTTTACTACCCTTGTCGCACAGTGTTGCCTTGAAGCAACAAACCAATATCTGTTTGGGGGGGCAGGATGTCAAATTTTATGATTGATATATGATTAGGGACCCTAAAGCTCCTCCAAAATAGGGAGAAATATTTTTTTCCCAAAAAATTAAAAAGTCATGCAGTAGAGGGATATTGCTCAGACGAATGCGAAGTGTTTTGTTGCTGGCGCATTTGTTGTTTTGCCTCTTTGTTTTCTTCTGCTTACTTCAGTATCCAGTAGCAAAGCAGGAAAACATGTTCTAACCATTTAAACAGATAGATACACGGTTTTCCTCCACACACAGTGTGAGAGCAGATGGCAGATGGATTTTTTGCCCCACTGATTAGTAGTTGTGCATCTCAGGGGGGACTTTAATTTTCACTGACCAACATTGCAACTGCCCACTGAAAAGCACTATCTAAGCTAACTCAGTCATTCTCCTCCCTGACAAGCAATGCAGTCTAACTGAGTATTATGGCATTGTTAAAGTCCATAAATGTACTTGTGAGATTATGGAGCTGCCATTGTAAAGATGTAAATAAATGACTATCTTTTCCCGCACAGCCTTCGTAAACTCCTATGAGACTTGTATTGTTTTCTGTCTTCATAGAGAAGACTCACTTAAAGAAGTGTGTCTTTTTTAGTGTAATCTTGTGGCTTTCATGTTATGAAATGGTATGTGTATTGTGGCTAGTGGAAATTGCTAAAGTAGATTATTGAAACGCTGCTGCTCAGATAGCGATCCACCCAGGATCTGCCTCTTACTGATCCCCAGGCTGTTATTAAGAAATATAAAATTGTCCATAATTTACATATTAACGCATCCTGAAACACACAGAGCCATTTAAAGGCCCTCAGGAGGAGTTTGCCTGGAGTTTATACTTTCATGAATCTTCCTGAAGGGTTTTAACCGGCTCTGCCTGGTTGGATGTGCCAGATAGCTGCAACAGCTGCAGTGTAGCAACTGGAATAAGGAATGGTTAATTTTTTTTCAAGGGATACAGTAATAATTACAATATGTTTTGGGGAATAAGGCTATTATGCAGGAATTAAGATAGAGTTGTACAGACAAATTTGGGGTTAACATTTATGTTGCTCCTAGGTGTGATTTTTCTCATTGGTAAATGTTTCTTCCAACCTCATAATTTTGCTACAATAATTGCCAAATTTATATATATGGAATGGTTCTTAATAATATATAATAATTATTATTATTACTATTATATAATAATTTTAACATCATTATTTTAATATGTTACATATATAAAATTAAACGTAACCAATTAATCAGCTAGACCACCACATTTATGGTGGTGGCCCCATGATCGGAAGGTCGGGGGTTCGATTCCCCTGAACAGCTACCCTGAGGTACTCCTGAGCCAGGTACCGTCCCTACACACTGCTCCCCAGGCGCCCAATGGCTGCCCACTGCTTCACTGAGTGAATGGGTTAAATGCAGAGAGGAATTTCCCCACGGGGATCAATAAAGTACACTTTCTTTCTTTCTTTCTTTCTTTTCTTTCTTATGCCACAGCTGTCCTACTGGTAATTACCTAAATCATTTTTTATGTTTCTTTGATGATTACTAAGCTTGTTAATCAAACATATATATTTTTAATGCTAAACATAATTATTGTTGTTTTCCATGAATTTTCAAATTTCCCTTTTTTTAAGTAGTTATTTAATTAACATGCCAAATTACAGTCATTTACTTACTTTCTGACTAATCGTAGAATCTTTTAATACCAACACCCCAAGATGTGCAGATAAAATGCATAGAGCAATCAAAGACTGTTATAAAAATCTTGAAAGATCCCCAATAAATAATAAGCCTCACTGCAGTTAGTCTATGTCAAAACAGTGCAATGAAATGTCAACAAGTCAGCACTTACTGCTCCACCATGACTCAATTTCTCACCTCATTATTCAATGTTAAAATTAAGTGCAGAGACCAAAGTCATTAGTCTGCTCATCATCTAGAGGGGAGGAGGCAGACAGCCTCTGTTGCAAGCCTATACTGTTATTCAATCCCTTATCCCTTCCTTTAAGCAGGACAGTGCTCTGATTAAGCAGCACCTCTCAAAAATGCTTTTGCTCTCCCTGTCTCTTACTGTATGACATTTATAAAGAACGTGGCAGTCTTTTATGCTGCAAAACTCTCAAGAAGTCTTCAAAGAGATATGTCTTTTTTTTTTTTTTTTTTACAAGTAGTCAGGTTCAAAACGACACCTGGTAATGGTTTTTAAAAACATTACTGCTGAAATGAATTGACGAATGCATCTTTTTTATCCTTCTGGAAGAAAACTACAGCAATTTGTCCTCCTGAAGGGGGGTGAATCACCCTTCATCAAAAAGAGAATAAATTCATTGTTGGTTTAGTATACATGCTGCGAGGAAAAGGGAGCTGGATGTGTACTTGCAGTTGACAGTACAATGTTGTCCTGATATACAGCATTTAATACAATTTAAAAAAAAAAAAAAAAAAAGCCATAAACAAAAAAAAAGAAAAAGCAAATTACTTACTGCTCACCTATAATTGTTTTTTTTTGGGGGGGGACACAAAATAAAAAGTTAATCTAAATATATAAATTGGTGATTTAAATATATAACGCTAAATTTATATATATATATATATATATATATATATATATATATATATATATATATATATATATATATATATATATATATATTTATTTATTCATTTATTTAGTATGGCTCTTAAATTGCAAAGCAAAGGGCAAGAGATAATAAAGAATTTCTACTGGCTCCACCGAAAGGTCTTACTATTCACCCAGTGGGAAATTGGATTGGTATGTACTCGTATGTTGGCCTTGGCAAGATTGCACAAATTTCACATTAACCAGATGCTGAAATGCCAGCTTCAATCACTTTGACCAGTTGCAGGAACGCCTGCACAGATCCAGCTGCTCACGCTGCTGCACCATACCGGTAAATAGTAACATGGTTACTAACAAATCATGTCACTGTAAAGGTCTAACTCCTCTATAGGTGTTTCTAATTGTATGAAAGACAGTGCATCAAAAAAATTCCAATTGGTTTCCATCACGAAATTCATGGATCTTACATATTCACTTTTTATTTCTTAAAATGAAATAGGTCCATACAGTTTTCCTATTCAATTCTACAGGTATTGTTAGCTAAACGCAAATGTTTATTACATCCTCACAGGGTAGAGGGTGAAAAAGCATCTTCATCAGAATGCCATTCTCATTAAGCTGTACTTCTTTCAGGGACACTCAGCTCTGCTCCTCTACAAACATATCAGTTAGTTCTATAAACCGAAATAGTGAACAAACAAAGTTTCTTAGCCTTCATTTCCTAAAAGCTTTCTAATATAAGACAAGATCTTTGCATTGATACAATGCCGAACTGAAACTAGCACATCAGTATCTTCTTAAAAGAGAAATATTTTACATCTTAATGCCATATGCTCTTTAAACGGTTCATATTCACCTCTCCCTGAACACATCCACCATCTACCTGCTTCCTAAATCCTGAAATAGAGATTAAAAACAGGACAAGGATGATGATCTTTGCTGCTAAGCTCCCAGTGTTGGCTGTAACATTTAGCCAGGAAGCTAGCATTGTGCTAAAACTTACACATTGATATGCAGACAATAATTATTATAATTATTAACAACACTTGTGATTTAAAAGTCAAATTTTAATGTTTGTCAATGTGAAATAAGCCAACACATTTTAAAATGGCATTTTGTATTCATATTTGTTGCATGCTGTGATGGAGATTTCTGCTTACAAATGGCAGTGACGGCGCAAAACACATTAAAATACATTCTTACATAAACAAGATATGAATCAGTGCTCCATTTACACAGCAAGATTTCTGAGTGGCTTAATGAAACCAAACAGATATGAAAAGAATCCTAAACTATGCTTGAGTTAGCAGACTTCTCGCCTGTGAAGTAAAGGGAAGAGTTAAAAATAGTGCCTAGGACAGTTTACCCCATTGTCATCAAAATGCCAAATAATGAAAATACAGTAGGTGTAAAGCAACACTTAACTTAATGGCACAATTCTGATGCCCTAATTGTGAAAGTAATATCTTAAAAGCTTCAGAAGTTTCTTATTGAAAATCAATATGTGTCTCTTCCAACAATCTCCTTATCTGGACTATTTGCTGGAGTATTTTCAGTACCCAATAAGGACAAACTACTTCCATGAAGCACTGTGTGTCCACGGAGATACTTTTTAAAAACATTTTATGAATATAATTTTTATGTCCTTTGTGATGTTTCACAGTGCTGATCATAAAATCAACAGTCTCTAGATAACCGACCTAAAGCATACTCATACTTGAAGAAAAAATGCAAAATTACACCTCATACAACTCATATACAGTAAGACATATGTGGTGTTTCCTAACTCAACCTTCCACTGGTTTACTGAGAGAAGACACAAAGACTTGAAGAAAAAGCCAAATATAATATACATGCTGTAATTTGTTTTAACTCCTTTAAGTTAACCACCATTTTCTCTCACATCCCAAAATTAATTAACATTTTTAGATATTTTAAGAGCATTAACAGTTTATTACAAATATTCCAAAAATTAGTAAGTAATTATATCATTAATAATGAATAAGTAGTATTATACTACTTTAATAATATATAACAATACATCTATAACTTCTTTGTATAGCATATTTTTTATTTGTTTGTTTGTTTTTAAGCCTGTCCTGTTTGGCAGCTGTTTCACTCAGAATTATGATTTGAGTGCACTGTTTGCATACATATTTGCTTTCCCAAGACAAGCTCTGTAAATTCTTTATAGGTTCGTGTAGCATGTTTGGACTGGCTGGAACCTCCCAGCATGTTTGGGAAAAGTGCATTTATAAACATGAGTAACATGTGTTCAGTTTTACCATTAATGTGTCTGAAATGCTGCTCAAGACTCCTGGGCTTTTATATTTTTCATGTTATAATGTGTGAAATGTTTTCAGATCTAGACTGTAGGCAGGCCAGTTTAACACTCAGACTCTTCTACTATAAAACAATACTGTGGTTTAACATTTTCTAAACCTGTATACATCTTGCTCCAAAAACTGTTTATACTCTTACGAATTGATGGTGCCTTTACATATTCGCAAGCTGCCAATTCCATAAGCAGCCATCATAAAATCAGGTTTTTTGAAATTTTTGAACTGAGCACTGATTGAGTATATATTGAGTACACCAGATTGTTCCTTTCTAAAAACAGCTTAAAGGACATCTGCTTAGACAGGCATTTGGGTAATGTTCATGCAATATGTTGTTTTATTTTTGATATGCCTCCTTTATATTGTTATATTGTTTGTTTGATATGCTTTTACATTCTCATGTGAAGCACTTTTTAATAGCTTCTTGTCTTAAAAAGTGCTATATAAATACATTTTACCTTACTCACTTACTATCCTTTAGTCCAGAGGACATAATATCCATGTTTTCTCAAAAGAATTTAAAATCTTGATTTTGTCTGATTACAGAATGGTTTTTCACTTTGTCTCAGTAGAGTTTTAATTCTTTTGGTTCACTGAAGGTGACAGTAATTCTGCATCACATTCACATATGGCTTCTTCACTGCATGATAGATCTTTAACCTGAATTTCTGGATGACACGGTCAACTTGTTCAAAGACACTGATTTCTGGAAGTGTCCCTGAGCAATGACAGCTTCATTCAGGTATTCCATATTGATTTTTAGCTTTGCCCAGAGAGGTTTTAAAATGAAAATATGAAATATTGAAAAGCTGTGTGTCATTGTTTGTGTGTTTACAGATAAGGATGCATTTTAAAACAACTATGTATCCTTATCTGTTATTTTTGATGGAGTATGAACATGATGTGCATGGTGGTCGTTTTCATTTTTGTTGTCTTATTACATAATTCTAGTCTTGTACACTCCAGCTGTTTTTTTTTCACCAGCATATTTTTCCCAAAGTATTTTTCCAAATGTCTCTGCACTACAACGCAAAAACAAAACCTTTAAACTTCTTGAAGATACTTTAAAGCATAGGTGTCAAACTCTGGCCCGCGGGCCAAATTCGGCCCGCAGCCTAATTACATTTGGCCCGCGAAGCCATACCAAATTATTATTAGAGCTGGCCTACTGGTATTATACAGCTAATATATATATTGTTTAGTATTAAGCTTTGCTTGTTCCATATTCAGTTTTTCAGCAAAACTTGTTTGAGTCCATAAGAAAAGATTCATTCTTATATCTGGAGGAAGATTTTTTTTTTTCAATAAATATAAATGTTAGCCCGCAACTTTGTTCCAGTTTTGAATTTTGGCCCACTGTGTATTTGAGTTTGACACCCCTGCTTTAAAGGGAAAGAGGTATTATTATAAATAACATCCACATAACTCAAATTGCTTTCATAGAAAACAAGAATACACAACAAAGGTAGAACAATCTCTCCACTTGACAGACAGTTAGTAGAGTAGTATGGATGGTCGTGTCAATACAACTGCCTCTTTGTTTTATAGCCATAACATTTCACCATCTATCCTGGATTCTCAGGTTATTGATCACAGACTCTGTATTACATGAATTCTATTTTCGACCTTGACCATGATGCAGAGTAAAGCGCTAGTATTCATTAAATATTTTTTAAAACTCAAGAAAGTCCTACCCATGGGGTTTTTTGTAATATATAGCAGAGAGCCTTCATTGTTACAATTATGTTATGTCTAACATTTGGTTAAAGACACTACTTTTAACAGTATACAGTGTTGGGAAGGTTACTTTTAAAATGTATTCCATTACAGAATACAGAATACATGCCCCAAAATGTATTCTGTAACGTATTCCGTTACGTTACTCAATGAGAGTAACGTATTCTGAATACTTTGGATTACTTAATATATTATCATGCTGTTTACAACTACATGAATGTACTATTGCTGGGATTTATTACTGTTACTGAAGGTCCGTGGCTCCGAACCGTAGTAAAGGGACCTCTGGCTAATACGGGTTCGTGTCGGGCTCGTAGCCGAAAACTAGCTTTACTTTGTTGTCTGGGTCAACTTTGCTTGCGAGAGACAGAGAGAGGCGTCGAAAGGCTGCTCCAACAGGACTTATTGTTTTTGGAGGAAAACACGAACACAGCGTACAGTCGAGTCTTAATAGCTTACTTACAACTGGGCTCGTCAGGCACTCTTCTTGGCTGCAGTGGTTATTATTATATTTACATGCTTCCAGCTCCCGCTCTCGATAACAACTCGTACTTTTTCCACTCTCCTTTTTCTCCCTCCTCTTGCTCACAGACACATAACGTGTATGGCAGTCCATTCTCCCTGCTGCACGGACTACACTGCCTATGATGCTACATTCTTTAGAGCTATGCCTGTAGCATTCTGCCTATTAGCTTAGCACAACAACAAAAAGGCGCAGAGAGAGAGCGTCACCCTGTAACCATGGCAACCGTAACGCTGCCACCTGGAACAACAGAACGTAGCTGTCAAACAAAACCCAAACAGTCCTGACCCGCCACAATATGAAACAGGAAAGTACCGCCGTGTAATCCATTTATTTCAAAGTAACTGTATTCTAAATACCACCGTTTTAAACGGTAACTGTAACGGAATACAGTTACTCATATTTTGTATTTAAAATACGTAACGGCGGTACATGTATTCCGTTACTCCCCAACACTGACAGTATACTGAATATTTAGATCAATTCACTGCTAAATGGTAAATGGCCTGTATTTGTATAGCGCTTTTCTAGTCCCTAAGGACCCCAAAGCGCTTTACACAACCTGTCATCCACCCATTCACACACACATTCACACACTGGCAATGGCAAGCTACATTGTATCCACAGCCACCCTGGGGCGCACTGACAGAGCCGAGGCTGCCGGACACTGGCGCCACTGGGCCCTCTGACCACCACTAGTAGGCAACAGGTGAAGTGTCTTGCCCAAGGACACAACCGAGACTGTCCAAGCCGGGGCTCGAACCGGCAACCTTCCGATTACAAGGCGAACTCCCAACTCTTGCAATAGTAGTAAGAATAATGGTAAAGAAGATTATATAATAATAATCTGTGATCAATTTAATCTGAGCCTTAATGTTTATGCTACATACTGTAAAGTATCAGTTAGCATAATAAATGTTATTTCTGCAAGACCTTGTGATCCAGTAAATCACATTATTACACATAAATTTGACACAATGATTGTGGGGCTTTTAGAAAAGCAGCTGCCCACTGTTTCTATTCCCAATGTTTAAAGTTAATTCAGTCTCTATATCAGTTCTAAACACATTTATAAACATTTTCACATACTTTGTGCCTTCTTCATAGCAACATTATGCAACTATTCTACCTTAAAATTACAGCTTCAAAATCTATTTGATGGAACACTGACTTGTAATAGGGAAAGTGGGGCTCCTTTCCATTCCCACCATCAGATGAAACAATCCTTACTTGTGGATAATATAAAATATTATTTTCAGAGCGAAACATTTATATGACTGCCTATAAAACCGATTTGTGTATATTCCTACTGTGCAGGCTTTTCAAAGATCTTCTAGCCCTCTCTAGCCCTAATATTTTTCCACCATCATCTATGATTCACTGAAGTAAAACCTCTCTCTCTCCTTCTGTCTCTTCTACAGAAAGGTAAATGCACAAAAACCCACCGAACAATCGCTGCATCATTTTTACAGTAAAGAAATATTCCCATTCTCAGATTCCTTATTTCCCTCATTTCTTTCCTGTATCCCTGTTGTAAACACATTGTTATAAAAATCAGTAGCTGGCACTGTAGTACAGTTGCCGATTCAGCGAAAACACACAGCCATTCACCAATAAATCATAACACACAAGACACATTACAGCAACAGCTGAGGCCTACACCTGATGAAAAATGCGCCACTGGAAATACAGGGCCATTATATATACTGCGGTGTATGTGCATACATGCATACCATTAGCATCTGCCAGTCTGCCATCTTTAAAAACCAAACAACCAGCAGTTGGAGGCAAACAGATTTCCCCTACATCTGCACGCATCATTGTAATGCCACGCAATGTCGGGCAGCCAGATGGTAGCGAGCTGCAGTCGAACAGAAGAGATCAGGTTTTGAACTGTAGTTCCTTCTTGTCTTGCTCAGAATGGTAACATAGAAGCTCATGGGAAAACGCACAGGCAATAAGGCCAGGCGGGCTTCTCGTGAGGTGAGGAGCAGACCACCTGTGCCAGTGGGGTGAACAGACACAGCGAGAGAGTGTGTGGGTGTGTGTGTGCGTGTGTGGGCGAGTGCCTTATATGTGTGTTCGCTATGGAAAAGAGAGACAGTGGTGATGAATGAGAAGATCTTACAGTATGCATGAATACAGCCAACAAAATAGGATTTTGTCTGTTTGTTTTTTGTTTATTTGTTTCGCTTTTATTTATGCAGAGAACGGCAACAAAGTAATGGGGAATTAAAATGAATTTTTACACTTTGGATGTGCAGCATGTTTCGGGGCATCTCATACGGGTAACACACAAGGGATATCTACTACATTAAGAAATTCTGAATAAATTCCTTGAACAGCAAACTATTTGATGTCGAGTCCAAAGGGCCCTCACGGTTCAGAGACCATGGAGGTTTATAATGTTGTCAAGTGTGCAGGAGGTGTGCCCCTCCTTCATTTTTCCGGGAAGTAAAAAGTAATTTGGCACTACACACACAGGCACACACTCAAACATATCCACATAGAGAATGCTTCATTAAACTGCATCCATCCTCCCAAATGTGCCTCGATAAACCCAGAAGATAGGAATACAGACAGAGATGAAGACCAATGCATTTTTGCAGTAGTGCAGCTTATCTCAGAGATAAGATGGAGACCCTTAAGGGAGATGAGAACAGAGACTGTGAGATGGAGGGAGAGAACTTGAGAGAAGACTCGGTTCAACAGAAAGTGAGGGGACAGATGTTGAAAGAGAAAGAAATAGAGACGAGTATGCAAACAGAAGTAAATACATTCAGTCTAAATATATAATGAACAGAGACAGAAAGATAGGTATATGCATATATATACACTGGACTTCACTGGCTTCAGGTCAGTTTCTTTCTGTGTCTTTGTTCGTTTATTTGGTGGTTATAAATGGGCAGATTAGGGATGTGCTCTGCAAATGTAAATCAGCTGGTGGGGAGATCAAACACTTTTATTTGATTTTGCCCTTCGGTCCTCGCACACTTTCTTCCCATCAGAATAAAAATTGCTACAGCTCTCACTCAGTAAACCCTGAGAGAATAAGAAGTAGAGTTCTTGCTGGAGCATCAGCTTAACTTTCTCCCTCTCATCCACAGCAAGACTGTGACCTCAGATTTAAAAGAATACATATTGAGAATGCGCGGGATAAAATTCATTGTATATTCTTCACTTCCTATCGTATTAAAGTTGTTTTTCAACACAACTATATTGGAGTATTTGGAGATGTTGAGTGTGGAATGGGATGCGTGGCAGAAAGAGTCGATTCTAATTAAGGTTTAATTTTGAGGCAATGATGTGTGTATTTTCATGCTATTCTTGTTAACAGACGTCATCCCTTTGAATCTTCATTAGGGTATGCTGGCATTAGTTAATAACCTCTTGAAACAAAGTAGCAGGTAAAGACTTGGTGTCACATGTTGTGCTATGGATGGGGCAGACCATATGATGATGACCTCCATATAAACAAAAGAAACATGAAACAATTACAATTTGTTTTACAGATATTTGGTCATAAACATATTCTGGCTAATGTACAAAAACAGCTCCCTTGCTTGGGTTGTTAAACCCTGACATGCCCCAAAGGTAGCTAGTGTCTCTTGCTGTAATTGACCCAGTCACCTTTTACTTGCCAAGTGAATGTGGTAGCCACCACACCACCAAAGCACTACAAAGGAACACCTTATTATAAATTAGCTCAAAAGTTCCTTAGCAAATTATCAATTCTTCTAGCAGTTGTTGCTACACTTTACTGGTGGGATATACAGCTTGACTGGGACTCATCATCGGATAACCTTGATGTCCATACAAAACTCTGCATGAAGCTAAAGCTTCGGTCACACAGGCTTAAAGACCTGAACTATGTGCATTACCTGGCTGGTTACTGAGGAGTTGCTGGAGGTTGCTGTCGGTTGCCAGGTGAAATTGGTTCCAAATCGGATGCTGTACCAAAAACAAACTTGTCTACTAACATTCACCATCTACTCACCGACCCATAGTGTAACTTGAAAGTAAGACACAAACCATAAAGAGAGAACTTTGCCTTCAAAGAAAATCGTTGCCAGCACAACTGATTTTACTGTTGTAACCATTGTGTCTGCAAAGATACAACTTTTACTTTGAAAGTGGATGGTTTCCATTTCTGGTTTGTATTACACTTTTCACAATTCCACAAAGATTCGAAAAGCAGTTGGAAAGTTTTTTTCAGATAAGCCAGCATCTCGCTAGTAGGTTGTCACTGACCATGACAACCTGCGAGCAAATAAGATGGTAGCAATGAGCTAAAGCACCGTATACCTCTTTGCAATCTATTCCACCTACTGAGTACCTCCACCAACCACTTGCCAACCAGTCAGACAACAAATATCTTTTCCCTAATGACTGGTAGTTGCCGGGGCTCACTGACTGGTCTCTTGGCTTGTGTAGCTCAGAATGTTTATAGAATTAGCAAATTTTTTCATCTAAAAGGAGCGAAAATGGGCACAAAATCATTTCTCAACATATTGCATTGCAAAGTATGCAGTAGTTGCCAGGGTATTGTGATGTAGACCAAAATAGGCTTATTGTTTGTACACAAACATGTATTGGTTCTCTGCAGAACAGCAGAATTCTTATTCGACACTACAAGGCTGGAATCTGAATGTGACTATGGATACATTTGAATTTGGATCAGTAATATTGCAATGGTCAGTGGGAATCTGGGGCATACATGCTAAAAAATGCATGCTGTGGGCCATTTCAAATCACAGCATCCATTATATGGCAGATGCTGTGTTATATTTTGTTCAGATCGTCATGCTCTGCTGCGCTAACAGAGACCTGAAGCTGTTCGTTTGAGTAAAAAGATATTTTTAACACTAACGACTTAATGCCTTAAGTAGACAACTGATCAATGATTTACTTCAACTTATGGAGAGTGTTGATGTTAGTATTGTGAGTGTCAAAAGGACAGAATCAAACGACTAATTGTTTTTGATCTGACAATCTGTTAAAACAAAGTAATTGTGTGGATAAAATCACTACAGACTTACAGACTGCTGAAGGATGTATGCAACAGTCTCTTCAGAGTCACCCACCTACCTACACACCTACATGCATTTGTATTTATCTAGTTTAGCTACACCATAGATAGATAGATAGATAGATAGATAGATAGATAGCATAAAACCCCCTTGAATAAATAAAAAAATAAGCTAACAAGGAGTTTTATCTATGTGCACATGTGTTTTTGTGTTCCTGAGTAAGGTAGTAATGTTCAGATTTACTCTGTAATGCTCCAGCGTAAAAACCATCTGGGACCCATCACCCGAAGACACTGCAGCTATGACATTTCAAGGAGTTTTAATTCAGTAACACCCTTAAGAGTGCATGCACTAGAAGGAAAAGATGATGCAAATCACACTGGTGACTTGCGGTTACAATCTTTGTATATGTAAAAGGCACTTTGAAAGTCTCCGATACGCTGGGGGTATCTGACAATGCAATTAACAGTCAGAAAACCTGACAATGCTGTAGCATCCAGTGAATTTTATTTTCAGTAGATTACAGGGCTGCTCAACCAGGCACCTCAAACCTGTGAGGCTATACTGTCAGTCTGCCTGTGTAATGAATAAAATATGTTTCACTCCCAGACAGCCACATTTTTTTTATCACTGAAAAAAATGCTCAACACTTACACAGACTATGATGGGTTAGCTGGCACCAAGTGAAGAATTAGTGCCGAATATTTGTGTACCACATATTAGAAATGTAAATGAAATAGTATATGTGCCATGCATTTCTGGTAGTTTTAGTTATTTAGTTCATATAGGTAACATATACGGTTTATGTAATTATCTGTATATATGTGTGTGTATATATATTTATAACGTAAAAGCAAACTGATTTAAAGAAAGTGTTTTGTGGGGCTTTTGGGGTTTTTTGTTTTGTTTTTGTGTGTATAGGGAAAGTCATGTGCCTCATAGGTTTGAGCTAGTAACCAATTTGTATTAGCCTGCCATTGACTGTTATTCATTTACTGCATAAATGAAGAAAAAAAGTCTGAAACTGTGTGAACGGTGTGTCTCTGCATGAAGCCAAAAGTTCCAGGCTAACTTTTAATTCCATTCCACCCATTGCAACTTCAAAGAGGGACAAACTTCAGTCAAAGTAGTGCAACTTTGTCTGACACTGAATAATAATACAGCTATCTGGGCATCCAGAACCCGTAAAATGTCCCAGAATCCCAATACATTTGTCACGATCCTGGGTCTTATGACCCAGCGTTTTGAGTTTTAGTTCATTTTGATGTTTATAGTGCATGTTTAAGCTCATTAGATTTCTGTTCATTTGCTTATTCTATTCCCCTTGTGTTTTCAACCCTTGTGTTAAGTCTCCCTTATCCTTCATGTGTTTCATGTCTGTTTCTTATGTTGTCAAGTTCATGTAGTCATGTCAGTGTTTCATTGTTTCCTATTTTATTTTGAAAGAGGTCCTGTGCTTTGGTGGTCTGTTTTCCTCTTTCCCTGTGGGCGTCGTTATGTTCATGTTGTGTCTACTTTGCCTTTCTGTCCCATGTTTCAGCTCCCTATGTTCTGTCTCAGTTGCTGTTAAGTTTACATGTTTTGAGTTCAGTCAGTGTGTTTCCTGTTTTACTTTGAAGGTCCACGTCTCATGTGAGTGTTTCTAGTTTTGCTTCCCTTGTCTCGTCCAGCCTGATTTCTCCCAGCTGTGCTCTCCTTCTGTGTCTCATTCCCTCGTTATCCCTCTGTGTATTTAAGCCCTGTGTTTCTCTTTGTCAGTGTCGTAGTCTCCCTCATGGCTGTGTTTCCCTGTGCGTTAGTTATCCATGTCCCAGTTTAGTTTAGTTATATTTTTTGTGCCCTTCTGCAATAAAGCAGCTTTTTGAGTTTGTTTTTGTTGTCGTGAGTTTTGCGTTTGGGTCCTTCTCCTGCCTGGACACAGCCGAAACATGACAACATTTCCATAAAACAAGTCAAAAACGAGTGACCTGTATAGGAATTTCTTTTACTTATGTATTAATCACATTATTTTATTATTTAATGCCTTGGTCCACTGGATTTTAACAAGTCTCACACTCATACAGTAAGACAAATGGTTGGGGTCTAGTAAGGAAGTTGGGGGAAGCAGACAACTCCACAGGAAGAGTCTTT
This sequence comes from Neolamprologus multifasciatus, assembly GCF_963576455.1. NCBI lineage: Eukaryota > Metazoa > Chordata > Actinopteri > Cichliformes > Cichlidae > Neolamprologus > Neolamprologus multifasciatus. The sequence continues at coordinate 6,147,306 of NC_140443.1, read as the reverse complement.
TGTCTCTTTGAGGACTTTGAGGAGGTAGCAAGGGAGTGTGAACCTGTGTGAAACAGCTGTGTACTGCCTTTTGTTCTTGGAGAAGGTATTTAACTGAGAGCCATGCTAGGCTCAGTGAGACTCTGCTAACCGTCTGCCCCGCGGTCATGTAGGCTCTCCACAAGCTTGGTTGTCTGTTCTTTGTGTGTTTGATTAAAGAATGTTAGCTACCGCTCACCGCTCATCTGCAGGCTTTATTTAAATGGAAAACTTCCACAACAGACCCTGTTTGCTTTTCTTTTAAGCTATTCCTCTACTTACGCAAATGAAAAAAATATTAAGTTCTAAGATACTCTAGTACTCAATTCTAGTCTTTCTAAGTACAAGAGAAAAATGCATAGCAATTGTATTGCAAGCTAACAAGTTGATGTCAAGGAAGTTCAATTCTAATTGTTTTCTGATTATCTATCATAAATAGCTGACATCATTTTATTTATGATTTTATTTATCCGGGACTCTCCACCATTTGACCTTAGAACTGAAGAAGCTTCTCGGATGAGAGGTGAAACGTCTTCAAGTAACTTAAAGAAGTCCAGACGCTTTTCTCTGCAAGCGCCTTTGACTACGATGACCTGGATGACTGAGAACCTTCACAGACTTTATGATAGGATGTTATAATTTACAATATTCTTGTTGGCTTGGCCCAGAATGTTCTCATTCTTTTGGAATTGTTGAAGTTGTGATCACACTATATCCCTTTCTATGATCAGGTTCTATTGAAAGGAGTCTTTATAGAAAATGTGGCTGATGACCAAAAAAAAATATTAATATAAGAGAGACACACACACGAGGTTTAATCTACTAGAGGTTCCAGGTCACCGTTCACATCTGTTAGTTTGACAATCTGTCTTTATCAGTTTTATCTTACACTCATTACCAGTTGTCCAAATCCCACTTTCCAGGTTATTTTTACTCTTCAAACCTTTCAGCGTAGCTAATGTTTTCCCTTGTGTTTCCAACTGGTCTCCTTGTTTTTGACCTATTAGGTTGTTTTATGATCTTTGTCTTTTGCCTGCTCCTCACCTGCTTTGTTTGCCACTCTACCCGCCTACCTGTGCATGACCACTGGCTGTTTTGGAATAAATATTTGGATTTTGGACTTTTCCCCAGCCTCCTGTATCCTGCATTTGGGCTGTGATGTGAAACTGTCACACAGTGATGAAATACTATTGCATTCTTAAAGTATAGGCCAAAAGTATAGAAAAACTTTTCCATCAACTTCTTAAGACTTTTTCCCCCCCACTGTTATGAAATCCAAGTCCTAAATACATTTTATTTAGTTCCAACTCTAATTAATTATATTTAATTTCTATTTGACAAAGTGTTATGTTTGTGCTACATGCACAGGTGCAACACAAAGCTAAACTATTCCTTCTTACAAAGTCATATGGCATCTTTATTTTTTAAGAAGATCCATTGTTGTTAATAAGAGGTTACATTGAAGAAGTTCTCTATATTTTCACACATTATTCTATGTCTCAAAAAATGGATTCTGTTCATCTGGACGTAGCGTTTTCAGTGGAAGAAACATATAATCACTCATCCAAGTGAATTGTTCTGTCTGAAGCGAGACTTTGAAGAATCAATTCTTTTGTATTTCCTTACCTGGGTGATTGGGCATGCATCAAGACATTATTTATAGTATTTGTTTTTTCTATGTGTGTGATACGCGTGTTGTCTGTTCTGTCCTGTAGAGAAGTATATACCTATCATCCAATCTCGTAATATCTCGTCAACTATTTTCCATTAACATTTAAAAAAGAAGGAAAACTGTCATGGTTGCGGCTGTTTGCAGGCAGGATGAGGACCCAAACGCAAGGTCACGGAGGCAGGATTGAACTCAAAACACAGCTTTATTGCTGGACAGAAAAACCATACAAACTAAACTGGAAACTATAACATGTTACACGGAGAAACACACGGCCATGGATGAGGGAGAACGCGACACAGAACTGAGGGAGACGCAGACATAAATACACAGAGGGTTAATGAGGGAAGTGGGAGCACACGGGGAACACAGGTGACACTGATGATCATGACAAGACACGGCAGGAGTAAACGCAACACTGACGGGAGACTGTCAAAGTAAAACAGGAAGTACACAGAGGTTCAGACAGGAGGAGAGAGAGCACGGGGAGAGCACAGACATAATGGGCTGGGGAAAACATGGAATAAAACACAAGGGGGGGAAACGAGGGCTCACAGATACACAGAAGGTAATCAAATAAGGAACATCTTAACAGAACCTAGGAACCACGGCATAAATCAAGAACAAAATACAAAACACACGAAAACTAAGAATACTGGGCCAACATGGCCCAGGACCATGACGGAAAACACAATCCTTGACTGCAAAAAGTTTTGTTGAATGGGCTACGTTCAGAAAAGGTTATCTTGATTGAAACTTACCTTTTGGTCAAAGGAAATTGAGAGACACTCACCAAAAAAACGAATTACCATTTACTCTACATTAGAGATAAGATAAGTTAAACCTTTATTAGTCCCACACGTCGGAAATCTTTTGGTCATATTCATATTATTTAGTTTAAAAAAATTATGTAGTGAAAGATTATTTGGCTTTTTTTAAACTCAAATTATATTTGTTCTTAAATGATTGCAATGGCCATCTAACCTAATACCACCTTTAAAAAGGATATCAGAATTGATCACTCCGTGCAAAAGTAAAGATGGTAAATATTTTATCACAGTTCTGATTCATTCACATTCAAATTTCAAAACTCAGATATTTATATAAGATACATTTTTGGCTAATTATATTAAACATTCCTCTTTAAAGTTCACAATGATGTTCTTAAATCTCACAGATCAGTCTTTTGTGAGGTGGATCTTTGACAGCCAACATTAGCCCAAATGTCTTGCTCCAGATTGAAAATAAAAATGCCTACCTTACCCCACCTCTTCAGACATTTCAATAATAAATGATCCCTCCTTCCTGAACCTCTCCCGTGGATCAAGGGCTGATGTATGGGAGCCCAGAGGGGACATATGGACGCATTAGCTGGGCTCAAGTCTGCACAAATAAGAAGTGAGTGATGGCTGAGAATGTTGACATCCTCAGACATCTCAGACAGAGAGAAAACAAGGTATTGGCATTTAGGCCATTGCTAACTGCAGACAGAGTCAATTCATACTGACACAAAAGAATATCTACAGGACTAAAATACAGGGCCATGAGATAATTTCTTGCTAAACTCAGGCAAGCAGTTAAATGTTTTTGTAATCACGAATCATCCCTCCTTGGTATTGAATTCCTGTTACAATGTGCCTGCTTTGCATAGTGCAGGCCAATTAATCCAACTTGGCTGCTCCCCTTTGAGTGCTAATGCGATTAATGGGATTGTGACTAAAGCTAGTTGGATGTGGGTGACCATACCCTTGCTAGAGAATAGAAGTAGCGACAGAAAGACATATGTTTAAAGTTGAAAGCTGAAAGAACTAAAGAGATATAAAATCACTTTGTCTAAAACACAAAGGGGGAAAAACCACTGTCATTTTACAGAAGAAATCTATAAACAAGTGCAGGAGGGAGACCATACATTTATGCCTGTGTTGATTAGGCAAACAGAAATAAATCTAATGACTTCATTTTAATTATGTAGATTATGTTGAGTGACTGTGAAGTTGTTCCACGATTCAGTAATTATTTATTTATTTATTCATTTTTTATCCTGTCAAACAGAAATTAGCAGGCTTTAGATAAGTTTACAAAGCTGGGCGATAGCTATTTGCCGTTTTAGATGTTGCTGTGACACATGCCGTGATAAAAGCTTACAGTCACTGGACTGCACCTAAGCTTCTTTAAAAACCTAAAAAAAAAAAAAACCATAACTCAGTGTTTGTGATGAACAGATAAACTGGAACTTCATCTGTGTGGTCAGTTCAGCTACAAAAAAATGGTCCACGGTAAACTCCATCCCACAGAGGCCACTGCCCTCGGATCTGCAAAGCGGCTCAAAGTGTTTCGCAAATCCAGAGACAAAAGGCAAGCAAGAGTGAGCAATTTAGTGCTAGCTGCTTTGTGAAGGGCCTTGCAGCCCACACAGCACCATTCAAGGGACTAAAACACAGGCGAGGATTACGCTTATCAAGCATCAACTGTTTGGTCACACAGACAAAGGCTTATTGCTGTGGGACAACTTTAATGGCCTGTGGCTGAGTGCAAAGAGCGCCTCTTATAACACAGAAAGAGGGTGAGTCGAGGGCGAGAAAGGCAGGGAGCGACAGCAGCACAATCACTACTTTCGATAATGATGAGAGCAAATGAAGGGATGAGCAGTTAGGGTTTGTTGAATGGTATTATCTCTTTGGACCGCAATGAAAAGGAAGCAGCACAGGAACCACAGAGTGAGAGACTCAACAATTGCAATCCCTAATTATCCAGAGGTCCGTGTGAGTTTGAGAAGTTACAGTATAAATAGCTGGACGGATGAAAAGTCCACTTGAGGCTTAATATGAAGTGCTGATCTTGTCCATAACACATAAGTAGCTGTTGCTGTTCATTTGGCAAAGACTCATAAAATCTGGTGCAAGCTTTCATGACCTTGGTCCTTTCTCATCACTCACTAAATGTTGCCATTTTAATCAGTATGTGGCAATATTGTTCAAATGAATTTACCTGAGGCAAAATATGACAGACAGGTTGTAAACAACCTCGGCGAGGTAGCTGTGATCAAAAGAAAAATATTGTAGTAATCCAGTAAAACACTGGTCAGGTTGTTCAGTCCGTCAATTTTGTCTGAGCTGCTTTATTTAAAACCCCTTTCAGCTTTCATGTGTCCATTGCCTCTTTTAGGCTCTCACTTTTGAAGTGTGTGAGGAAACCATATTTCTGGTTCAACTGATTCTCTTCTATCCCATAATAAATGACACCACTTCATCTGCACTTTTCTGCCTACAGTACTTTAGCTCATTTCATGTAATACTTTTATCCTGCGTCAACATTACACAGAGCTCACCTACCTATTGCCATAACCACTGATACACTCTCCCAAATCCATCAGATATACTCTTTTCCCCTGTAAATCCATTCAAAAGTACATTCTATGTAAATCCTGTTCTCCTTTTTTCCCCAACTCCCTGTTATTCTTATTTCTATAATCCTCAGCTCTATCTGTTCTCCATGTCTCTTTTCATATGACTTTATTCCTTCCTTACATGGTCTCTCTCACATCCTCGTCGTGTCCTTAAAAATGACAGTCCTCCGATGTGCAGCTACTCAAGGACAATATGTAAACAAGAATAAGCGATTTGGTGTTTCTCGGTGTAATTCATTTCCTTGCACTTCTCCTCTGTCACTTTAGTGCTGCTGATGTGATCAAAAGGTATACAAAACATGGCTGCACGACAAGCTCATCTGCTCAGTGATCTACAGCACAAGAATCAATTATATGATGCTAACTGCTGACACAAAAATGAAACCTACCATTAGATGCTTTTCACCATGCGTTTTGACTGATGTTTGAGCTTGGTATTTTTAATTTATGTATTCATTTGACAGTTAAGCACTGCTAAATTATCATTTCATGGCAAAGCATAATTACTGTCGTGGAGATGTGTCACAGTGGATCTAATTTCATTGATAAGATGACGGCTAACTGTTTGGGGGATTTCCTGTGATCTCAGGACAGCAGTTGGTCCAATAAGATGCGTGTTTGTGTCTTTGTTAGATAGATCCAGCATTTGAAATGGCAAGCAATGGACCAAAGCCTTCTCTGCCATCTCGAAAACCAGGCCATTACTCTGCCTATTGATATTCCATAAGAGTTCACATTCTAAGGCTTCTCCTCTCTTGCATCCCACTTCTTTGCTCTGATGTGACAATCCTTACTTGCACACAAAAAACAACATAGGGCAACACAACTTAACACAGCGCAACACAACAAGGTTCCACAAAAACGCAGTCAAAGGGAGCGAGGTCGATCAGCCATTCTCCATTTGCGTTTGTTCTCAACGTGACAGACTTTCCTGTGGAGTCTGTGGCAGCTGAATACTAAAGAGAGAGCAAGGCTGTGATGTAGAGAAGGCAAACAGGTCTCAGTCACCTCCCCAGAGACACCAGGTGCTTCAGAGAACAAGGGAAGAAACGGAGACTTGGACTTTATTCATTGATACCGCCCACCAAGCTAAAGAGTTTCAAATGGGTGGAATTACAGGATCAATAGTGTGATTAGCAAAGGCCTTGTAGCTATAGCATGTTGCTGGCAATCCATTGCATCAAGCTAAACTCAGGGGACAGCGGGGTTGTTACTCCTTCCAACCGTGGAGGCGAGGGGCGGAGGAGAAGTGTGTGAAGAAAAGACTCAAACAGGCTTAACTTGTGCCAGATATAGCAAGCATTTCAAACGGTTAAAAGATTTTTGCCAGTGTCACGGCAAGAATGAATGTCACTCGTTTTTGTTGAATATTTGAAAACTTAAGCATGTTGAATAACTATTATTATAGTTATAGTTATATTGTAGTTACTGGTGATTTGCCAAGGGTGTGAATGTAAGCATGTCTGTCTGGTTGTCTCTCTAATCATTCTGTGTTAGCGCTGCAACAACTGGCAACTTGTCCAAAGTGTACTGAACCGCTCAGTGTACTGATGGATGGATGGGTGGATGGATGGATGGATGGATGGATGGATGATGGATGGATGGATGGATGGATGGATGGATGATGGATGGATGGATGGATGATGGATGGATGGATGATGGATGGATGGATGGATAGATGGATGATGGATGGATGATGGATGGATGGATGGATGATGGATGATGGATGGATGATGGATGATGGATGGATGGATGGATGGATGGATGGATGGATGGATGGATGATGGATGGATGGATGGATGGATGGATGGATAGATGGATGATGGATGGATGATGGATGGATGGATGGATGGATAGATGGATGATGGATGGATGGATGGATGGATGGATGGATGATGGATGGATAGATGGATGGATGGATAGATGGATGATGGATGGATGGATGGATGGATGGATGGATAGATGGATGATGGATGGATGGATGGATGGATGGATGGATGGATGGATGATGGATGGATGGATGATGGATAGATGGATGATGGATGGATAGATGGATGATGGATGGATGGATGGATGGATGGATGATGGATGGATGGATGGATGGATGATGGATAGATGGATGATGGATGGATGGATGGATAGATGGATGGATGGATGGATGGATGATGGATGGATGGATGGATGGATGGATAGATGATGATGGATGGATGATGGATGGATGGATGGATGGATAGATGGATGGATGGATGGATGGATGACTTGAAATAAATCTACTGCTATCAAGGTTATTCCATTTGATAATAATAATAATATATACAATAATATAAGTGAATTCCACCAGTGGAGCTAAGTAGTGTTCACAAATATAACTGCCTCTACTATAAAGCAAAAAAAGACAAACTGAGTTTTTTTAAGAAAGAAAGAAGGCAGACAATAGAACTTGTGAGCTTCTGAATAATGCGTACATATTTGTTCTGACAGTGTGTCAGTTTTGCTCTAGTTTTCTATTTGAAAAGCAAATCTAACTGTAATAACTCACAAAATGAACCACAAAGGTATCTCTCATATACTATTATGTTCATCAAGAGGCTGGAGACCATCGCTGTTCCGTTTTGCAACCAATTTATGTATATAACCCAAACAAATATATAAAAGTTTCACATTTCAAGTTTCAGGTTTGCCTTCAGCTACTATGAATTGCTATTGTCCTCTACCCATCTGTGTACATCTATTGTTGCTGGAGATATTCTCTGTACTAGCTATTGAAAAATGTAGCTTGTCATGTTGCCTCTGGCCTGGTTGACAGTGCCAGGAAAGTCCTTCAAAACACAGTCAGCACAGTCAAAGCAATGCATTTCAAGTCGGTTTTTGGATTTTCATGAATGGGTAAAATGTTTGAGGATTCCAAACACACATTTATTTCAATAAAAGCTATTCACCAGTGCATTCACTGTAAAATCTTCATTTAATCTTTATTTACATTTTACATGGGTGCCAATAAGGCAAGTTCATTAGTGTCCTTTTCTGACTGAGTGTATATGTAAGCGTAAAAGGCACCAAAATAATAATTTGATATGGTTCTTTAAGACTTAAGTCCAAATTAAATGAAAAAATACCTTTTTTTCAGCTGCAGCATGCAGTGTTTTCAGCTGTACATACATACACAGTGTGAGCTCTTTATATAATTTCTGTACTTTACTTGAATATAAATTGAAAAATGAAGGCATTACGTTGTTGTTACTGCGCTTTTATTTGGTTATCTTACCTATCTCTGCATTAATGGAAGTGTGTAGGACAATCGTTTTTAAATTAAATTTCAGTTTATTCAGTGTTTCACATTGAACTTAATTTTAAAGCATCGGTCTAAATGAGCCATGAGCACTTCCAAAAGTGGAAAAAATCAGAGAAAATCTGGCTCATGTCTCATTGAGCTAAGCACAAAATGAATCTGGCCTTGCAACCTCCAGTAATGGACTAAGGAGTGAGTGGTCCAGCTGGTTTTGTTTTTTGGCACCAAAACCATGCCTAAATGTGACTGCCAAAGAAAATCCCTAACAAACGGCTAACTACAACACAAGTTCATGACATTACATAAAAAAAGAAAATCCCCTGCAGGTCCAAACACAGAGTGGTTTCTCTCTCAGCAAATTTGCTCCACTGTGTGCCAGCACCTGTTAGAGATGTGATGCACGGTTGCTAACCTTCACTTAAAGTGGTACACCATGCAGCAGTCACTCTGTCCGCTGACTTTCGTCTGTAGCTCTAGTGTGTCACCAGTTTACTCCCGTTCAGCCCAGTCTTTATCAATTTAAAGCCAACATGCTCTGAATACTGGCTGAATTTCATTATAGCATTCTATTACACTAGCAAGCTGCTGGTTGGCCTCAGGATGAGAGGGCCAATCAATACAGTCAGTATCTGCCCCCTCTAATCTCTGTCGCCTATGTCAGTCGAGCTATCTGTAATAGATCTTAAGGATTAGGGGACCCTTCTTAAAACACTTCTTTTTGCTGAGAAGTGGCCAACGAACAAGACCCATGCGGACCAGACGCCATCACGCTGCTCCAGCATGAGTCACATGGGGAGTGTTGGCAGGACAGTGGGAGCAAAGCACTCAAAAAAAAAGAGGAGAAGCGGTGGCAATAAAGGGGTGGGAGACAGAAATAAGGGCATGTCACACGGGAGGGAGGTGAAGCAACAGAGCAGCTATGACATGGAGAGATTGATATAGATGGGCGAGGAAGAAAGAAAAGGACACCACACTGGGAAAAAATGGTGATTATACAGAGAGGAAGACGGAGAAGGTGAGGCAGCGACGAATGAAAAATACAGAGAGCGAGAGAGAGAGATGAGCTGAGAGGGGGATAAGCAGCAGGCCAGGAAAGGCGAGAGCCTATGTAATTTCTCTAATCCTCCTGGCATTTACACTTTCACCAGACAGATAATAAAAATGAAAAATAAAATGGAAAACTTTCCCTCTCGGACTGGGCCAAGGTTTTCCTTTTTTTTTTTTTTTTTTAATCTCAGTGTTTCTTTTTTTTCTCCCCATAGCACAACGCCAGGTGGGTGTGTGCTGAGTCAGCAGAATTGTTGTGTTATTACTGAATGTAATGTGACTAAGATGATAGATAGATAGATAGATAGATCAGGTCTACAGGCACACAGAGAGAAGGCAGAAAAAAGGGGTCATGCCATTAAGAGCATAAAACCCCATTGAATAAATAAAAAATAAGCTAACGAGGAGTTGTATCTATGTGCACATGTGTTTTTGTGTTCCTGAGTAAGGTAGTAATGTTCAGATTTACTCTGTAATGCTCCAGCGTAAAAACCATCTGGGACCCATCACCCGAAGACACTGCAGCTATGACATTTCAAGGAGTTCTAATTCAGTAACACCCTGATAGATAGATAGATAGATAGATAGATAGATAGATAGATAGATAGATAGATAGATAGATAGATAGAGAAACACCTAGACAAACATAGAAACTGGACTGTTGTGGGCAAGGTAGAGGGCGAGAGCCATGTCCAATTGTTTTTAATGTGCTTGGCCTGAGAAAGCAGCTTCTTGTAAAAACACACTTGTAAATAAGGACAGACAGCAGCCAGCCAATTAGATACATGTCACTGTTCATAACTTACAATGCATGTTTCCATTGCTTATGCTTGTCAAGAATACAAGACAAGCATGGCAGAAATCAGTGGTCCAGTCATTCCTTTAACATTGTTTTCGACAAAGAGCATGTGTCGTGCACAACAGAGTAGACAGCATTTATGGAAGAATCATGTCGACACTTTTAATGTTGTGTATAACACTCCCTGTTACTATTTTGGTTCTGTAGTTTGCTCTTACCAGCCACATCCTTTCAGAGCACAAGGCTCCCTGCACAAAGCGCTGAGATAATTACTCAACAAAGCAATGAGGAATTTTATATTTAAACTTCTTGTGAAGATTTAAATTCACTTGGGTGCTTCACCAAAGGATACAAAAGGGCTCCTCCCTCTTGAGTGAAAAATCAAGATGAGAGAAAATTGCAGCAGTTTCTAGGAGGTACACAAAGCACTTCACTCTCATCTACACCTCCTTCTGGGCTCAGGCAAACCTGTCCCTTTTTTCTAAGCACATCACAATTAACTCCAAGTGCAGCCAGGTCAGAACGAAGTCATTTCAGTCATTTTTATTCATTTCTACAACTTTGATGATGCCACTGCCCCTAAATCTTCCTGAATACTCACTCTGTGATTAGTTCAGCCAAGACCAGGATTAATGTGTGTGTCTATAGCTGTAGGCAAGCGATTGTAATAGCGAAAAAGAAATGCACTCATTACAACTATAATCCGGTTTTATATCACTTCCGATGTGTGTAATCAAGAAGAAATTGGAAAAACTGTGATATTGTTTATTATTTGATACTTGCAATTTGGAATTGTTTTTGTTTTTTGTTTGGTTAACATTTTTTTAACCTTCCATTGACAACAAACGCTGCTTGACTGACTTTCCAATTCCACATATAAGCAGGAGAAACTCACTGTTAAGAAATAATCTCTTGAAGCTGCCTGAGAATTTTATAAATTCTCACAGACTGTCGAGGTTTTCTTCTGTTTACCAGGTGATTTCTTTGACTTTCACTCCTTTTAACAATCCCAGCACCCCTTCAACCATCTGTCACAACTCTTTCGGTACCAACTGGACGCTTTTGCAAACAACACCACTGTGACTCCACCTATTAATTCTTCTGTGTTAAATCACAGAGGAAGGCAAGGCATGCTGTGTTTACAAGCCTACCTACTGCTATGAATTTTTCCATTGTGGGTATTTGCCATTTCTTCAATTGCTTTCATGAGAGAGACATATATAATGTGGGATGAACAGCACTCTGTATCCCGCAGAAGCTCGTGACCTAGAAAGTGTTGAAATTACATGCACGTGAACACATCTAGTGTGTCCATCAGCATGAACATGAATACACCAGATTAGGGCTGTGCGATATGACCAAAATCTCATATCCCGATATAAGAATTCTATCGTCCGATAATGATATAAATCACAAAAATGTAACATTTTCTGTAAATTCTGTGAATCTCGGGCAGCTCGACTTGCAGGAAGTGTTTACAGCTGCGCGTCATGTAGCTGGAGTCGAGTGTTTTAATCGATGCATGAAACGATACATTTTTAGACATAAGTTGTAACGGCCGCCGTTTTCTTTGTGAGTATTTATTACACGGCGTGCTGCGGGGAAAAGCCTGTTCTAACGTTTGAGTCTAAGGTTTATTTTTTTAGCACCTGGCGGCTCTTTTTTACTTCTCATCCGTAAATAATCTGCCCTTTCACGTGATTCAGTTTATTTTGAAAAGTCTCAACAGGATCTTGAGCTTTATTGTGAAAGGTTTATGTGGAACATAAACAAGCAGGCGATGGTTTTACCTTCGTTGTTGCTAACCACAATGCATAAAAACAGGCGCTTGTCCGTCTGTAGTGTGGTTATATAAAATATAAGAGAAAGAGAGAACCTTTAGAAATTAATATAGCCACTACAGTGACCATCAAAACGATGAAAAATATTGCCGTAAACAGTTTATTTTGCGACACCACGAAACAAACGATAGCGTAAAATGAAACGATAGACATTTTTATATCGTCATCCGATATATATCGTTATATCGAACAGCCCTACACTAGATACATGCTAACAAGCAAAAATGCTACCTACAGTCAATTGCTACTTTCCACAATGGGCTAGGGACAGCTCTCTAATACATACATACCACACACCAAGCCAGACTGTGTGGGTTTGATAAAGAGGGGAACAAATGTAATCTATCAAGTTGGTTTATAAGGTTATTATGTGCTTCAGTCTGTGGTACACCACAAAACCTGTTGGTGTTGTTCTTGAGACATTTCTTCTTTGCTTCTGCAGAAGACATGTGGCATGTACAGCTCATCAGGATCAATATCATTCAGATTGATTGTAGTGCAAATTTTCTTTCATCATTCAGTAAGGGGAAAAAACTTTTCCAGGCATCATCATATGTATGCAATGATTTAACAGTTGTTTTCAAAGGCTCCTGTTTGACAGAAAAAGAACAAAATCAAAGTTTCATTAGATGTGTAATGATCTGTACTTATGTAACTTTATTTTTTGCTATTTATTGAGCTCTTTACTTTTTTGGATATTCCATTTTATTGAGCTCCTTTTATATAACTTTTTACCTTCCTGAGCTATTTGGTTTTGTTATACTGCATGTATCCCTTAGTGAGATAGATAGTTCCAACTTAAAGTTCAGTTTCTTCACATTTTAAATATAAATGTTCTGGCCCTTTGGTCAACTTCCAAAATACTCAAATAATGACAGAACTGGTTTTAACAAAGGATGAGATGGTTTTAAAAAAAAGTGACATTAAACTGTTTCAGTTGAGCTCATAAGTAAATGCCCAAGATATAAATCATGCATGCATACCAAATGTGACCATTTAATTTTTCCTTTCTTAATGAGACAACTGCATACATGCATGCATACATACATCCACCACTGCTGTCTTGGTGTTTGGAAACCAGATGTGATAAGAGTGGGCTCAGTCTGACTGTGAAATTGTTGGCTAATGACCAGTGTTGGGAAGGTTACTTTTAAAATGTATTCCATTACAGAATACATGCCCCAAAATGTATTCTGTAACGTATTCCGTTACATTACTCAATGAGAGTAACGTATTCTGAATACTTTGGATTACTTAATATATTATCATGGTGTTTACAACTACGTGAATGTACTATTGCTGTGATTTATTACTGTTACTGAAGGTCCGCGGCTCCGAACCGTAGTAAAGGGACCTCTGGCTAATAGTCGGTTCGTGTCGGGCTCGTAGCCGAAAACTAGCTTTACTTTGTTGTCTGGGTCAACTTTGCTAGCCAGAAACAGAGAGAGGCGTTGAAAAGTTGCTCCAATGGAACTTATTGTTTTTGGAGGAAAACACAAACACGGTGTACAGTCGAGTCTTAATAGCTTACTTACAACTGGGCTCGTCAGGCACTCTTCTTGGCTGCAGTGGTTATTATTATATTTACATGCTTCCAGCTCCCGTTTTTGCTCGATGACAGCTCGTACTTTTCCTTTTTCTCCCTCCCTCGCTCACAGACACATAACGTGTATGGCAGTCCATTCTCCCTGCAGCACGGACTACACTGCCTATGATGCTACATTCTTTGGAGCTATACCTGTAGCATTCTGCCTATTAGCTTAGCACAACAACAGGCGCTCTCTCACCCAGGAAACACGCAGAGAGAGAGCGTCACCCTGTAACCATGGCAACCGTAACGCTGCCGCCTGGAACAACAGAACGTAGCTGTCAAACAAAACCCAAACAGTCCTGACCCGCCACAATATGAAACAGGGAAGTACCGCCGTGTAATCCATTTATTTCAACAAAGTAACTGTATTCTAAATACCACCTTTTTAAACGGTAACTGTAACGGAATACAGTTACTCATATTTTGTATTTTAAATACGTAACGGCGGTACATGTATTCCGTTACTCCCCAACACTGCTAATGACTTAGAATTTATCAGCCAATGAGTGATGGATATTCAATACAATGAATATTTCTCTACTATTCCTCTAAGCTACTTTCCCCCTCTTTTTTAAAGTAAAATGAGTGCACCACAACAGAGGACCAAGCTTACTGAGACCTGTGTAATGATACCACTTGGCACTTATTTAACTCCAACAACTATTTCAACTATGTTCTTAACCAAGACCTCTCATTTGTGGGGTAGCTACCTTCTGCTTAGTCTGTCAAGTCAAAAATCCCTCTCCTGTTGCAACGATATGGATTTTCCTTTTCTTAATGAGTTTTTCATTGTAGGTAACCGCCATATTTATTCATTATTTGTCTCTGTAATGAGCACTGAATGTCAACTAAGTGTAATTATTTGAAGCTGCAGTGATAATCAGGTAAAGGTCTGGTCACTGTCAGTGTGGGCGCAGTTGTGTCACTAACAGGACAGAGGGAAGGCTTTTCAATGGCTTTTCTCACGAATCCTGTTTTGCTGTTGCAGTACAATGTGACTATCTCAACCTTGACAGCTATCCAAATTCATTCTCCCTGCTCACACAAAGCTCAAAGCCTAAAACATTTCTTCTCAGTTTTTTTCTACGACATGGAAAGAAAGACACCATAGAATCGTCAAGGTCTATAGCTGAAGTACCAAACCAGAGCCATGGACTTAAATAATTTACTGCTGTAGGCCTCCAAAACATTAGGCACGCCATTCTTCCACTACAAGGTATGAAAGTAAAGGGAGTTCTGAAACAAATTTTATTCCCCATTTGAGGCTTTGCCTCCATATAAATGTATTCAAATTGAAGCAACCATTTATCGGTTCACAACTCCTTTACTCCAGTTAATGTCTTCCATATTTTAGACAACTACAGTTAAATCCATTTCACCCTGTGTCCCTACAAACTTTTAAAGCTGATCTGAGTGTCTTTCATTACTCTTATGTTTCAAAACTGCATATTTCTTTCAAACGTCCTTCGACCTGCAACATTTTAAAAAACTTCAGTTTGGTTCAGATGCCTATAGAGAACAGCTTTTCTACAAGGTTATAAATATGTTCAAAATGTGAAAACATCAAAGTTTTCATCAGGATACAGTTTTCAACATTTTTATTACAGAGGTACATATTAGGTAGTTGAAACAATGCAGATAAATGCTTTAAATGACCATGAATAGCTACGGACATTTAACTGGAGGCTTTCGTTAATTTTCCCAGCTCAGTATCTTGAATGCACAGAGGGTGGGAATGACACCATTGCCACTGTGAATTATTCACGAATGCAACTTTTTTACTTTTGCGCTACAATTTTCGACGCATATCTTGTTTAATTAGGTAAAGTTAACCTGTAAATGTTGTGTTACATAGTATCTAACATTTATTACAATAAGCCCCTCACTGAATAAGGATGGCACAGCAGTACAAACACATTATGAACCCAGCAAAGCATAAAAGTGTGAACAAGATAATTGTGAACCTTCCCTGCTGGGAAAGGAGCAGAGAGACGGGCTGACGCTTACTGAATGCTGTCAGAAGTAGTCATGTCTGGATCCAAGGGGTTGTAGTTCACATAAACCAACAAAACCTGCTCATGAATTAGAACGTGCAAATATAGTCAGAGTTTTTTCTAATGTGTGCTTTATTTGCTTCCTAAGAAGAAGAGCCTGACCTTATTTTTTTTAAAGCACGGGGATCATTAAGTAGTGTGAAAATGAATTCAACTGAATCAGAGTTCTTTGATCAGAGTAGATATCCACCTATTATTTATTTATATATTATCTCATACAAGGCTCATTAATTTGCCAATGCAGAGTTCAGTCTGACACTCATTACTTAAACGTATATTACATCTGTATCTGTCATATATTTGACATGTTGCAGTAACAGTTGGTAGACATACCTACTTAGTTTGCCAAGTACCAAAAGTCTGAATAAAAAATAAAAAGTTTATAATCATAAATTACTGATGAGTTATAAATGAAAGATTAGCTGGGAGGGTGCCACTCCAAAATTAATGTTTCATGTTGAGCTATAGGTATGCCATATAGCTGCAGTTGGGTTTTTTTTTTAAAAATGGAGAAAAAAAAAACACTGACCACTCTGATTACAGGTTCTTACATCACAAAGGATCATTGACAGAGAACAGACAGTGTGTGCAGAGAGCACATTAACCACACAGCAGACCAGTTTACTACCTGCCTGTTATCCACCCACTCATGGAATTACCTTTAATTAGCACAAGTTGATTTGATCTGCTCCTGGCAATATTTGTCATTTTAAGCAATGAAAGTGGCAGTCCTCACTAGCTAAAGAGGAAAAGCTATTAACCTGAATGTTTGTATGTTGCTCATTTCTAAGGATAATTAAAGTCAAAGCTTTTGCCAGCCTCAGTATTTGAAGTCATTGTGATTCATTGCTGTGTCCAAATAATTTGTAACATTCACACACAGTGTAAGAAAAATCTCACATTGAATTCTGTGAAGACCCAACTCAGAGAAAGAGGAGTCACAGGCATCAGAAAATCCCGATAGCTTTAAACTTTTGAATTAATTAATTAAAATATATTAAATTATTTTTAAGTCTTGATTTTCTAAAGAAATTATTTTGTTACTTTTTCATTGAGGACACAGACTTGGCGCCTTGAATTGATGCATCAAAATGTTATATAGTCCTACTACTGTTGTTCATGCCGTTCGTGATTGATTTATTTCTTTTTTTTCTTAAAGTATCATGTGTTACTAGTGCCTCTGTCGATGACACTCTTTCACGTACAGATTAACATTTGGTTAGTACTCACTTGGCTGACTCACTAGCCAAGTGAGTCAGCCTACACTGACTTACTTAGCACTTTACTTAGTTCCTCCTACGCCGGGCAGCGCATCGGGCAGCTAGTGATCTCCATCGATGTCGGTCAGCAGCAACTGCTTCAGCTTCGTTCCAGGCAATGTCTACAGTTCTCAGATCGTCCATGAATGTTCGACGCCACGTGGTCTTTGGTCGGCCTTGCTTTCGCTTGCCAGTGCGTGGACGCCATGTCATGGCAATCTTAGCTGGGCGATGAGGGGGTAGGCGTAAAATATGGCCCGCAAAGCGAAAGCGCCTTTCTGCAACAACATCGGCTAATGGGCGGGTGCCTGCTCTTTGTAGGACCTCCTCATTTGTTATTCGGTCCCGGTAGGAACTTTGCCATTGCCGGTCCCAAGCCCAGATGAGAAAGGAGGAGGGTTGGGCGTGGGGCTAGCAACCCCACCCTGTAAAAACTCCAACTGCTACGGAAACAGCAGCCTACACTGAATGAGGCCACAATCCCATGCTATGGTGCTGTAAAATCTTTAGGCTTACTCCGCTTTGTTAATCCATCCATCTAGCTAGCTATCAGAAACGACTCTTTCCTTCAGCCCCAGTACTAAATTACCATGTCATTTAATCTCAGTGAACCAATATTTGCATATGAATGTGCAGAATCCTTAAAAAAGGGCCAAGATTTTTGGTGCTGGCAATTGTTTGTTTTTTATTTTGTAGTCCTGTTGTACTGCACAGGTTTTTCTGCGTGCAAGTAAACCGTGAGTGTGGATGGAAAAAGACATTACTGCATTTTTTAAAATGCAGTGTTAAAGCCACCAGCAATTATCCAATGATAATTTCAGGTAAAACTTCCTGATTAGCATGCTTTTTCGTGTGTGTGTTCAAAATTGCATGTACAGGATATACAGGATCATCATTTTGCGAGTCTCAGTGGGAGGAGTCAACAATGATACAGTTTATGTTTTTCCAGGTGAGACAAAGACAACTTTGAGGAGATAATTACCTTGTTATTGAGCCTAAAATCTTGTATTTATGTGTCTTTTCAATTTGTTGAGTTTTATTATTTTTTCCCACTGTAACCTTTTTACAAGAACACTGTTAAGCATTAATGCATGATCTTAAATCAAATCAAAATTTCCTATCCTATGTTTTTAACATGTACTGTGAGGTTTTTATCATTTGGTGTTTATTTAATACAGTAAAACATTGTGAGTTAACTTTACTAAATTTAAGAGAAGCGAACTGAAGAGAAGGGGTTCAACAATTTCATCAGATCCACAAGTCATTAGCTTAGAACAAGCGTTGAAGAAAAAGGGTGGTTACCTTGGCTTAATGAACAACCTGGGAAATGTCCTCAGGGATCACCAAGCTATCTTGTTTCAGTGTTGTGTTTTCTTAGCAAGGTGCAATAAGGAGCATGTGGTTTTTCAGGGTTAAGGGGTGAGCAAATCCCTCATTGTGCAGACAGGACTTTTTGATTGCTGCTGGATGCATCCACTAGAATTATGCTGAACATTAACGGCCTTCATTTCCCCATGCTCTTCATTGTCTGTCTATTTCCACTGTGATACAGACTTAGTTTGAAATAAGAACCCAAGCGATGCAACGCATTTAATTCCATGCGTATGCATAAAATGCTATTTGTAGCATTTCTGACATTAACTCAGGGTCAGAAATGCTGACATTGAGTTAATGTCAGCGTTTCTCAGCAGGATGGAGCCTACACCAACTTTCATGGGGCGAGAGGCGGAGTACACCCTGGACAGGTCACTAGTCTAACACAGACAGACAGATAATCATCCGCACTCACATTCACACCAATTTAGAATCACCAAATAATCTAACAAGCATATCTTTATATCATAAACGACACGGGACAAATGGCCAGAAACTACACTGCCTGAGTGAACGCACATGCTGATGCTATTAGGCTGACTACAGTGTTAAAATATGGACGATATGTGCATTCTGGGGTAAAACTAACAGCTATAAGGTTTATTGTTCTGTTAATGTCCATTCAGTTTAATGTTTCATTCATCCCGACATAAAGAGATGTACTGACAACCACGTTAATCCATGGCACTAAAAACGAGGAGCTTGCCAACAGTTGTTCTGTACACAAGTGGATCAATGAGATTGGGAGTTCACAAATCATGCAAATACACATTTCCATTAAGTTCTCAGGCAGATTCAGTCATACCGGGGTGCCGAGGGGGATGTGCATCTTTGCTTAATGTTTTCCCTCGATGGTGCAGAAACATAGTTTGTTTTAGTCCTGTCATGGCCTGTTGGGATTTTGCTGGATGGTGAGATTCCCTAATACATATTGATAATAATACACTGATGGTAATGGTAATAAACCACCTTTGTCACAGCACTCAGGCATAGGAGAGTAGAATGGATTAGCCTGGGTTTTATTTTCACTTTCTTGGCCATATTTCACTGCTGCTCTGTGAAACACTAAGCCAAGCTCATTGCATATTCTGCAAAGCACATATGGTCTTGTATTAAAAATTTGGAGGTAAATCCGGAGTTATGAAGCAGCTGGAACAACACTTGGAGGCCCAATGCAGCAAAACAACTTAATGTCAGTCGCTAATCTAGTTGCAGGTGTTCAGAAGAGCAGAGCTCAATTAAACCAAATTGGCTTTCATACAGTTATTCAAATTAGTTTAGAATCAAACCCCCACAAACTAAATATGCTTACCTGGGCAGAATTGTCCTCTTCCCTTTAAGTCTCTACTTTCCTCCCATAGCAAGACACTGTCAAGATGGGAGGAGCTGAAATAAAAATAAATTTACATTTAAATCAGCCTGGAAGGTGCACAAAAAATGTGATCAGGGTCTGCGCTTTTCCCACTGCCTTAATCAAAGTTTTGATGTAATGACACACACACCCATGTGGAGTAGCCTGCCTAGTATCTCAAGAGAGGACCATGGTAATAACTTATTAATGTACTGCCCACGCTGCAATTAAGCATCAATTAAAACCACAGGTTGTGTTTCTGACACATTACTGGGCTCAAAAGCTTTTAAACCTCTCCCAGACTTCTCATTCAGTTCTGAATCGGAGAAAGTCATTTCGTTTCCTGGTTATGGTGCAGAAAATTGAATGGTAGCCATGCCTAGGATTCAAAAAAACGATTAAATAGTACATACAATGACATATTCAAGGTTAAAAAACAACAAGATTTTAACAGGATAATACAGCTGCTTGGAACATTTTAGCGTTTTACTTGTGTGAAGTGCATTAATCATTTCTTGTAAGATAACAAGTAAACTGGACAAGAATACAGTATTAATATTTGCTGCTGTATTGCCATGCAGCAACACATATTTTGGTATATATTTTATGACTGGCAGATTATCACGTTTGTGAATGATACATAAAATTCTGCTGAATTAGACCCACTGCTTTAAGGCTTTCAGCATTTTTTCTTAGCTGACATTCTTCTGGAATAGAAGCAGGTCTTCACTGCAAGTATGATCATTTTTCTGGTAAGAAAATAATAATCTGTCTCCTTTGTGGATAACTTTGCAAAATGCTAAGCAAGCCCGTGCATCTCAAAACCCAACATCTGCTTTGTAAATTTTAGTTGCACGATTTATAATTTTCTCTCAAACTTAATAGAAATTAAGCATGCTGTAGCTCGTTGGTTTAAATGAATCATAATCATAAAGAGCTGCATTTAGATTTGCCGTAACTGATGAGGTGCTTGGGCGGAAATCTGAATTTAAATGACTTGGCTTTTGCAGCTCTGTATATGTTTCCACAATGAAAACGTACTTCCTGATGGTTTTACATTTAAGAGTCTAAAGTCAAGACTGGCAAAGTATAAAGATAGCTTGTCAATCTAGCGCTAAAACAGAAACATTTATTCATATTTCCTATCCCTTCACCGTGTATCCTCGTTATTTGGTTCCTTTTGTTTATTTTTTCTATTCCTTTCTGTCTGCCTAAATATCTTTCTCCCAATCACATTCGCTGGCCCAGTGGAGTGGAGGATCACTCAGAAATAGTCAGCTCCCTTCTTATCAAATCATGCCTATTCTCCCTCCATATCCCCCCGCTTTCTGTCTCTCTCATTTGTGCTCACTGTCTTCTTCCCTATAATCAGCAGAGTCTCTGGTGGACTGGAAGCAGATCAGTCAATCAGTCCAGTACATCCCCTTCCCATCTAATATCACGTTATTCCTTTTGATTTTTATCTTCATCTGTGCTTCTAATGTCTGTATGAATGTTTATGTAACTTAGTTTCTCTCTTTGTGTGGCTTACTCTCTGAACGTAGATGGATATCATTGTTAACAGAGCCAAAAGACTAAGTCTGTCTACCACTGTAAACTAGAGAAAAAAAGGTCTTGTAAGCTCTTACTTTTGGTTGCAGACAAATGTTGAAGAAATTAGAGCCAGTGGAAGTGTAGAGGCAAGAAAGGTAAGGCGATATTTAATAAAGTTGTGACCAGTGTTGGTCAAGTTACTTGAAAAAAGTAATCAGTAACTAATTACCGATTACTTCCCCAAAAAAGTAATCCCGTTACTTTATTGATTACTTATTTTCAAAAGTAATTAATTACTTAGTTACTTAGTTACTTTTTTAAAACACGCTTTACACCCTGAATAGGTGATAAAGAGATAGATCTTTCAGCCCAATTCTACTTTTTCTGCATAATCCATCATACAAAATGTAATCAGATGGAAAAGTCTCTTTTTAAAACTTGTTTTATTAGTTTTAATCTTTTAACTTTAAGCATCAAGCAAAAATTAAATTATCTGCAACATTCTCTGACTGGAAGAAATTAGTTTAACATTTAAACTTATTTTCTGCACATTCCAGCACATAAAATAAAATATTTTTTGTGTTTACACTCAGTCTTTAAATAGATGCAAGTAAAACACAGAAGAAAATAAATAAAGTCAAAGACTAGCAGTCCTGTTGCTCTATTTTCACCTGTAAAGCAGGAGTGCGGTAGGCGGAGGTTTACCCTGGTGCAGGTGTGCTGCGGTCAGTGGAAGAATCCGCGAGTTTCTCTGTGAGTTTCCCATTACGTCGTAGCTACTCAGTGCTTGTTTGGAAGTTTAGGGTTTTTTCCGGTGTAAAAAGAAGTTTTCTTCCCACGCACAACGGACACTAATGTTTTTGTCACTTTTTATGGAATCAAACTCAAAGTAAGGTCAGTACTTCCACGCTTTAAACGCTGCACGCTCATACTCTCTCTGCACTCGATATATGATCCATTGTTGATCTGCACACAGCTGTTGTCACAAACGTCGCACTCGCTTACGTCACTGTCATGAGACATTCTTGCAAAAAAATCAGGGTTTTAGTAACGCAGTAACGCAGCGTTCCTACGGGAAAGTAACGGTAATCTAATTACCGTTTTTGCAATAGTAATCCCTTACTTTACTCGTTACATGAAAAAAGTAATCAGATTACAGTAACGCGTTACTGCCCATCTCTGGTTGTGACTACTGTCCTTTATTTTGCAACAACCTGTGTTGAACCAACTTATAAGGGACGGAGGCCAGATGGACTCTGCGGATTATGACCTTCTGCACAAGTCAGAAATAAATTAAATGGAAAGTTATTGGACAGAAATCAAAGTGCAGCACTTTTCAAAAACAATATACAGTGTTACAGAAAACTGCAATTATTTAAAGAAAATGTCTGAGTAATTCCCCGGCTTTGTAAGATATGTGTAATAATTTCCATGAAGAAATATGTCGCAATTATGCAGTGCATTAGCAAAATTAAAAGACAACTTCTTTGGAGGACAAGCATGTAAACAACCGCTCATTTATTATTTAACACAGAGACATGGTTCACAGCAGATAGAAAAGCTCGGAGGTTAATGCATGACACCAAAGACCAGCATTTTAGTAAATTTGCTTTAGATCTTTAACCAAAGGACTACGTTCGTTGTATACTCTATCTATGACACTTCATCACACTATTTCTGTCTGGTGGGAACTTTGGACCACAACCTGCTTTACTTATGAAATGCCTGCAAGGGAACATTAATGAGCAATTTTCTGATAATACAAACCCATTACCCCTAGCCAGCATAATACCAACAGTTCATTCTGTGAACATAAACCTTGTTGCATTTTCTCAGAAGTAGATTAATACCGAGTGTTTTTTTCTCTCTCTCTGTTTGCATTTTTAATGCAAGGAGGTAAAAACGTATACTCACAAGCCAGCCATTTATTTAAAAATAAATATTTATATTTTGTTGAGTTAAGACAAAGGTTGCACATGGAATACAAATACCAGATTCATTTATTCACTTTCTTTACTCTGTTTTTTTAACCATTTATCCAATTCAGGGTGGTGGGGTTTGGGGAGCTGAAGTCTATCCAAGCTGTCATGAAAAATGTATCATGGAAAATAATCCAACACGGAAAATAAATAAACTAAAATTACTAAATAAATGAAAAGTGATTTATTTAAAAAGCTGCAGAATGTTTCATATAACATTAAGACTATACAAATGTAATATCATCTTAGGAGAACTTTTCCTTATTTCTCACATGGACTCTTAATTTTTAACTGCTCTTACAAAGACTTCAGACACTCTTTATCTGTGGCCTTGGGGATTCTTTGAAAACCACTATTTGAAATAGCCTCTGTATTTGATTTTTCTTGTCATTCAATATACATTTTTCATTTAAGCTCTTGTTAAAATACACCATGTCAATCACTAATCTTTTACAATGTATTCAACAGTTAATTTTGACCAGATGCTGTGGTCACATCCTTGTCACTGATTTCTTCTGTGTCTAGTTCACATGTTCACAAGTGGCTTTCCAGTTTATTCAGGCATTAAAACAGATGCTATGTCAGTGCCGTCAATCTTGACCCATTCAAGTGCTCAAATTCAAGGCTTTACATGAACTGACACATTATCATTCGTGGCACCTTTTGTGGCTGCTTTACCAAGTCGTTAAACTCTGTAGTTTTTCTTCTCTTCTCAGTGATCAAACCACAAATTGTATGTTGGAAAGAGTGGTAGGGAACTCGATAGTGTCTATTGCATGGGCAGACTACCTGGAACTCTGACAATAACATATTTTAAGGCCACCTGAAATGATAGATGAGGCCGTCCACCCTGTAGGATATTACCATTTTTCTCAGGTGCTGCCTTGCCATCCAGCTCTCTCTCATCCTGATGCTTGAATACTATAAATACGGAAAGAGTGGCAAGCTTTTAAAGTTTGCTCAATTTTAACACTTGTCTTGACAGCAGATTTTTGTTGTTTTTTTCCCCCCTGCAGATAGCACAGTTTGCATTGGAGCTGTTTTTGTGACAAGGGCGCATTCATCATGTAATAAAGTGATGCAAGCTGTTACAAAACATCAAATTGAAACTCAGCAACTGTGAGTCTTGTATAGTAGTGAAAAGGAATTGCAGCTATTTCGGGGTTGTTTTTATCACCTTCGCTGCCAATGATGTCCCGTTATAGACGCGAATGTTTAACGCTTGTATGTAGGCAAGAGACAGAGGAAAAATATTTGTTTTAATGATGAGGAGAAACGTTTTGTTGTTTTCCTTTCAAGCATCAGTTAGGTAATAGTTAAATAATATTTTTGCAGGATGGCAACTGAAAGTGACTAAGAACTTTTTTTTTTCATAGATTTTTATGTGAATGTGTCTTTTTACGTAGCATAACAAGTAGACTTGTTAATCACATTTGCTGAGCTTATTTCTCTGAGCCTATGGAGACCTATATAAAATAAAGACAACAAGAACACGCTTGCATTTACAGACATTTTAATCTCATATGAACAAGCATTAACCATAATAACTATCAAGTCACTATTCACTGTTATTTTACAGTGTTTTACTGCCACCTGTTGTTAAGCCATAATGCAACTGGTACTTAATGGAGTCCTGAGCAACCAAAGACTCACCAAGTTTAGCATTATGAACAATCATCTATTATTTAATCTGTAATTTACAAAGCATTTAAAAATAAACTACTACTCATCGTGTTTAGAATAGCAATACTGCATGATATGTGTTCAAAACAGAAGGTGGCAAGACACATGTTGACATACAAGCATAAAATCTACATTTTCAAGAAAAACGTTTCAAAAGTACAGTTCATGCAAGAAAAATATGGTCTTATTAAAAGCTCTCTGCCTAATCCATCTCGTAGGTGCCATAAAGTAAAACAGTAAAAAGTAAAATTATGCTATTTTCCTTTGCCAAGTTATTTACACTGAGTACACTGACTTTTGTTGAGGCCCTTGTTTAAGTAAATCCACAAACTTTTGTCACTCATACATGTTCCAGCTACGAGTCAAGGGTGGAAAGAAAACAACAGGCTTTTCTAAAATGGCTTTTAGAAGTCAAGTGGATTAAAGTTTAGAAGGTTATTGGCGTCAGACCAAGCAGGGTGCTGTGCCCCATCCATCTCTGAGGCAACTTGGTTGTCACTTGCAAGTATATGGCTTTGCCCACCAATAGTAGCATTACAATCAGGACAATGTCTGCTCTCCATAGCCCCTCCACACTCTGTGATGAGATAGACATGGCCATTTGGACATTTGTACCAGTGTCCAGGTCGCATTTTCATGGCTGAGACAATCATCTTTCTTTCCTCGTCACTGATCCCCAAGCCACTGAGTGGAAACTTCTCATCTAGTTTCTTCATGGCGTCCTTCACTTTTTGCTCATCTTGCTCAGTGAATTGACCCCACGTTTCCAAAATATCTCTTATTTTTTGTACGTCTGATTGAATTTGATCCGTTTGTCTCCTCTTATTTGCCAAATGGCAACGAACATTCAGTTCAGCCAGGAGATTGAGTCTCTGTAGCTCTCTCTGCAAATCAAAGACCTGCTGGTCTGTGAATTTTTGGTGGTAGCTATTGAGCCAACACACAAACTCTGCAACGTTCCTCAAGAACTTGTCGCGATCCATGTCCAACATGTCTTTCTTCTCAATCTTCAGAAGCTTCTGAACTCTTATTAAGAAATCCATCTTGTTTTCCACTACCCATAGATCATTTGCTGTGAGGTAGGGTTTTTCCAGACTTTCTTCGATAAGCATATATTCCATTTGGTCATCCATTTCATAGGTTTGAAGGTTTTCACACCACTGAGTTTGAAGTGCTTCCTTCTTTTTTTCAATATCTGACTGCTGTCCATTTATCTTCTCCTTTACCATCTCTATCTCTTCCAGACTGCGGTTGATCTGAGATCCGTAGCGCAGATTATTTCTGATCGGAGTGCGACACTTGGGGCATTCCTTTAGTTTTATGGCCACCTGCTCTACTTCATTTGCCTGGTTGTTATCATCCATACCCATGTATATGTCCATAGCTGTGTACTCAATGATGTGTTTACAATCCTCCAGCTGAATAAAGTAAGCGTCTGGCTCATTTTCAGTGCCAAAGAAAATCTCTGTGACGTCATCGTGGTGACAGATGCGGCATTTACTTGGACATTTGTCTCCGCACAGTCCAATGCACGGGTGGCCACAATCTAGGGTCTTGTTGCAGGGTTCAGTGCATGGTGGGCGATCACATGGCTCATAGCAAAGCTTATTGCAGCGATGGTGAGCACACTGCCATTCACAGGGCTCTCTACAAGGAGCACACGGCTGCCCACATGGCTTCATGCACTTACTGTGGACACAGCAATTCTCACAAGGTCTCTGACAAGGAGGACAATCACCAGTGCAAGGTTCCTTGCACTGGTGAGAGCAGATGAGGAGACGTTCGCATTTGTGAGAACAGGAAAAGTGGAAGCGTCCCTGAAAACATTTGCCGCAGGTACCACGGCAAGCATGTCCACATTTTAGCTGGTGCTCACATGGGGCCTTACATTCAGCCTTATCGATGCAATCTTTGTAAAAGCATGCATCTTCCTGGGTGTGTCCACACCTAAGTTTTAAGATGACCTTCACCCTGCACTTACTGGTGCATGGTAACCCGCAGACTGACTTACATGGATGTTCACAGCTGAGCAACTTCTGGCAAGGCTCCTGGCATGTAAATGTGTTTGGGTCCTGGTGACAAGGAATCATTTGTGTGTGTTGACACTTGGGTATGATCTTCTCAACCTTTACTGGACAGTTCTTTGGGCATTCTTTATGGCATAGAAGTGTGCATTTGTGTCCCAGATCACATAAAATCTTCTCACACTTTTTGACACACTTATACTTCTTGTGCTCTGGGTCATATGGATGACAGACCCTAGCACAAACGTGGCCACAGTCTAAACGGAACTGGCAAGGCTGGGTGCAGCCTCCCTCGGGTGCTTGTCTGAAATCGTCAGCATTTGATACTTTTACCTCTCGATCTGGATGATTCTGACAGCACAGAGTCAGAGCCTTTCCAACCTGATCCTTCTCTCTCAAGGTGTGGAAGATTTTGCTCCACAGTTTGACTTGGTCCAGCATCACTCTGTTGCCAATACAGTAGAGACCTTTCTTGGCACGTGACAACGCTACACAGACACGATTGGAAATGTTCAAGAAGCCAACTTTAGACTGTCGGTTGCTACGGACAAGCGACAACAATACAATGTCATTCTCTTCTCCCTGGTACTTGTCTACTACATGCACTTTGACACCTGCAAACTCCTTGGCTGGCATATGTTTACGCAGACAGTGGAGTTGGCCAGTATAGGTCGTGAGGATGGTAATTTGCTCTGGTTTGTAGTCTTGCAAGAGAAAGTGGCGACAAAGAGCTACAACAAACATTGCCTCATGACGGTTCTGATGGCTTTTTCCATCTCTGATTTCTTCTTCTAGTTCGTTGTGGTCCACAAAGTACAAATTGGTCTTTAGGCCCTGTAAATTTAATAATTTACATTTAATAAACACATTCCACATTATTCTTTTATATTTGTCGTATTATATTTTTTATCCTGTATTCTAGATATTGAATGCACAGCCTAAATTAGATTTGAGATGCATTTGAAAGTCTAGAGTAGCAAAGTTTAAAAAAAAAAAAAATCCTTGCATGCAGGAGGCACTGCAGGAGAGCAAACAAAAACATGTACCTTGATGTTTTCGTACTCCAACACAGAAGGATGGTTTTCTAACTCTTTGTAGATGTGTGGGGTCAGAAGACGGGCAATTTCTGGCCTCATACGATGCTTAAGAACAAACAAAAATAAGGACCATAGATGAACAAATCGCATAGAGATACTGAGATATATATCTTACTGTCTTTAACTGCATCATCTAAACATGTCTACAATTTAATGACTGATCCTGCAAGAAGATGAGAGAGCTAATATATGCAGAAAAACAAACCTGGTAGTTCAGTCTGACAAAAGGCAGTCCCATGTTCACTAATCTCTCAAACATGGACATCTCCAGGTTGAAGTTCTTAGCGAGTTCATATACTGTGGCACTAGGGCGCAGCTAAAGGAGAGGGGGAAAAAAACACTTGTTTATCATATGCTTTGAAAGGTAAGTTAACATTAGAAATCAGGTAATGCCTAATATTTACATGAAACTTGTTAATTGTTACCTGCTTATTTCAAGGCATTGCTTTCTGTTATTCCAAAAATAACAGTACGACTTCTTTTTCTAGACTTTAAATGCAATGCACAGAGCAACATCATGCAATCTAAGTGAAGAAAAGAGCACTGAGTTTCCTAGCCCTAGGACTAGGAGCATCAGACATAATTACTATTGAACAGCTATTAAATAGTTCCTAGCCATTTGTAAGCACCATAAATACAAATATGGGAAACCATGAATGAGTAAAATAAATATTCTTATATGGGTGTGTATTTGGATGGGAGTATAGAATGCATGCAAATGCACTCTAACTTTCTTTTGCTGTCGTTTTAGTTTTGCTTGTATGTATGTACTTGTGTATGTGTGCGTGCACGTATGTGTGCGCGTGTGCAAACCTAATTTAGCTAGAGGACAGAGCGTGATTGTGCATGTATGTGGGAGTGGTGTGGGGGAGGCAAGACAAATTCTAGTATAAATGTGAAGCATTGTGTTCTGCTCGATTCAACACCAAACCTGCGATTAATGACCAGCACAACAATGCCAGGCCTTATTTTACTTGGACAGTGTGATCCATCTACCTTCTCTAAATGCACAGATTCAAGTTTATGTTCCACAAAAATAATGCTTTAATGCTTGCCTCTAGAGTAAAAATAACTGCTATTGACTAACACTAATATGTGCCACCAGGATACCTTATCTAGTTTGTTCATTTGTTCTTTTTCACCACTTACTTAAATTGGTAAATTACAATATGAATAAACTAGAAAATATAACTATACTATAACTACACAAATAATTTTATCCATATACTGTAGCACATTAAATACTATTTAATGTGCTACACATGAGGTTCCATACTATTATGTTAATCTGATGTACATGATATAAAGAAGTATAATGATAAGGTGTAAAAACTGCCATTTATTTCCAACTCTGGGTTGCAAGAAGGTCACTCTTTTAGCCAACTTCATTTAAATTCCATTACTAAACTTTTAGTACAACTGCATGGAGCACACGCTTGTTAGTATAGTCAAATGTATACCCTATGTATGCAGATTCATAAATAAACATGAATAAACAGGGACACTAAGCAAATGTTAGTTTTTGATAGTTGTTGCACAGCAAGAATATACCAGAGCTGAATATTGAGATGTGTGATAGAGTTTTGTGTAGCTGTGATCACATGCTGCAGATTGGTAGACAGGCTGCCTAGCCATATGTCCTTGGCAGGCCCCGACAAGTTGTTGTATAATAGCCTCCTGATGTCCAGGATATCACTGCGTACTCTTCTCTATCTCTTGTAATAGCTAGTTGGTTTTTTTCTTTTGCTACCTTCAAGGCAACACACATAAAGATATAGAAAAGCACAGAGCATCTCATAATATGTTGTCTTTAAATTTTCATGTTACAACTGTGCCTTGTTAAAAACACATATAGCGATCCAAGAATAGTCAAGCAGAGTTAATAAACCGTGCAAGTCTCCTAAGTGCTCAGGAAACATCGCCTTGTTTGTCTGTGTCAGGTCTTACCTGTTGGTGGTCTCCGATCAGAATAAGGTGTTGGCATGCTCTGCTCAATGTGGTGATGGTGTGGGCTTCAAGAACCTCTGCAGCCTCTTCTACAATCACCAGACGTGGACGCACTTCCTGCAGGGTTTGACGAAACTTTGCTGCCCCTGTTGTTGTCATGCCAACAACCTGGTGGACAGGATATTTGTTTTTTTAAAGAGACAAGTTGACCTGAATTTGCTATTTATTTTTGTGGACTGTTAGAGCATAAGGTAGATATCAATCCTATACAAATGCAAGCTGAAGTCTGTTGGATTAACATAAAGACTGGAAACAGTGGGAAGCAGCTTATCTGTTTCTGTAGTTGTTTAACACTTTGATTCTTTATCGCTTGTAGCCTCAGTCTGTTCATATGGCCACAGGTGCTATTGGGAAAAGTTTTAAAACTTTGTAACTAACCAATAGGTTACATTACTGTAACATTACTGTCACTTCTTGGATTACCAGGAGAAATTCTGCTCTCTTCTACTATTTTTAAATGGAGGCACAGAAGAAAAAACTCTTTTAATTTGGATAATATACAGTTTTTTTTCTCTTGCACAAAGATGCTTGCCACAAAATCTGGGCAAATGAAACCAAAAATAATCTATCTGTTAATGTTAGTTAAAATAATTTATAATAAATCTGATCAATTCTATATAATTTATGGTTAGGATTTTTAAAAGGAATATGCTAATTGATATATTCTGTACCGTGGCTTTTTTGAGGAGACAGAGACTTTCATGCCGTTTTACATCAGCCAATCTGTCCACTGCATTCTGGTAGGCTTGTTCAGATAGCAGGGCTTTTTCGCGAAGCTCCGTCCTGTAGCGTGACACCCACAACCTGAAAACACAAAACCAATATGAAATAGTAAAACACTGAACTGACTGAAAGAGCCATGCAGAAGCCCTAAGATTATTATTATTGTTTTAATCTGAAATAACATGGAGCAAGAGCAAAAATATATTATGATTGACTAATACCTCTTCATTACTAATACACATAAACAATTAAACAATTTAAACAATACATTGTTTTTGTCTTCAATTCCCTGTTTGTTAGTTTAAATGAGAAATAAAACTGTGTACACAGTTCTTTCAGTCCTGATTTTACAGTAATAGAAGACTAGATTTACATCTTGGCTTTCTGCTGTGATAAAATCCTAAGAGATACATTTTCTTAGTGATTACTTGACTTAATTATACACAGTGGGAATATACGAAGGTAGGTCAGGGAATAGAAAGAGTGTAGAATAAAAAGGCGAATTAAGAAAGAAGGAAAGAGGACAGAACTGTACAGAGAATGCAACAGAAGGGAAGAGCCAGAAAAAAGGTACATAGTAATAAAAGAAAACACAGATGCAGACATACCGATAGAGCTTCCATCTGTCTTGCTGACTAAGAGTCCAAACATCAAACACGTTATCTTCCTCTCTTTCAGTCATAGCTGAGGTCTTCCTAATTTCGTTTCGGATTTTTTTCTTCATCTTTTTCCTCTGGTCTGGTTGGAACTGTATGGATCAGGATGGTAAAAAAAACATTATAACCTTCTGAACCTCAGTTAACTAAGTGATGAATTCATATTATAAAGTAGATATTGTATTATTTTTTTGTTGTTTTCTTTTTTCTTTTTGTAATAAGTTGTCATAGTGTGCACTAGATACTGGATACTGGAGTTAGAGACACGGTTACATTGACTGACAGATGTTCTGACACAAGCATCTGGAGCTGATTGTTATCTTTTAGACCTCACCTCTTCTAACTACAATCACTGAACTAGATTTCTACACTCAGTTTATGCAGTTGATTGTTCTTGGAGCATTTTAATGCAAGTCTCTGACTAATATTATGGTTTGATGTTGAGCCTCAGTCTGTTCATATGGCCACAGGTGCTATTGGGAAAAGTTTTAAAACTTTGTAACTAACCAATAGGTTACATTACTGTAACATTACTGTCACTTCTTGGATTACTACAATTAGATTTCTATGCAGTTGATTGTTCTTGGAGCATTTTAATGCAAGTCTCTGACTAATATTATGGTTTTTAATGCAAGTCTCTGACTAATATTATGGTTTTTAATGCAAGTCTCTGACTAATATTATGGTTTGCTGCTGAGGGCAGACCATCTAAGAAGTTTGTGCTTCAATTTTGGTGAGTGAAATTCTAATGTTTCATTAGTCTGTTGAGCACTAATTAGCTGATGTGCCTGAGCATTGCACATAGGAAATTTAAACTAACTTCCTAGCATTAGGCGATATTTAAGTACTCTACCCTTTCACCTAAACATGGTAACTTCTGCCTCTCCAGAATAACAGCATGCGGGAGACAAAAACACTACCACTGAATCTTGCAAATGCAAGACTGTAAACCAAAAGCCCAAACTGCTGGGTGACTTATAGTAACTATGTCCATCCTTTACAATGCCTGAGAAATCTTTCTCCTGAAGCTTTTGGTTATTACACTTACAGAGTTTTCACAGTAACATGCCAAGTCCTATACTTATCATCAACAAAGGGAAAACCGAAACTGCCATCTACCAAACATGGATGTAAATAACATATTGTATGCTGTGGACTTAAGATGTAAATATACTTCCATTGGTCAGATGTTGATTTAATATAAGCATATCCTTACATCAGACTCCACTCAGTCTGCGATGGTTCTACATCAATGTGCTCTTAGAGAAATGATAAACTCATTACGATCACTGCACTAAACCCTTCAATTAAATTTACCTCGAATCCTTCTTCACTCTGCTCAGCCTGTATTTTAGCTTTATCCAGGTTCATAGCAAGCATGAGATCCTCGACTTCTCTGACAGCATCCTGCATTTCTTCCTTCTTCCTGGCATCTCTAATGCCTCTGGGACCAAAGTTGTCTTCAATAATCCGCTCTGCCTGGATCAGATCTGCCTCCTCAGCGATTTCAATGAGGTCCTCTTCTTCATCCACCTCCATTGATACTGTTCAGAGCGACAGAATGGGTCAGAATGACAATTCTTTCAAACACCACAACAAATGCACATATTTCTTTTTTTTATTGACACCTCATAAAGTGAAATAATTCTATTTTCAGCATGCTCAGCATATGGTATTTATGCTATTCAACATACTGTATGTGTCATGGTCCCCGTGCCTGCCCAGCCGGCCTCACAAGGCTACACTTGTGTTTTTGCTCTCTGCCTGGGCGGAGCTCACCGCTGGCTCCCACCCTTGGCTCACACACCTGTTGGCGATCAGCTGATTTCCCGACTACTATTTGAGGCTGG
Source organism: Neolamprologus multifasciatus (assembly GCF_963576455.1). Taxonomy (NCBI): domain Eukaryota; kingdom Metazoa; phylum Chordata; class Actinopteri; order Cichliformes; family Cichlidae; genus Neolamprologus; species Neolamprologus multifasciatus. Next base: position 6,114,056 of record NC_140443.1, on the reverse strand, counting down.
GCCACAGATCTTCTCATCGCTGGATGATTGTGCTACTAACATTGGTCTCTCTTCCCAGCTCCCGTGGTCTTGTACCTTTATGCCCTACCTTCGTGACTTGTGAGTGATTTTTCCCTTTCTTGTTCCAGTTTACCTTCCCGGACCTGTGACCTCCCAGCTGTACGAATGTGTGTGAGTTGGATGTGAGGACGTGAGCGAGCGTGAGAGAGAGAGAGCCTTCCCCTAATCCCTTGGAACCCTGGATTTTTCCCCGTCACTGTATATATTATCGCATTGGTGTGTAAATAAATGGTGCTCTGAGACGTCAACCTGTTCTGCGCTTGAGTCCCTGCTTTCAGATTGTGACAGTATGTGCATGATAAAATGTTTATAGTCTTCACTGACAGCAATTGCTGATCTGAAATGACTGTGACAGCAGTTTTAAGTTTAGATTTAACGCTCATGTTGGTGTTTTGGAACCTTAAGTGTTTACATTAGATGAAAGTCAGTCATTAACCCTTTAAAACCGGTCAGAGCAGACATGCTCCATTTTGCGTAACTATTTTTAAATCCCGGTAGCTCTGCAAACACGTAAGCTAGCGCAATAATTTTTTTTGCATATGAAACCTGAGGAGTTGTACTTACATCTGACCTGCCCGAAACCGGAAGTGACGTCATTTTCGCGGAAATGTAGTTTTTTACCATCTGGGCCTCAATGAGCCTATACTGGTGTTTTTAAAAGTTATGTTTGACTTTATGACTTTCTGTGTCGTTTCTGGGATGCTTAGGACTCATATTGCACTGCTGGAAATAGTTTATTTTGATTCATATGCTGCTTTTTTGCAAATTTGCATTATAATATTTATTTTCGTTTTTCCAGCAGTATATAAAAATTGGTGTATTTCAAAAATAAAACTATGAAGACACTCAAAATAAATTTCCTGTGGTGAGAAACTATTTTGTGCAACTTTTTTGTATTTACAGTTTTGAGGGATAAGCCTCTTAAATTTCTCTAACTAGAAATATATGTTAAAAAAACAAAACGATTTTCAATTTTTTTGTAGTTTATTGCACTTTTTTGCAATGTATGTAAGTACTATGCACTTAATGCAGACATATTATTAAAATTTAGGCTGTAATGGTTGTATTGATGTATAGCAACTTGAAATGCTCCCAAAAATGGCTCCACAGCATGTATTTATATAATATAAGCTCTGGTGGACTTGGTTCTATGGTAGGTCTTAAAGGGTTAAATAATCTTTTACTTGTTCAGTTGAGCACCGCTTAGAGTAAAAGTCTTACCATCATTTCCATTCGCATTCTCTGTCTCCCTCTGGAGGACGACAGTGGAACCCAAACCCAACCACTCCATCATCAGGCTGGGCTTCTTCTCATTCCAGGTCTGAAATTCATCCATTGCCTACAAATCATTTCAAACTCATGAGTTTGGACTCATTCTGTCAAGCTCATTTCACATGCATAAAATGTGAATTTCTTATTCAGAATGACTCACAGGGCGGCGATGCAGGCTGTCCCAGTGTTGGCGCAAGATGAACTTGTGTAAGAAGCTTTCCCTCAACACACCTTTCAAAGAACATTCCAACTTTATACTCTGTTCCTCGATCTCCTTCTCCTCTTCACACAGCTGCCTGTAAACCTGTTAAGCAGGTGAGCAAGCCACACAAAGCAAAAAGAATGATTGTGTGATCATTGACAAAAAAAAACGCAATAGAAAACCTATTAGATAAACAAAAGATGTTTAACAGGAAACAAAAGGCGTTTATTTAAACCTGTTTCATCTTTTTATATATTCTGAGTCTTTTCTTCATCTTTTCTGTGAACAAAAGGAATACACGAGGAGCATTTTAAAATAAGATTCAAACTGCAGTTCACCTGCAAAAGCTCACCTGATTATATGCATTACGCAGATGACTGGGCAGTGTTCGTCTGAAGTTAGGTGAATGGGTCAGCTCCCTCAGATTGAAACGCTTCAGGATCTCACTGTTGCTGCGACCTCCAACTCTCACTATGCCATCTTTTAAAAATTTATGAATACCTGAGATGCAGAGTTAAAATAAATGCATGTCACATCCCAGAACACTGAAAGCTTTTTTTTGCATTGCATTGTCCATTCCAGGAAACAGACCAGAAGGATAAATAATTAAATATAACCTGAAGTAGAGGTCTGTGGCCTTTTAGTGAATGTAAATACACTTGACACATAAGATTCTTTGTACCTGAAATTGAAACATCCTCTTCCGTGACAAGTGAGCAAACCAAGCGTGTTATTACGAAGCAGCTGTCGGTGCTTACCCTCAAGAAACTGATCCAGGGCGTGGTTGGTGTAACACACAACCAGCATCGGAGCCATGTCAGGTTGATCTCTCCAGAGTTCCTGGTTGGTCAAGAGCGCCTGAGCAATCTTTAGACCGACGTAGGTTTTTCCTGAGGCCAAAAAACATGTTGACTTTTGCTAGAGAAAACTTAACTTTGCACTTCTTAAAATTCTGTCATTCAACAAATAAAAACGAAAAACTCACTAACAATGGTCTTTCAATTTCTTACCTGTGCCTGGAGGTCCTTGTATGATAGACAGTTCTTTTGTGAGGGCCAGCTGGAAGGCTTTCATCTGAGACTCATCCAGACCCAACTCCTCCATCCTTGGCCAGGCCTCTGCCTTCAGACTGTGAAAGGGCCGTATTCTGGCCTTGTAGTCGAGGTCAGCAACAGATGACAAGTCATAATTATCATTTCTTCGAAGATAAGCTGGCGGTTGGACATCTGTCTTGCATTCCACGATGTACCTGAAAGAATTAAAGATCCTTAGTAATATATTTCTTTAAAGAAAATCTCTCCCTAAACAATAAATCAGCGTTTCAATATCGCAAGGACTTTTGCTTAACTACAGAAACTGTGCTGTTAAAATCAGGTTTCAACGGTCAATGGGAACTTTCAGTTGTCAACGGTAACTTTATTGTCCCCAATGGGAAATTGATTTGCAGTCTGTCCATACACAGAGAGACAAAAACAAACAAAAAAACACCCCAAAAAAGCCCAGACAGAACAGCCCAGATTTTATCATCAACAAAGTGCAATGTGCAATGGCAACAACACTTATGGTTTAGTGGTATTAACCATGATAATAGCAGCAGCAAAACACACCCTATGTCTCTTGGTCTTCACTGCAGGCACTTACATGAGTTTTCCTAGTTTATTTGTCAAACTAGTCAAGTGTGGGAAAACCCTTGACACCCTTTTTATGTTGTAGTTCTGAGAGAAAAGGTTTAATGGAGTTTCATTTAGAGATACTGCTAGGCAACAAATATAAAACAATATTTTTTCAGTATTTGTTAAGGGTACTGAAGGTGATGGCAATATTTGAAGTATTGAAAAGATCCATATGTAAAAGTTTTTGGGGAATTGTGAGATGATATGATAAATTAAAGTGAATGCTGAACTTACTTTGACACTTTTACTCCAAAAAACGCTGTCAAACCCTTCTTGCTACTGTTTTCTCACTCAAAACTCTTTTAAAAATATTTGTGGTGTTAATTGTTTTAAAATAACTTTTGGATTTTATTAAAAAAAAAACTTGACAGTAAAATCTGAAAGTCCAGGGCAGCACATTGACACACATCCTTACCTTTGAAAGGGCAAATCATCCTCCCTCTGCTCCTGTAAGCCCTCTAGAACATACCGATAAGCCTCAAAGTAGGCAGTGGTCTCGACCATAAGAAACACTCGATCTTTCTGTGATTTTAAAAAAACAAATTTTGTTCTTTGTATTTCTGTTTCAAATGACCACAGATATTTCTTACATTTATGCAAAGAAACTGAATGCATCATGCCCATTTTAACATATGGTGCAAACAATGTATTACTCTACCTCAATTCTTGCCAGCTTTAACCTGCTCTCCTCTGTAAATGTAATCTGGACCAGTCCTTCCTGCAGATGTTCAGGGTCTCGATCTGACACTGTGGCAAACAGGAAGCTCTCAAAGTTATCACTTGACAGGCATACCAGGGAGCCATAAAGCAATCTCTTGGAGTTCTGCCAGCGTACAAACTGTGGGAAAAATGGACAACCTGTTAGTAATATACATGTTTATATATGTCTTTACATTTGACATTTAAATAGTGAATGACCAGTGTATGTATTAACACATCAGTGACACAGAATATACTTTACTGCATCATTCAAATGCCATTTTACAAAGACATCAACAACCAGAAGCTAACCTTAAGTGGCTGTGCGTCAAACTGGACAATGTAGGCAATGCCAGTGTGTGTGCATTTGGGCACCACTAGCTGTGCGTCAAAATATATTCTGATATCATCAAAGCGCTTTGTCTTTAGTGGGCTGTTGGTCCTTCCGATATCTTTTTGGTTCTGGAGCAATTGCTGAATCCCCTCACGCAGTGGTCGCACAAAGTCCTCTCTGAGCAGCCGGAAGTGTGTATCAAGGTAGAGGTGGGTGTTTGTGTAGCTCTGGGAGGTAATGTTAGGTCTAAGGAAAGGCCTATGCTCCTGTCGGAACTCCTGTGGAGTTGGGTAGATTGGTATGGTCCTGAAATCCTGTTGATCTTCATCATCTAGGTTAGAAATAGTGGAAGTATTAATAACTGTCCGATCTATACTAACATTTCGAAACCTTACAAAAAGTTTTTTTTTTCTGGCCAACTGCATGGTATTTGCTTCAGGACAATCTATCCAAATATGTAAAAACAAACTGATTTCAGTAGAAATATCTCTAAGAGCCAGTTACCTGGGTTACCACCACCAGAGGGCAGGAATGCATATGTGTCTCTGTCTGAGCGCAGGGTACCCTCTCTTGCTCTATTCTGGAGGTGTGCGATCAGGTCCTGAAGTTGCTCCACACTTTCCTCAATTTGAGGCTGAAAGTCCACACCTGATGCCCTCAGGCTGTTAATGGAGGCTTGGAGCAGTGTCAGTAACAAACTCACTGTATGAACCGAACTAGCAGGGAAGATGTTAAGCACCTAATAAACATAACAAGGAAAAAAGAATTGAGCTACTTTAAAACTGTTAATAAAAAGCACAGGAAATAAAAACAGAAATGCCTAAATAAGGTTTGTTTACATCTGTGTAATCTGATTTTCTCAATAACTGTATCTTTCATTATGCCTTTTTCTCTTTGCACACAGGAAAAATAAAAATAAATGTGATTTATATATTACACTATCATTCCCACTGCACTGTATGTACATATAAAAAAAATCTCACTGGTCTGTATTTTAGTGTATGAAGTACATTACAGTATACACACTGTTTGTACATAGTAAAATTCCCCTTGTACTTTATTGCTTCATCTATTGAGCAATGTCCTCATATGTTTTTCAGATATAAAATCAATTATCCTTCAGCTGAATTTCCTATGTTTTGTCAGGTTTTCTATGTTTCATCAGTTTATTTACCTGTGAGAGAATCACCAGGATATTTTCCAGATGCTGTGGGTATTGTGCTCTGCGAGCAGGTTTGCTATCTGACACCATCCCCGCAAGATAGTGGGGTAGAGAGGTGCAGAAGAACCCTGAGTCTTTTATAATGCCAGCCAGGTGCTGCTGAGTGCCTCTGTCTGTCCTTGATTTAAAGGCTTTACTCAGCACCAAGCAAATGAGTTCGATAAGATCCTGCCTTATTTTGGTCTCACTGAGGAGATCTTTCACAGAAGGATGTGAGGACATGGTAATGGCCACTACAGATGGGTCTTTTAGAGAGAGTTCTTCCAGGGCTTTAAAGCCCAGTCCTCGGCCCTGTGGTGGCCTAGCTGTGCTGGCAGAATTTGATCTCCTTCCATTTCTATCTTGCCTGTCTCCCTCAACATCTCTTCTTTCACCCCTCCAACCTTCTCTTCTGTCTCCACGTTCTTCTCTCCCTGCCATCCCTATTCTCGCTCCTAGTCTAACAACTGGACCTGCTTCTGGGTTTCTTCCTACTTCTGATCTCCATCTCTCTGCACCTTCCCATTCATTTCTATCTCTTCCAGCACCTCTTTGTCTGCCTCCCCTTTCTGTATTGCGGCCCACCTCTATTGCTCCTCTTCTTCTACCTCTCTCTGCACCACCACCTCTTCCCCTTCCTCTCCCACGCAGCTCTTCAATATCTCTTTTCCTTTCCTCCCTTTCACCTTGACTACTCCCATGACTTTGTGCTCTTTCTCTGTCTCCTTGTGCTCCCCTTCGTCTTCTCCTTCCACCTCGACGAGCATTCTCACTTTGGACAGTATCAGTATCTAGGGGAAAAATAACATTTATGTAATGAGACTAAAGTAACAAATTTTAGTTGCCAGATTTTCTCAGTTTATTATGTGACTGCCATCACATACTGTATAATTACCATTATTAGGTCCGCTTCTCCCAGTCATTAAAATCAAGCTTTCCATGGTTGTGCATGTGGTAGATGATGAAGTTAAGACCAGTAACACTGATGATTTAATAGTGAGAGGAAGGAGAAGAACTACATTTAAGCACAATGCAACAATACAATGATTTAGAAATTTCGCCACGAGTCTATTAAAATAGAAAACACAACACAGCACTGATTGAGGAAGAGTGATTACTTTCACTCTCTATCACTGGGTCATAACTTGTAGTGAGTCAGCGTCAGATAGAAAGGATGTTTACATCAGTAAAATCTGGGGGAATCAAAGCTAATAGAGTTCATGGATGAATGGATATGTGTGTGTGTGTGTGTGTGTGTGTGTGTGTGTGTGTGTGTGTGTGTGTGTGTGTTTTGCGACTATATTTCAATGTCCATCGTTGTAGGTTTGTTGGTGTGCGCTATAAACGAAACGTGCCATATTTGTTTTATTCTAATGTTGTCCACTGCACTGAATTCTTATGAAATGCAAAGTCTTCCCTCTGCTGGATATTGCCCGACAGGTTTCCTTTTTCAAGAAATGATTCAGAGGTTTACACCGCAAGTCTTAGTCACGGATGTGCCAATAATAACACTCCACAGGCTGGCTGCCCTCCAAACAAGCTATACCATTCATATTGCCTTTTATGTGTCTGTCTGTCTGTCTGTCTGTCTGTCAATGACTTTACATGTCGTGTGCTATATGACTTGCAATTTTAGCTATCAGTTCGCATCACTGTTCTCAGTGTACACGCTATTATTATTTACTAAATAAGAAAATACAATAAGACAAATAACTCTGTATCCTAAACACTTCCTAGATAAGCGATAGCCTAAGAAAAGAACGAACTTACCAAGCGTGACATCTGACCAACATGAATATTTTCCTGGTCAAACTTTGTCTAGCCGTCTCTCATTCGGTCTGTGCGCAAGCTCATCGCAGCCTCTTCTCCGGCTGTCGACTTCAGCAACCTGCTATTTAAGTGCTTTGTCATTTTCGTTTTCGTTTCTTCAGAACACCCCACCTAGAAGACAGAGTGGATTTGTCCTTTTATCCTTGACTAAAGATAGAGCGAGCATTAAATTAATTGAAAAGCATGACTATCTAGGACCATGTAAAATTTAGGTTTATTTTAATGTGATATTGGGCACACATGTTATTATTTTTAAATAAATGAAACAGGAAGCACTGTATTGCATAACTATGGAAGTCTAGCCTAGTTAATAATAATAACATCCTAAGTAATAAGTAGCTAGAATAGACTGCGGGTTTTTATAGCGTTGTATTTTTTTCATCTTTGATCACATTTAATTCTTATATTTGTTATAAACGCATTTTTGCTTCCGCTAATTTCCAAATTAGGCCTGCTTAAGTTTAAAAAAAGATTTTAGAGAGCACCACAATCTCTCAGAATTGTTTATCATTTTTATTATTATCATTATATATTGGTTGTTAAGTCATAATTTTATATCAAGGAAAATACTGTTCCACACAGTTTGCAGACAGTTCTAGTCTATGTATTATATAAACCCGGTAGATAAGTATTGCCTGATGGGGTTTTTTGTTAGTGTTTTCCTGTTTCTAAAGTTTCGTTTCTTTACAGTAAAAATTGGGTCGACCCCTCCTCCTCTTCCTGTTTTTTTTTTCCTGTCACGTCATCACTCCGTATGAGCGGCTAGGCTAACTGTATCAGCTGTATACTTGGTTGCTTCCGCCAATGTAAACATGTAGCCGGTTTTTCGATTTAATCCAAGTGCTGGTAGGCGGTTGTTAACCTGTTTGTCAGTGGTCCCAGCAATGATGGCTGTGTTCCTAAAAATAGCCGTTAAGGAACCAGGGCAGTGTAGCGCGAGCTTAGTAAATAGCTAACACTGAATAGCTAGTTATCTACCAGGCCGTGTTTTCATGGGGCTAGCATTGCTAATTAAACAGTTTTCATTGACAGCCACGCAAGGCTAAATCGGAGTTAGCAAAAACTAGGGAGAATGGAAAGTAGTGCTATCTAACGAGGACGCATCAAGACGTACAGACACCATGAAGAAGTCTAGAAATGTTGGAGCATCGTCGCCAGTGAATGGAAAGCAAGGTAACGGTCGCTAACTGTGCCATGTCAACTGTTTGAGTGCTAACAAATAAATAAACAAATGTGGGAGCATAGCTTCTAACAGTGAAACGATGTTGTCTGTTCCAGACTGGGACACCAGACGGAAGAGGAAAATAGCGGATATCACACAGGCACTGAGTGTGAGTCCAGTGGACGTAGCAGCTCTGAGGAGGATGGCTATCAGTGAAGGAGGACTGCTGACCGATGAGATACGGTGCCAGGTCTGGCCTAAGCTCCTCAACGTCCCCCTTGATGTCTTGAATCAAGAGCCAGGTATTATAATTGTTGACGATATGCAGTTGCGCATCTCGCTTCTTTTTCACCTCCTAATACAAAGGCTAGCAGTCAATGCATCATACAGTAATTGCTGGTGGCAACATTTTCATTTTTTTCAGACACTGTAGACCGAGAAAATAACAAAGACTACAACCAGGTGTTGCTGGATGTCCAGCGTTCACTACGGAGGTTCCCACCTGGTGAGTGACCAATCTATGGCCAATTGTGTCTACATACACACACTGTAGACATTATATAGAGTGACTGTGTCATCATTTCTAATACAACTATAAATTCCTCCAGTTTCTTAACTGCTTTTCCAATTCATGGATTGGGGGGGCTGAAGCATATCCCAGATGTTATGGGAAAACTGAACTGGGTTGGCAAATTCTACTTGCAAATCGTGTATATTTTTAACCTTTGCTGACATGGACACAGGGTCACCATCGTTCTTTATATATTATTGGCCTTGTAGTGGGTTATGGTGTAATTAGCTAGAAGTTTTGTTGAGAAATGTTTTGCCCATACATTGTTGACAAAACACTGTTTCTTCCATTGTAACCTTTTAAATTCGATAGTTATTCACCTGAAAAATAATCTGCATTTAATATTGTAATTATCAATGCAATATGAAAATGGCTTTTCTGCTACTAGCTGATATAGTGGCTTTTGCTGGTAGCCACTTGGCTTCGTTGCAGCTATATCTATTGCTCTCCACTGCAGGAATCTGTCGTGGTATTTTCTGTAAAAAAGAATGTCTGCAACATGTTCAGAGCTGTGGTCAAGCTATTTTATTACTGCATGAAGGAGAGCCAACACACATCACAGTTCACAGTCATTCCAGCTCTGACCTTAGGACATCTCAGCTCCTCTTTTATACCCTCACACACAACTCTGTGTATCTTTTAGTTACAGCAGGTTTCTGTCCCACGGGATGTTACTGGGGAGAGGGCAACTCCCACTATCTTTTCCCAGGAAGCTCCTGACACTGGTCAGCTAGGGAGTTTCGTCCTTCTACACCCCAACAGTTAGCAGATAACATAGCGAAACATTGTTAAACAAAGCAAAGCAGTTTTTCACCATGTCATCCTGACACATATTCATACTTCGGCTAAGCCTACAAAGGCTATACAAAAATCATACAGTGAAATTCTAACAACCTACATCTAAATGTAATAATAATAATAATGGATTGCATTTATATAGCGCTTTTCTAGGCATCCAAAACGCTTTACAATTCCACTATTCATTCACACACTGGTGGAGGCAGCTACAGTTGTAGGCACAGCTGCCCTGGGGCAGACTGACAGAAGCGAGGCTGCCATATTGCGCCATCGGCCCCTCTGGCCATCACCAGTAGGCGGTAGGTGAAGTGTCTTGCCCAAGGACACAACGACCGAGACTGTCCGAGCTGGGGCTCAAACCAGCAACCTTCCGATTACAAGACAAACTGCCAACTCTTGAGCCACGATCGCCCCAATAAATGTGAGGGTTAACTAGATTTTTCCCATTACAAATCAAATTCTCAAACCAAGACAATTGAGAATTCATATGATGTACTCAAACGACATGCACTGAAATTGCTTTTCCATCTTTTTCAGCTAAATAAACTTGAGTTGAAAGAGCTGCTATGGTGGTTAGCCTAACTCCAAATTTGAATTACATAGTTATTATTTTTTTAGTTGTGGAGACATTTTGAATGCCAATGTAAGCTAACAGCTGTATTTTATTTGAAAAATGCTGAACGGGCTGGTCTATTTCATTTTGAGCACTCAATGCACTTTCGATAACAAGTCTCATCCATCCAATCACACAAACATTCATACAGCGCTATTTTGGCTATGCATGCATAGGTATGCCAGATGAGCAGAGAGAGGGTCTCCAGGAAGAGTTAATCGACATCATCCTCAGAGTTCTGCAACGTAATCCCCAGCTGCACTACTACCAAGGATACCATGACATTGTCGTGACCTTTTTATTAGTTGTGGGAGAGCGTCTTGCAACTGCTCTAGTGGAGAAGCTCTCCACACATCACCTCAGGTACTTATCACAGACACAAATGAATCTACAGCAGGTTATTTTCTCTGCTACTTAATCTTCCACTTTTTTTGTATGCACAGTCTGTCCTTATTGCTTTGTGCTTCAATAAAAAATCATACTGTGAGGTATTAAAAAATGCTGTCTGTCTTATTCTCTTTCTCAGGGACTTCATGGATCCCACTATGGACAACACAAAACACATTCTTAACTATCTGATGCCCATCATCGAAAGGGTCAACCCTGAGGTGCATGACTTCATGCAACAGTAAGATTCACTACTATTTTAGTGAAAGTAGACCAAATGGTTTTGTTCTGCATTAGGATACAAGAGGATGTTAAACCTTGCATTTTTATTTTTTAGTGTTGAATGACAAGCCTGAGATTGCATACCCAACTTTTAATATTAGCTTCTTAAATTTACAGTAAAGAATTGTGCATGCAATAGTAATTTTTTTGCTTTAGACAGAAAATCTTTTAGCGTCTGTTGTAATGACAGTACTAATGATGATCATTAGTATGACCCTTTACTACTTTGGCATATCTACAGCGGTGTCTCCTTTAAACAGCTAAGGTTAATGTTAAAACAGGTACAACTATAAAATGAAAGCTGTTTTAAGTGAAGGAATGAAGTGTGACTGCTCTTACATCACACTGATCCAATTATGATAGCTCAAGTTTCAGTTGTAAGGCATCCACGTCATTAAGGCTGCAACCAAAGGTTACCATTACAGTTGGCCTTCATGTTTGATTTTCAGTTCCTGATTATATCATAAATATATAAAGTATATAAAATGCAAGTTGTAGAAACTTCTGGTTGTAGGTGCTATATAGAGTACTTTAAGTGGAGCAGTTGGCAAACTAAATAGTTCAGTGTGTCATTGTAAGCTGATCTCATCACTTGTCATTTTAAGGGCTGAGGTGGGTACAGTCTTTGCTCTCAGTTGGCTCATCACATGGTTTGGCCATGTCCTGTCAGACTTCCGCCATGTTGTACGGTTGTATGACTTCTTCCTGGCCTGCCATCCATTGATGCCAATCTACTTTGCTGCTGTGGTGAGTTTCCTGTTTCCTGGTTTGTCTCTAAGAGACACTCCCCAAACATCAAGTTACTTTAACACTACATGAATTACATATTCTAAATCAGTGTAAGAATAAACCATTTATATAATCTCCATTTGTGCATATGTAAAGCTCATATTTTTTCACTGTGCAAAGGCCATTGTGACAGCTGAAGATATGGATAATGTTGTATTCATGAGGGTTGTGGAAACCAATTTGGTAATGGTTGAGCATTTATTGACATTATCTGTGGCTAATCAATCAATCCCTTTATTATTATTATTATTATTATCATTATCATTATTATTATATCAATGCAGTGATATCAGATCAGTTCTTCTTTTTAAGTTGCCCCTATTTAGTTGAATTTAGTCAGGTGTGTTATTTTAAATGATTACATCTCTAATGGGAATGGCTTCTTATTTCTGTATGAATGTATCATTGTTTTCCTTGACAAATATGCTGTTTACATCTCTATGTTTATATTGGTATGCAAACTGTATTTATGTTGTAGATCGTGCTGTACAGAGAGGAGGAGGTATTGGAGTGTGAATGTGATATGGCCATGGTTCATCACCTGCTATCCCAGATTCCCCAGGATCTACCCTATGAGACGCTCATCAGCCGAGCAGGAGACCTCTTTGTACAGTTTCCCCCCTCTGAACTGGCTAGAGAGGCTGCTTCACATGAAAGGTAAGTTCTTACAGTTATTTTAGTGGTATGAAACTGTCATCACTGATTTTTCTTATATACTAATACTCACATTTTAGTTTCTTCTACTTCAAAAACTGCAGTTACTCACTTTCAATAAAACCTTTTTCTGTCTCTCTACATGTATCTGTCTCTTTAAGCATGGCAAGCTCTACCTTTAAGGACTTTGAACTTGCATCTGCGCAGCAACGACCAGACTCAGTTCTCCGTCGCAGACGCAGACAAAAGCAGGCTGCACTGGAGAGCTCAGGAGTGAGCTCTGTAGTTGCAGTGGCCCGACCTTCAGCAGCACGGCGGTTTGTTCGACTTGCAGTCATGGGTCTCACGGTGGCTTTAGGGGCAGCAGCTCTTGCTGTGGTCAATACTGCTCTTGAGTGGGCCCCCAAGCTAGACTTATTTCCTTGAACTGTTTTTCTTTTACACCAACACTCCATGTATTCTGTCCTCTACTAAATCAAGCTGGTGGGTTTGCTATCAAGAACCCTTTAATGGTTTAAACCACAAACCGCGGAGTCGGCAACACTGTCTGGGTGCACTCTCTAAAGTCAGTCTCTTTCGTCTTCGAGGATGTCTTTCTACTCTGTGTAGGGTTTGTCAGGCCTTTTTGCTTTGTAATTCCCAAATAGGCACCAATGTAAATGCTGCTGTTGTTCTGAAATGAAGAATATAATGAAGAGACTATGTATAAGAACCATTATTGATGGTCATCACGAAAGCTTATTTATATTTAGTATTAGGATAATCTGAAGGCATTATCCTCACAGGGATTTGCAGAAAACTTGGCAGACTTACTACATTTGAAACTGCTGCCAATTACGAGCGCCTGAGTGAATGTGTGTGTAGTTGAGTGTGTGCGCAGTCACAAACCGTTTGTTATCTATTTGATACCTGGACCAAATAGGGAATTCCTGAATTCTCGCTTTGTAAAATTTACTGTTTGTTAATTTTAAGGTAAGTAAGTGTATAGAAACATGACACGCAGGCACTTTAAGGGTCACCGTTTCATTATTTTTAGGTCATTTTGAGTATTTCATTAGTTATGTTTAACCCTTTCAGTAAGCGTATAAAGGTATCTTCTCTTAAGGACCGAGTATCTTTAACACATCAGCAGCTGTTACCCATGACTTGGTTAAATGAAACTGGTCTTACAGAAGTAAATACATTGTAGCTTACTTGAAGTTTTTGTTTGCCTAAACATATATTTGAGAATATGCCCTCGCAATAGAATATGGCTTTCATCGCCCAGGAAAATAGTATAAGAGTAGCTGAGTGGTAACGTTTAAGTTATTTAATGCTTGCACACACACACACCTGAAAATGAGTTTGTGTTTTGTGTACCCAAATAACTAGTTCATGTAAAAAAAATTGTAGAGAAGATTGTCATATCCTAATAGTTCCCACAATATGGTCATTCACCAAATGCCTAGTAACAGTAAATATCAGAGGTGGAATAAGTAAAATGAAGTGGATATTGTTGTCTTCTTATTAGCAGTATAGCAGACGTGGCTTGTACTGACTGCATTAGTTTTGTAAAATCACTTTGATTTGATAGTTGCTTTTACTCAGTTTGTTTGGAAGGGTGCTCCTTTTAGAGAAGTGCCTGGGCCTTCATATTAATTCTGTCTAATATTTTAGATTTATACGTGATTTTTGCTTGATTTGAGCAGATCCTCCTTTGTAAAGTGATTTGAGTGTAGAATTAGTCCAGGGTACCAGATTGGTCCAGTCATTGGCATTAAAATCACATCCTTAAATAGGAGATTTTATTTTAATAGGGTTTCGTTTATTGTCAGTCATTTGAAAACCCACAGTTCTTGTTTCAAATATCAGCCTTGAGTTCTTGTCCCCTACCGGGACACAGAACTGGTAGTCCTCTAAAAACTTCTTAATTGGGTGAAACTCATCAAAGTGATTTTATTTGATGCTTTTTTTTTATGTGAAGCTGAAGGCTTGATGCTCCAGTGCTGTGCTGTGTTTGATTGGTTTATTGGCCTTGTATTGAGCCTCTCATTCAGCTGGTAAGGGATCTGCAAGCTGACTGAAATGAAGGTGACCTGGCACATGTCCGAGGATGCTCTTATGCTCCTAAGAGCTTAGTTGTTGAGCATTGTAATGCAGCACGTATCTGCACTCAGCGGTGTTCATTTATTTTTATTGCACTAAATGATTTATCTGCCTTTTATGTTTATTTTTGTTACTATTCGACTGTCTACTAATGTAAAGTTGTACAAGAGAATGCTAATAAACTAGAGTGAAAATGTTTTATGCATTTGGATTCAGGCTTACGTTTTTATTCAGAATATTTTCTATGACTATATAGTGTGTTTTTCAGGATTTCTCAAATTCAGGTTTTAGCTGCCCTCTCACAGCTTCTGCTAGACCTCATTAGCCTCAATTGCCCTTTGTGACTTCAGTTCTTTAGGCTTCTTAACATATTTAGATTAGTGCTATGGTTCTAATAAGAAATAATAATAATAAAGGATACAGAAGATGACAAAGTTGAATGTCGTCAGATGCTTGAGCTGATCTTAAGCTCATTTTTTTAATCTGTTTAAATATACAGTTACATCATAATGTCCCTATTTAAAATACATGGTGCTTCATGACTCAAGACAAAGAATGTAAAGCCTAACAACAAGCTTTAATGCAACATCAAATATAATTTATTTGTAGTAATTTAGTTCCTGTAATTCTTTAGGAATTAATACAGGAATTAGTTGCAGAGAAAGACATTATACACATGATACTTTATACCCATTAAGTGCATTAGAGCAATCTGTTTTTCATTAAGAGTACATTCATTCAATGTAAACAAAAAAAGTCTGATTTGTCGACTGAACAATCCCATAACCAGCCATTTATTTTAATAACATATCAAACAAAAACAGTAACTTTAAAAAGAAAGTGCTGACAATTTGTATTGGGAAGACCTTAATAGCACTTATAACCACAACTGCCCTGGTGTTTGATAGATAAAATTCTTAGTTGTAAAAAAAATGAATGAAAAATATTGCTATTTATCATCAGACTTTACAGACAAAATAAACAAGAAAGCCCTTATCATGCATCGTTATCGTTGGAGTGCTAATATTATATACTGTATAAGCACAAGGTCTTTTGCATCTTTGTTCAGAAAAGTAAAATGTTACCTCATTATGCGTGTTCTGATAAATTCTGAGTCGAATCCAAACTCAAGTAAACAACATCACAATTGGCTCATTGAACTAGAAGAAAGCAATAACTAGAGATAAGAAGGTATTGTGGCAAAAAAAACCTCCAAGTATAACTGTTTTCCCCCTCACACTGTACTGACAACAGCTTTTAATACACCTGGATGCATTGCAAGCAAGATAGATGATGAGTTTTGCCCATATACCAGTGAAAGAGAGGGTGAAATAAATCAAACTACGATTAAATCAGAGATGTGAGCACGAGATGTGGTTTGAATTTATCCAGACAGTGTAATCGCTTTCACTGGAGGTTCTAATATGAGTTCATTAGTGTTCTTCCCTCAGTGACAGTTTTGGCAGTTAGGATGACAGGACTGATTATTGACTCGACATCTACATCCACCAGTTATGTCACCGTTGCCCTGTAAAAAAGAAAAGAAAGAAATGAGAACCATGTCTCAGACACACAATAGAAAAACCTTTCTGAATATATTTATCTATCTTAATGCATATATATATATATATATATATTTACATTTGGGCCCCATCGAGCTTGTTTAGTGACCCAACAGATTTCTGTTCTGCACATCAAGCAGCAGATCCAGTCACATCCATCTTTTTTCTGGACAATGATGTCACACCGTGGGCATTTCATGGCTTCCCCATTCTGCAGCAGGCTCTGTAGTTGAATACAGTGAAACAGTGTGAAGTAGCCATAGAGGAAAATGCCTGAGAGGGTGATTTTAAAAAGTACAGAAAAACATCAACATAATACAATTTATCCACTTGACTCAAAATCTGAATATAATATGATGATCTAACTTTGCTGTATTCCATAAAATAAAGCCAATGCCTAAATCCTTGCCATAGCCTGCATATAAAAGATGGACCTAGCCACTGTGATGTTGCCAATCACAACCTGCCCTGAAGCATATCATGCTTTATTTTCCCTTTTGATACAATAGGGACCATATATATATATATATATATATATATATATATATATATATATGTATGTGTGTATATATATATATATATATATATATACACATATATATATATATATATATATATATATATATATATACACATATATATACACATACATATATATATATATATATATATACACATATATACATATATATATATATATATATACACATATATACACATACATATATATATATATACACATACATATATATATATATATATATATATATATATATACACATATATATACACATACATATATATATATACACATACATATATATATATATATATATATATGTATGTGTATATATATATATATGTATGTGTATATATGTGTATATATATATATATATATATATGTATATATGTGTATATATATATATATATATATATATATATGTATGTGTATATATATGTGTATATATATATATATATATATATATATATATATATATATATATATATATATATATATATATATGTGTATGTGTATATATGTGTATATATGTATATATATATATATATATATATATATATATATATATATTAATCATTATTTAATCATTATCAATAATTGACATTACGCATTCAATAAGATTTTTATTGAGGTCAGATAGGGGGGGTTTTCCCATAGAGTTCTTTTTGCAACCAGAGAAACTGTCCCCTAATGACTATTAGAAAGAATTCAGGTTTAAGGCAATCCACACTTGCTTAATCTTACTCAGGGTCACTCTGTTTGCATGTTAGTGTAGAGCGTATGTAACATGAAATTCAATTTCTAAGTCAACTAACCTTGAATTTATATAATAAAATTACTTCAATACCAAGTCTGCATTATTGTAATAATGGTTTCATGTAAATAGATTATCTTATTTTTTCTTTGTGATTGTCATAAAGGTTAGCAATAGCTTTAATGAAAACAGTTTGGTTTATATCACCTATGTTGTAACTTCCTACATGCAACTAAACAGAACAGATACATTTACAGAATGTGGTGAATACCACAAGGTTATTAGACAGAAGGTGTTAAGAGCGCAACAGATTACCACAGATGCTGACTGGAAATTTCTACTCTGAATTTCAGCCCTTGTTTCCACCACAGAGAAACAAAGGCTTCCCAAAGCTTGCTTCACCCTTAATAACGACACTAGTCTAAGATACACCTGAGGATTTGTAAACTGCCTCATTAAGCAGCCATTAATGAAAGAACATTTAATTTAAACAAAAAATAAAAATAAAATGATTGACTGATTGTTCTATGATTTATTTTACAGGGTTAAGATTCTACAAAATTGCCTATTTGGTTTATTTCACTCTGGATAAGAGGAAAAATTATAGTCCTTGATAAGAGACAATGTATTATTTTGTTTGTAATGTCATTTGTGTTCTGCTTCTTGATCCACATTGCTTTGCTTTGCCAGCATTCATAGATTTTCACTGTTCAGGGTAATTAACAAAGCACTTTAAAGTTGACTTACCTCCAGCATCTGTTTAGTTTTCTGAGCTGCTTCATCATTCTCTGCTCTTACACGCAGGTCATCCTGGTAGTCCTTGCAATTCATGTCTTTGTGGATGGCCTGAAAAAATATACGTCCTTTACATCTGGTGCCCTCTCTATTACACGAAATGAAACTTTGTTCAGTTAAGGTATTAAAGTAACACAGGTACCCTGCAGAGAATGCAGTTGGTTTCGTCGCAGAGCTCACAGTGAAATTCATTGACTTCATCCTCATAGATGCACCACCCACGACAGTTGGGAGTCTGACAGTGGAAGCTGTGCTCTGAGCGGCTCTCTGCAATGCTCAGACGCAACTCCAGAAACCGCTGGTGTTCCTCATCCGTGAGCAGCTGGACCCAGGATTATACCATAAACAATAACAGAGACGTATGAAGAGTAAGAGATTACATGCTGTATGGCTGTCAACATATTTGCTTCTCTTAAAGTTATTGTCTGTCTTATTTTTTGGGAAAGGTGATGTATGACTCAAACACAGACCATGTGAAGGTTAAGGTTGTGTCCCCGTGGCTTCCACTCACCTCTTTGATCTCTCGGTCCAGTAATTTGCTGTCACAGTTGTCAGGACAGGACACCTCAGCATCTTGACTGTTTACTATTGTCCCTTTTAGACACTCCCTGAGTAATCACATACACTTCATTATATGCATAAAATATTAAGCACAATGCACATTTTGCACACACTGACTCTTATTATTCAAAACAAGCATACATTTAATCCCATATGAAACACTGCATATGCATAAAGTTGATATACGCAAAAAAAATGACACATATAGTTAAAATTATAGGAGAAGAAGCTGAAGAAGAAGACATGGCTCAAAAAGATGCTTGAGGGGTACGGAATAAATTAGCTAAAGATTTAAATCCCACTGAAATGTTGTGAGTGAACCAGGCAGTACATGCAAGAAAACTCACCACTGTAGCCCATCTTGCCGAGCTGGCAGCCCATATGAGAAAGACTATTGCAGGGGCCTAGTTCTCCCCCAGACCATTTCCTGCATATTTCCCCTCTGACTCATACTACTAAAATGCCAAATCTTTTCTGTTTTGTTTTTAAATAAAGGCTCTTTTTCAAAAGTCAGTTCTAAGTCAAGTGTGTCATGTAACTCCTGTACAGTTAGTAGTAACAGTAGTAAATGCAGTGGCTAGATTTGTACTGTGAATACAGGCATCAAATTGATGATGACATTAGATGCACTTTGGTAAAGGACGTTATTGCGAAGGTCTAGCAGCAGGGAAGTTGGGATATGGTATGGGTGGTGTAAAGGTCAATGTTAGCTAATCAGAAAGTGACCAAGAAAGCAGACAGAATTTGATCATTTTTCTGTCATACTACAAAGCTATTTTCTGTCATACCTGCAGAAGGTATGGAGACACTCTCTGAGCACGATGCCCTCTCCTGGCTGCAGATTACAGAAGCAAATTGGACAATCTGCCTCGTTGGCATTTGGGATAAGGTTCTGTTCTTCTGTTGCCAACAAGTGCAAATAGTTCTCTTCTCGTTCCTCCCGCTGAGCCTTTATCACAGAGTAGCATGCACAGCAGAGGTTCAGATAAACTGCATGACTCATAAACATAGTAATTTAGCTTTTCCCGAAGATAGAAAGTGAAAGCTGAGAAGTTTTATTGTGTCCCTAAAGTCAGCTCTCATTATTCTTTATTGGTAATGTGTGGCAAATCATCTAGGAACAATGTGTAGTTTAAAATGTGCAATTTAAACAAAAAAGTGACACAAAAACAAGATTTAATGAGTTAATTAAACTGATGGTTTTTCTCTTTCTTTCTGTCTGTTTCTTTTATAACAAATATACCGATGTTTTAATATAAACATTATGTCTGTGAAGGTTCTCAGTCATCCAGGTCATCGTAGTCAAAGGAGCTTGTAAAGAAAAGCGTCTGGACTTCTTTAAGTTACTTGAAGACGTTTCACCTCTCATCCGAGAAGATTCTTCAGTTCTAAGGTCAAATGGTGGAGAGTCCCAGATATAAACCTAGTGGGAGTTTCCCCCCACAGAGGGACAAAAGGACCCCCTTATGATCCTCTAATCGCCTGAGCCAAGGTGTGGAACTGGGTGTGGGTCCCAATCAGCCAGAGTTTCGGGTGAGTTCATTGTGAAACCTGGCCCCACCTTATCATGCAAATTCCTGAGGTCAGATGGCCCAGGATGTGAGTGGACGTTAAGGCGTCTGGGAAGGGATCTCAAAACTGGATTATAGATGGCAGACAGTTGGTGTCGTAAACCACCGGCTCTGTTCAAAGATGGTCGCTCACAGTGGACATAAATGGCTTCTTTCACTCCTCTTTCAAACCATCTGTCCTCTCTGTCCAAAATGTGAACATTGGCATCCTCGAAAGAGTGTCCTTTATCCTTAAGATGCAGATGGACAGCTGAGTCTTGTCCTGTGGAGGTAAATCAGGGGGTCCTTTTGTCCCTCTGTGGGGGGAAAACTCCCACTAGGTTTATATCTGGGACTCTCCACCATTTGACCTTAGAACTGAAGAAGCTTCTCGGATGAGAGGTGAAACGTCTTCAAGTAACTTAAAGAAGTCCAGACGCTTTTCTTTGCAAGCTTCTTTGACTAATATAAACATTACATTTTTCTTTAAAACCTGTCAAGCACAAATCTTATTTCCTATAATATTTCAGGTTTTCCCATGACCCCAGGTGATTAGGGTTATTTCACACATAAATGTGAGACCGTGTTAAAAGGATTTAATTTTAGCTGTTTTTTTAACAAGCAGCACTTTTACCTGTTCGTACTGCATCATGGCAAGTGTTTCCTGCTGAATCCTCTTAATCTCCTCCTCATCTGGCTGGTAGATGTCAGGCACAGTGTATTCTGCTGGCCGTTCCCCTCCGCACATCTCACAGCCGGGACGTGTTGGCTTGTTCAGATATGTACACACTGAACAGGCCCATCCCAACTGCATGCACAAAGACATACAATATGTTCACACATCTCTAAAACATGCACTACTGTATTTAAACAATTATATGTGCAGGCCCATTGCTAAAGCAGGGTCTAGTTGTGTTCTGACCTGAGGTTTAGGAGCCACAGGAGGCTTGGGTACAGTAGCAGTTCGGTCTCTAGGAGGAAGAGGAGGAGGAACTATCTTCTCACCACCACCTCCTTCCAGACCTCTGGGAAACAGCTGCAGTGATTGCATCGACTCCATGATACCTAATAATAGATTTTAATTGTATAAAACTTCAGTGCTATTAAACATCAATACGGCATACTTTGCTGATAAAAATCTGTCTGTATTTATCATAGCCAAAGCACTTCTTCTTATCGTTCAAAAGGTAAGACAACTGTTTACTACTTACCATCTATACGTTGTTGCTCCTGGTCCAGGTTGTGCTGATGCCGTGTGAGATGAGCAGCATGGGCAGACCTGATAAACAGGAAAGCCTGGTCTCCACTATTTCGAATCCCATGGCTATATAATGTTTCCTGGTCCTGAGCTAGCCGCTTCCCAATCACCCAGCGCTGCAGCAGTGGGTGGAACCCAAGATCTTGGCTGATCTTTGAATATAAAAGAAAAGAAAAAGTAACTCGACCACTGGAATTTCAATGTGGCTTAACAAAATGCAGTGAAACTTTAAAGACAATAACATAAGCCAGCTGGTGTACTACCACTTCCTAAAGAGTAATAAACACTTTAATGCATAGAAGACATCAAGAATGGTCAGGAGGGTTTTGATCTCTTGTAGCACTGTGGGGCTGTTTTTGTATGAATCGGTGCACAACTTTGCTACTGTGTGTATGAGGTAAGGTTACTATAGTTAACTAACACCAAACTGAAAACTGAAACTAGATGTGAAAAATCTTTTACTTATCTAACATTTAAAAAAAATAAAACATACTAGACTTTGGAAAAATAAAACCAACTGAAATGATTTTGTGAACTCGGAACATGAACTCAAATGAAATAAAAAATAGAAAAGAGGAAACATCCTTAGTTTTAGTATTTATTCGTTTGGTAAAAAATGTCACGGCCAGGCGGATCAGCTGCACGCTGATCAGCTCTCTCTCTCTCACTTTGGATTCACGCCCTCGACAGATGAGACACCTGGGTCTCATTAAGACGATCAGCATTTAAACCAGGAGGCGACTGCTGTTCATCGCTGGATCGTTGTCTACCACGCGTTAGTGAAGCCAAGCTACAGCAAGTCTAGTTAAGAGTATTTTCCTTTGTGCGTCGTACTTAACCCCGTCTCCCTGCCTACAGAGCTTCCTGGATTTTCCCCCGTGTGATTCCCGTGTGGCAGTGTCAGAGTGTGAGCCTGTGATCGTGTGTGTGGATGCACGCGTGCTTCCCCCCTGGACTTCCCTGGAGACCCCTTCTTCCCTCACTCAGCTGTATATAGCCCCCCCCCCTCCCACCTTCTTGTATATACAACTGGTGAATTGTAAATAAATCCTTCTTGTGAGCATTAGAACCGGAGTCCTGCGCTTGAGTCCTCCTCCAAACCGTAACAAAAAATTTGTTATCACAGCTTGGCTGAGGAGACTTTGATGAAGATGTTTATTAAGACTTTGGATATCTACAAGAATGAGTCAACTGTTTGAAAAACATTTTGTGTTTTTAAGGTACTAGGATACTTACAATCTTTATAATACTTATAATGACTTTCCTAACTTTTGCCTTTAGCGTATACGTGCTAGACAATAAAACAGTAAAACTAACAGTGAAACTTCTAAAAACATGACTAAAACTGAAATGAGCAAACCCACTTTGGACACTAAGTCTGAAACAAATCTGAATTTAAAATAAAAATAGAAAATAGATAAACTGATAAACATTGATATAAACAATACCGAATTGCATTTAGGGGCAAGGCTTTACTGACAAATAGGTCCATGATACACTCACTGCACTATTATGAGTGGTGCATAAACATTTTTGGTTACAAGAAAACTTCACAAGTAGCCTTTAATAGATCATAGCTCAGCTTCATTTTAGGTTTTATATGTATAATGCATCATAGGTTGGTAAGAAAATATTGAAGTAAAAAATAATAATAATAAAAGAACAGAAGAAAATCGCCTCTTGTGTTGCGTGTGCTTTCACATCAGTACCTTGTCTTTTAATTGTGCGATTGTCATGCCAGTAGCAACCTCAAGAATCACAGGGATATTGTCTTCTGATTGTCCATCCTCCACTCCAACCTTCAACCTGTAGAACAGGAACAACAGAACATGTCAGCCCTCTACTATTTTCACTTGAACATTCATGGCCATTCATTCGTGTTCTTATTTTGGTATTTCAAGCATGTAACCACAGACAAACAGTCATATATACCAGTGTGTGAATGTGTGTGTGAATGGGTGCATGACTGAATGTGTAAAGCGCTTTGGGGTCCTTAGGGACTAGTAAAGCGCTATACAAATACAGGCCATTTACCATATATGCATATGTTTTGTTTTTTTGGCACTTGGCCTTAATTCTTGTTTACATTGCATGCTTCCAAATTAAAACAGACCCCATCTAAAAATAAAAAGGGGAACTCTTCCCCCATAAACAGCAACGTCTGTGGTATTACTGTCATGGAGGCATTTTAAGAAACAGGGAAGTGCACACAGGCATATCCCCACACACTGCTGTGTCCCACCTTATGGATTCCTGGGGGTAGATCTGACTGCTGATGGTGACTGACACCGGGACGGAGAGCTGAGTCAGCCTCTGGCACAGTTTAGCTGCTTCTTCAGAGTCCCCGCTGCTGAGGGCTTCAGTCAGAGACCGGGCAAGCTCCTCCGCTTCATCGCGAGCAAAGAAAGAGGGACGTCACGTGACTTATTGTCAGCATAACTCGTTTCTCTTTAATTCTTCGTATTCTCAATTGATTTCTTTCTATCCTCCGTGCCAACATACACGTACGTAGCAATGGTAAATTAACATTACGAAATTGATAGTGGCTTGTCTGTTGATTTGACAATATAAAGCGTTGAGTTTTACCAAAACAACAGTGACACTTTCACAATCTCTACACTAAGAAATCGATAGCAAGCAGTGACTCATACAAAACGCTTTCTGTTTTACTAGGACAGCTCTGAGATCGTATAAAACGCAGTTGTCAAGAAGTATTTGGAGTCTTTATAACAAAATCGAAAGTTAATTGAGCTGCTTACCCTCAGTCGGATCGACCCTCGGTGCCACCTCTGAAGCCATTACTACACGGGAGGTAATAAAATTATTAAGCTGCTTGGCAGCTGTAACGAAACAGAGCTGCCTTTAAAACTATTTCAGGCACTACTTCCTCAGTCCTCATCCGACAGAGCCTTTCCAACTTCGGCTTAAGGTTAAGAAAGGCAGCTATAGGCCCGAGAAGAGGGCCAAAGAGAGCCAAGTAGAAGTCAGAAGTAGTATTCTAGCGCTCCCGCTGCGTCGCTTTCTCACTTCTCAGTCCCTGTCAAGTAGAACGGAAAGTGAAACTGACTCAAGCCCAGGAAGAGATATTTTTAAAGGATCGCTTTGGAATTTCTTTCGCTCCACCCCTTGTTGACACTTTTTTGTTCCTCTCTAAATCTAAAAATGCATTATTTTACCATTAAAAACCACACGAATAAGTCCAAAAATAAATGAAATCTAATTATAAATTCACCCCCTTTAAAAAAAACAAGAAAAAAAACCCATCTGAAATAGTGACTTGTCGCATCCAGCAGATGGCAGTGTGTGTCAAACGCTGAACTGTTAGGGTGTTTAAAAAAAGCTCATTTTAACATTCAGGTTTTACAACTTTGGACCTAATATTTCATTCAGATTAATTACATTCGCTGTATATTTAACTTAAGAACAATGGGAGCCCTTTAAAATAAGCCCTTTTTTATCAGTATTAACATCTCTGGCGATGAATGAGCACTCCGAGGGCAAGTTGGTCGTATATTGCAGCTCTAGTTTTAATACTGTCTTTGCGTTCAAACCGAAAAAATAAAAAGATATACAAAGGGTTATGGGAAGATAAGAAGCTTTAGTGATGATCAGTTTAATCCAGATGCTGATAAACGAGCCAATCACAGCGGCTCCAGCAGGAGGGGCTGGAGGGTCTGTTCAGCTGCGCACCACAAAGTTGCAGAGCGTCCCCGAGTCCCCGCCTGCCTGCTTGCACTTGTCATCTCTCGCACCTGGAGCCCTAATCTCGTCCATAGCAACATCTTCATTTTACTTTAGCCTTCTAGACTTCAACAGTTTGATTTAGACGTGTTTCGTTGCGGTCGAAGATGCTGGCTTGTACAGAGATGATCACTATGTGCCTGCAGTCGGCCAAACAGAAGCATCTTCGGGCTCAGCAGCAACAGCAGCCGCCGCACAATGCCGGACAGGGGCTTACTATTTTTCATGATGTGAGTGGATCCGCTCTCTTACTCATGTATTAATGTTACTGATGCAGCACATTGTTGACGCTTTTGCTTTTCATTAATTTTTCTTGTATTTCTATATTAACTATAAGTCTAAATATATTCATTGTTCAAATAATATTAGATTGAATGAAAAAAAAAGAAAAGAAAAGATCTGTTCTCAGTTGATATAGTGCTGCAAATTTAAATGTTTTTTCTCTCTCCCTCTTATTTACTTATTACTTTCTAGAGAATTCAGTGGAAATGAAAACTGCGTCGTTACAGTATTGTTTATCAGATGTTGTGTGGTGTGCGCCTCGCCATGTACGCGTAGGAAAGTAGGAAAAGCTGCAGCTGCAGCTGCTGTCTCTGCATGATAAAATAAGCTCCCAGTCTGACAGGTTTAGGGACTGCTGGGGGTTCTCCTCTTTTTGTTACGCACAGAGTCAAACACAGATGGGCTTTCAGAGGCAATACGTGCATAACAGTGAATTTATTCAATATATATGTATTAAACAAACAAACAAACTAAGTGATCAGATAAAACTTAACTCAAAGATAGTGCTAATGATTTATAATGCGCAGCTTACCCTAAGTTGTGCTCAAAACAGTAACAGCCTTATTAACCTGCAATGCTGCCATAGAAACCACCATCCAGCTTGTCATCTTGTTAGAGGTTAGCAGACCAGTGATGTTTCCAAATCTGAGCTCTCACTAGCTTGAAGCTTTCCATTTCCCTTTGACTACAGCCTTGTGTAGACAAGGACATTACTTTTGCAGAAATGTCTATTTAAAAGTGTGCACTGTCCCTGAATGGGGTATGTGATTGAAGTGCTTCTCATATTCAGTCTTCGGCCTTGAGCTTTTCTGTTGACTGAGCACTAACACACAAAAAAGACCATTCAGCTTGACGGTTCTATGCTCAAAATATAATTATGCTTAAATTGTTTAAAACACTGTGTGTAGGAGACAGTGCTGAATACAATAATAATCAGTCTCAGTCAGAAACGGACATGCTGTCTTGAATTTAAGTGCCATGTTGCTCTGTGCATTGCATTTTTCTCCTCGTTCTTTCTTTTTATTGCTTTCCACCTTTATTTGGTGCAGAAGCACCATGTTCCAAGACTGGAAACATTCCTAGCTGTAGATTGACTAAATATTCCCCTGGGACAGCTGAGAGATTTTAATAATTTTAATCTTTTGTGTTGGTTTGACATTTCCATTAGTACAGGTTTAAATCTGCATAAAGATTTTGTGTTCCTAAAGTAAAAGCGAGTAATGTGACTCCTTTGTTATTGCAGTGCTACCTACTGATTTTCAAGTGGTTACGAGACATACACAACAGAATGACAGGGGGACTAATGACTAAATGTGATGGGACTGCTAATTGATTCAGAACATTTTGTAATTGTTTGTAACAATTAAACCGATTTATTATAAAAGCACGTTGCTTGGTTTTGCATGCAACATATAAGCTTTAATTTGCAGACAGATCTGCACATCAGTGCATCAATGGCAGGATACTGAGCCAGTCACTAACGTTAGAGATGCAAAGATTGCAACAAATCAAAGAAAAAGCAATCCTTTAAAAGTGACTGATTGTGCTAGGGTTGTATGAGGCTGTTTCATCATTTACTTTGTTGGCTACTCTTCTTAAAGTCTTTGTTTTGTGAATGCAGCAGGCCTGCTTTTCTTAGGCTTTCTTGATTCCTGGCACTTATTTCTGCTTCTTCTCTTCTTTTGCTGCTGCTGAGAAAGAAACATATAATATTTTGGATTTTCACAGAAAGTAAATCATCTGGCATTTACTAACAACAAAGCATATTTATTAGGGTTTTTTTCTGTGATGTTATGTTTTTTTTTATTAAGTATTGCACCAAGTGGTGTGAAAGCAGAGCCTGAGATAACCCACCGTCTTAATACCCTCCACCATGACATCAGAACAGCAACACAATGGGAAGCAGGTCTGACCTTTCCTGGGCTTGCTGTAAATGATGCATTATCGTCTCCTGACACCGGAGAGTCAAAAGACACAGCCAAACAACAAACACATTTAACGCTATACCTGATCTCCCTGGAATAGAGGAGGAGTGGAAAATGTTGGCTAGATGGGTCACAGTGCCAAAGTGAAGAAGAACAAGCTGCTGACTGAGATTGTGCAGTGACAGAACCCTAAAGCCAGTACAACATCAAATGTGTATTCATGTAAGATAAGTAGAGTGTTCTGATTGTCCTTTCTACGTGCAATCCAAGTGCAATGTTGCTTTTAATAGGATGAGGGATCAAAAATAGAGCAGCCAGTGTTTCGTGAAGTGAGTCGTTATGACCCGGCTCTTGTTATTGGTCAGGATTGAAGCAGTGGAGAGACAGACAGACACACCGAGGGCACAAGTGCAAACCTTGAGCTTGTTGACCTATAACAAATTAAAACGAGGACCAGATTCTGCAGGATTAATAAACTGTAGGTCAAAACCATTGAGCACGGCAGTTGTGCTGCTTAACACTGGACATAAATGTCTCAAGGAGTGAAAGAGAATCAATAAAAGAGAACAAATTACGAATCTGTTGTTTTCATTGCAGATCTTGCATTCAAACTCGCTTAATGAAGCTATTGTTTTCCTCTC
The DNA here is from genome assembly GCF_963576455.1 of Neolamprologus multifasciatus. Classification (NCBI taxonomy): domain Eukaryota; kingdom Metazoa; phylum Chordata; class Actinopteri; order Cichliformes; family Cichlidae; genus Neolamprologus; species Neolamprologus multifasciatus. The sequence continues at coordinate 6,085,855 of NC_140443.1, read as the reverse complement.
ACCTGAATGACAACCAAGCTGCATACAGCTACAAACGCACACATATGTTTGTTTGTGTGGCTGCATTAATATTTGTGAAATTCTTATTATGGTGCACAGATCAAACTAAAATTGGTTTAAAAATCTAACTTTCATGTTCATATTTTCAAGACACACATCTCAGTGCACAGTAGACTTGAGTTTTATTTGATTTTGTATTCAAACGCTTTGAAAAATATATTTAGCCTTCACAATAGTTACTTTAGTCGCTGTGTTGTGGCTGTGATCTTTCTTTAAATCTAGATCTAAAGCCCTGTTTTAACGCTGTTATTTATTGATGGTGTGTTGGTATAGCTTTCTGTTTTGCTTCTATTATATGTTGTTTGGTGAAGCCAAACAGTCCACTTTGTATTTTCTGGACAATAATGTTTTCACTGAGCTAAAGAAAAAAAAAAGAAACGAGTAGATCTTTACACGTTGACCAAAAAGCAACTCTTTTTCTTAAAGCAGCCGCACAGACTTTGCAGGATCAACCCTGAGCTTTATCCTGTTGTGTGGACATTTGTCTTTTGCGTGTCAGAAAACAAATGGCTTTCATCAGTTTTAGTGATTTTTCTACCTTTAGTGAATAATCTATACTGTTGATTTTATCTGATGGGTGTTTTTTTCAGCTTGCGAAGTGGGCTTTGTATAAGTTGCCATTACTGGTGGTTCAAAACTCAGCTAAAAACAAGAAGATTCTATTTTTTTAAACTCCATAACAATTACAACAGTAACTACTATCAAACACAGACCAGTTATATATATATAAAACAAAATCTGTATTTGTTTTGGGTTTTTTTTGTGTGCAGTCATAGTTTTGTCTTCGTATACTCATCATTGGTGTATTAAATAATACAACTGACGTAAGTGCTCCATCCGCTGCTGTTAATTCAAGCCAGTTTTGTACACGAGAGTCCCCCACTGGGAACAGAATGGAGGAAGCCAAATCTATTAAGATTACACAGCATTGTTTATATACAGCGCAGCATCGTTGTGATTAGACTGATAATCCATGAAATGGCTTCAAACGAACATTTTTACCGCGTTATAAAACTGATACGATGGCTATGTTGAAGTAAGCAAAACAGTAAACTAATGCAGGAGCAGGCCTTTGTTTCTGCTTTTCCTGCTGTCAAATGTTCAGATGCTCATAGTGAAAAACGATTTAGTGAAAGGTGGACTTCTGTGTTGTTTGCAGACAAAGCTGCATGCCAGAGAAAATAAGCTGCAACTGGATCAGATAGTATCTTGTGTTTGGAGTCCCCATTATTTGTGACTTACTGTTACTCTTGCATATTATTGCATACTGTGTATTTAACAAAATTGTGTATAATACATATAGCAAATGATTATCCTTCTTACTTCCTATCATATTGGCCCTCCTAAGAAATTAATTTAAAAGCATCAGTGAGTCAAACAAATAGAAGATAAACATAGTGTGGCGTTACCGTACAATTATCACTTCTGAAGTAAATGACTGTTTACTTTAGAATGATAATTGTTCAACCTATTTTAGAACTGACACTATCAATTTGCTTTCAGCCTAACATGACTCACTCATGCAGAGTATAACAGCCTTCGTAAATGTCCTTCTTCTTGTCATCTTTCTAGTCTGTGCAGCGGGATAAACGAACCGCAGGCGTTAAACATCCTATTGTGTTTTTGACAAACTGCCATGTTTCTTAATAATTTACACCTGCTTATTGCAAGAATCCCTTCAGTGATGCTATGCTAGAAATAAAAAACATCCTCTCCCCCCCTCTTTTTGTTTTCCAGATTTTCCGCAGAGCAGACAAAAACGGTGAGTAAACAGTACATAATGTGCTTGGTGATGAATAATTTGTCACAATGCATGCTTGTTATTTCTCCACATCTTTCCACTTCTTATTATGCCCCAAACAATCTGGATGGAGAAAAAAAAAGGGGAGGGGGGAATTTGCATGAATGACTCTTCAAGTGAATCTTCTTTCCTCTGCATGCTTGAATAAGTTTTTCCACCCAATTAAAATTATTCTGAGATTCTGGATTGTAGCCCAAACTTGGAAGAACATGCCACACAAAATAAAGCTTCTTCCTGTCAAACTGCATTGTTTGGGTGCTGCGGGTGCTGTTTACAAATTATTATGAGTCATGTTAACACAGCCGCAGCCAAGATATTTTTTCTAGCAACAAATTTACGTACAGGATAGACTTCGTATTTCAAGATGTTCGTCATAGTTGGACATCTGTACACATACATGCTACCTATGTCTGTGTCATAATCAGTTGTTTGTTTTACTCATTTTACCTCATGGTAATGGCACATTCTACCAAGGACTGTGCTACTTCACAATGATACTGTAGCTCCATACTCACTGTCGGTTAGCCGGATCAGTTTGGTCTGAATGCACAGTGAATGCACCTGTAGATGCCTCCTACGTCACACTGTATAGGGCTCTTAAGGGCACCTTGGGTTTGTAAAATTTGGCAGTGAGAAGATATAAGCATTGCAAGCACTTACTGTAGTTGTTATTTGTGCCAGTAGCCCCGGGAGACTCCAGCATTAATGCATCAATATTATTGGTGCGTGATGTTTAATGCATTCAGCTCATTTTAATGGAATTACTTGTTGTTGTACAGACTTCCCCCTCAGATTGGTTCATTATAGTTTACATGAGCAATTTTCAGGAAATTAGATTGAAGTGAAGCTCTAGCTTATGCAGTATTTGCTCTGGGATTATTAATAAATTAAGCAAACAGACAAAGATGACTGCAAAAGCGGCTGCCGTGTCTCTTGTATGCGTGTACGTCTCTTGTATTACACCAGAGACTTGTTTTGTTGAGAAAAAAATATTTTGTGATTTTGCTACAAAGTGATATTTGTCATTGTTTCAGATGCAATTTTTCTTTTTTTCATTGAGGCACAAAATGATCCATTTTTATTTTGTGATTACTTTTGACAGTGCAACAGAAGGCATGCATTTCTTAGTGTGTAAAGAGAGAGAGCGCTTTTAGATTTAAGATTTATTTACAGAAGAAAATATGTAAAAAGACTGGCTCACATCAACATCTACCATACTGGGACGCATATCGGCATGTATTAAGTGCACAATCGCTAATTTTAGGAAAGGCAAAGATGGGTCAGCATTTACATTTTTTAGGCCCTAAAAGTGAAAACATAAATGACAATAATAACAACAACAACAACAACAACAATAATAATAATAATATTAATAATGATAACTGTCCTCTTTTTTCTGCTCCAACAAAGCTTTATTTATTTTTGTTAAATCATCTTTGTGTTTTTAAATAAATAGAACATTGAGACCAATGGAGTCATCTCAGTAATATATATTTTGTAAATCAGGTCAATCTAGTTATTTCGTAATCCTTTCTTAAGCTAAGCTTAGAGTTTGGAGTCCAAGCTCTAAATAAATTTGTCATGGATGTTGAGGTAATTTGATGCAGGACCTCCAACAGTCAGCCTTGGTAGAGAAATTAGATACATTTTAAATGACTAATTTCCAGCTAAAGATTCTCCTCGAGAGTAAGCATGCTGTTAACCACTGTATCTCATTTCTCTTGTGTTATTATGAAAGGACCTTTGGCTTCCTATCTTACTTTAATTTTCATGCTTTGCTTTTCAGTTTTTAAAGAGCTCTTTAAAAATTATCATGAATTTCTAACTAACAGTCACTAAATTGTGACTGAAATGCATTTCTGGTCCATCAAACCTCTCGGTCAAAGTTGTAATTTATCTCCTGAAAACCATCTACTTTATGTAGTTTTTTTACATTTAACTTTTTCAAGGGAGTTACTTATTCAAACAGTTTTTGTTATCAGAATCATGTCTACTTACTAAATGGTTTTGAACATTAAGGACTGCACATTTAGTCTGACCTATAATCAGGTTCAAAAAGTAAACTTTTGCTTGTCTGTTAACATCTCATACTTGGTTTTCTTTTTCTTTACCTCAATTCCAAATATCTTCTTCTGTTTTTGAAATGACATCAATTGAATAGTCTTGGGTATATATTCATTTTTATTGTATGTATTTTATTGTTTTCAATATAGTATAGTATAGCATAGGATAGGATAGGATAGGCTAGGATAATTCCATCCATAATGTAAAATAATACCATTCATCTAACAGAATCAAATGCTTTTTGGCATATAGATTGTCACCAGAGCCTTATGATTGAGAAAAAAAAACATGTACAGCAGGTTCAGCACCCTTATATATTTATTTCTAACATCAGATGAAATAACATGCCAAAGCAAATCAAGAAGAAGTGCACATCAGTAGGACATTATTGCGTATACAGGGTCTGCCTCCACACAACAATTACTTCTCAACAGCTCTTAACAATCTCCTATGGCAGGAATTTTACATTATGAATTGTTCTGTTGCTTCCAGCCAAATGTATTCTCTGTTTCGTTATAATGACAGAAAAACACAAAGAAAATATTCTCTCCTACAACCCCTGCTAGTTATTTTTCATTAGTAATTGAAATATAAATGGCACTGGAATTAGGCGAAGAATATAATATGATGACACCATCAGAATGCACTGAATAATAGAAAAGTGGTAGTTACGAAGCATGTCCTGTCTTGGTAAAACTTATAAAGTGTTACTATGGTTACAGTAACAATGATGGATAATAAACTTGAGTAAATAGTTATTAGAATGTGTCTGTGTAAATATCTAAAAAATATTAGCAATATTATAATTTATGTTTAGTTTTGTCTTGGATGTATAATAAATGTACAATATTATTCAATAACTTATATATAGTGTCTTGTGTCATAGCTCATATGGGATAACAATTGTATTTCGATGACACCTGCTGATACAACCTTTTATATAGTATATTTTATATACTATGCATTATGTATTTGTTTATAGTTGAGGTGTATTTTAACCCACACCATGATCTTTCCTGGACGTTAAAAAGTAGTTTCTGTGCATATGAAGTGAATAATAGAAAATGAGAATAAATGGTTAAAAAAAAAGCTAAAATGAGACCAAATATTGGGCACGTTTTGGTTAGACAGAAACCAGATTTAATGAAAAACAAAATCCGAAAGTAGCTCGGCATTTCAAGCAGTTACACCTAGTTAAACAGTATGCTGTAAAGACTTTGAAGATATATATATATATATAAATAAAACGTTCTCTCCATTACTACTCCGGAAAACAATAATTTATGGACCTTAATTTGGAATAGCTGTCTAATATAAGAGAAAAAAAATCTTATATTTTTTAACTTAAGTTAAAATCATGATGCAAAAGTTTTATACTGCAACTACATCTTGCTTTTAATGACTACTCTGAGACCAATGTGCATGAAATCCTAAGAATAATTTAAATAACCCCAACTTTTCTTATGGAAAAATGTTATTCCTCCATATTCAGCAGATCACACTTGCAGTGTTATGACTGAAGATGAAACCTCATCTTTCTTCTAACATCTGCTCTGCGGTGGATAATAGGGGTGGGTTTTTATAATCGATTTATCGATTAAAATCGATTCTGGCTTGGATAACGTAAAATCGATTCATTAAAATCCTGAATCGATTTTTTAATATAAATGTATTTTGCCCGAAATGCCAGAATCTCTGGTGAAATCTCACAAAATTTCAACAACCACCAAACAGCTAAGACAGTAAATGAGAGCAGGAACACGGATTCTGCACAAAGACTTAAACACACAGCGCGACCCGCGGATCAGAATCAGTTAGATGTCGCCTTTCTCACAGTCGGGCTGAAAGCCGACAGCGCGCTGATTCTGATCTGTCGGCGGTTCAGCGCTTTGTGTTCACGCCCTTTATGCGCTGATTCTGAAGCTGTTAGTTTGATGTCTCTCCAAACAATATTGACCGAACCAGCAGCAAAAGAAGATCCAAACTACGCTTCACATAAACATCGTCATGTATTCACTCTTACTTTTACTGTTTTGCTTCGACCACAGCTCTCTCTCTCTCTCTCTCTCTCTCTCTGTACTGTTTTCTGCATTATTGGTTGCTTGTTACGCACAAGTCTACCGTTGTTTACAGCGCTGTCGGCCGACGTTTTTTTTCCCGTTTTATATACTTCCGAAAAGAAAACCTAATTTCTGCCGTTCAATACTGAACAAATGTAAACTTTTTAAAAATTATGCAAAATGCAAAACGCTTACCGCTGTAACTTCAGAGGTAATGTTCATATGTTGATTAATGGTTTTCTTTCGTTTTTGATGTACTGCAGAATATTTTTTATAAAATCCCAGGCCAGGAAAATCGCCTTCATGTTTTTCTGTTTTATCTTCAGCTACTTTGACACAAAGGCATCTGCTGTGATGCTCACACCTTTGATAAAGTCTTGCGTGTGTCAGCTTCCTTTTTATAGATACAAAAATATGTAAATGTACTGATCTGAATTATAATATTTCTGACTGTCAAAATTTCCCAGATTCAAATCGAAGTGAATCGAATCAATCGAATTAAATCGAATCGTGGATCGAATCGATTCGGGACCTTGTGAATCGGAATTGAATCGATTCTAGAAATCAGTGACGATACCCAGCCCTAGTGGATAAGACCTGTCAGCGTTATGTTATTATTGAAGTGGAGAATCAATAGGTTGTTTGTTCTAAAAGCAACTTAAGTTGGAATATGGAAGATATAGAGCAGCTTTAGACTTTCTCACAGGTGGCCAGGTGGAACACATCCTAAGTCGAGCATTTGTGCTAAGAATACCAGAATCTGTAATGGTGCGGGCATTTTAGTGCATAGAAGTTTACCAAAAGGAATCAAGACCCATCTTTCCTCGTCATGCTTGTTGCTATTGAAGTGATGCATTCATGGGGAATTTATAAACCTCTTAGGAGAGTCTGCAATGTGACTAACCTTTGGAAAGATATGAATGTGCCCTACTTTGTGCCCTACTTTACAGGACGTACTCACTTTCATGTTCTTGTTTACTCTTGTCTTGTGAACACTTTGTTATAGTAATCTGACTTTTATAAACTAAAGTAAAGGAGAAAATGTTATATATGATCAGGCCGTGTCCCATTAGCTTTTTTTTTTTTTTTAAAGCAGCACTTCTTTCTTTGGAAACATGTTTTTTTTTTACATCTTGAAACTCCTAAGTGATTTTTCTTTCTAATGAAGAACAATATATGCATATTGCTTTTGCCCCAACCGTCAGCATGATTTAAAGCCGCTTCCTTTTATAATGGAATTTTCTCCACGACGGAGTGTTAAATGGAGGCTTTAGCTATTTAAATTCTGGTTCACTTTAAAGGGTTGTTTTACACGCTCAGCTTCGAATATTCCCCTCCACATCTCTGTTCAACACATTTGTTGTTTTCAAATGAAACAGCTGCACTGACAACTGCTTCAGTGATAAATGGTTAGAGTGTGTGTTCGGGTCGTGTAATGCACATCCTTTTTACGATTCTCCCTTGTCAGCAAGTTGTAATCCTTGCATAGTTTCCGTGTAGTCTGTTTGTCCTTACTTTCTGAACAGAAATGTCTTATTTTAAAAACACCCTGACTACACGAATAAAAAGCTAAAAGTATCATGCCTCATGTAAAATGCATCGAAGGTATTTTGTCTGTTTCAGGCAGCTCGTGTGTTCTTTAAAACCAGGTCAAAAAACACACAGACAGTGATTCATTTTGCAGACTGTGGTTTCAATTATTCAACATCAAAGTCATTGTTTGTTCTCTCAAAGTTTGTTCTCTGAAAGCGTTTCTGGACTGGCTGCTGTAAAATCGCATTAACTTCACATTATCTGGAAACATGACCATTACAAAGGCTCAGAAGTCATGTTTTTTAGGAAGGGAGATCTGCTTAGACACCGTATATGCCAGTGGGCCATGCGTGATTTATTAATTTAAGGACATCAGCTGATACTTGTGAATGTTTAGTAGCTAGAGACTGTAGTTGATCTAGGAACAACCTCCTTCTAAACCTCAGTAAGACAAAGGAGTTGATAGTGGACTTCAGCACTAAGCGGGAGAGGAACTACCGGACCCCTGTCATCAACGAGTGCCCAGTGGAGAGAGTGGACAGCTTCAAATACCTCGGAGTTCACATCACGCAGGACTTGTCATGGTCCTGTCACATCAACACTGTGGGGAAAAAGGCCCGACAGCGTCTCTACCACCTCAGACGCTTGAGAGACTTCCGACTGCCCTCCAAGGTGCTCAGGAACTTTTACTCGTGCGCCACAGAGAGCATCCTGATGGGAAACATCTCATCCTGGTTCGGGAACAGCACCATGCTGTAGACAAGCTCTACAGAGGGTTGTGCGATCAGCTGAGCGCACCATCCGCTCAGAGCTCCCTGACTTGCACTCAATCTACAGCAGGCGGTGCTGGACCAAGGCCAGGAAGATCGTGAAGGACGTCAGCCATCCCAACAACGGACTGTTCTCTCTGTTGAGGTCAGGAAAGCGATTCCGCTCCCTGAAGACCAACACAGAGAGACTGAGGAGGAGCTTCTTCCCGCAGGCGATACGGTCTCTCAGTCACACCACCGCACAGTACTGACCCACACATATGGTTCTTACACACACACTGGACATTCTGGACTTTGTTTACACTAATTCGATTAGATGGGTGGTCATCTAATCGAATCGCTTCATCACTAAATCACTTTAAGCATATTTGCACTGTACAAGACACTTACAAATGTGGATTGCACAACACTGGACATTATATTTCTTCATTCCCATTTAATACTTCTACAGCTGCTGTTATTGTATATATATATTTATATTTCTTCATACATTCTTATATATTTCTATACTGTTTATTTGTGTATTGTGTTTGTTGTACTGTTATTTTATTTTCAACTTTAATTTATATATTTTATCTTATTCTTTCCCAGTTAAATTTACCCTTCATTCTAAGTTGTTGTTGTACAGTTATTTCATGTTTAACGTTAATTTTTATATTTTATTTTATTCCTTCCTAGTTAAATTTACCCTTTTTAATTTTCATATTTATCTTATTCATAGCCTTTTTTTTTTCTTTAGGTCACGAGCAGTTGTGTAAGCATTTCACTGCATATCGTACTGTGTATGACTGTGTATGTGACAAATAAAATTTGAATTTGATTTGATTTGATTTGATCTAATAGGACTGTAGAGGATGAAAAGAGCAAATGGTCAGTGGCATTTTAGTGCACCCCTTTCTGTTATATAAAACTCAACACTGATTAATGGCTGGAGGACTTCATTCATTTTAGTGGAATGTGAAAAAGATGCTAATTTAAACTAGGTTATACTGTATGTACTCATGTAAAATGCAGTTCACATAGTTTATTCTCCCATGAGGAGGGGAAGAGAAGACATTTCCTTCAATACTTCCTGCTCTTTAAGTGCTCTCAAGGCAAACAATGCAACTGTATAATGTATCATAAAGGATCAACATCATTTTAGAGTAACACTTGACTGTACAAGAATTTCCCATTTTTGAAATAATTCTCCAGCATCCACTGTTCTCATCTTTACATCCATCAGAGGAGATGGATGTGTCAGATATGAGGATGGAACCAGATGTTTCCTGACGCTTAGACATATTTTTTAATCTTTTGATGTCTTCTGTCAGGATTATTACTGATTTTTTAATTAATTTAATGCTGCAAATATAGCTGTAATCTAAACATGCAAATCTGCATGTTTTTACAACTTATACTCTCATGTCTCCTAAGACAGGTCAAAAAGTCAAGGTAGTGCTGTGCCCTGGGTCAGGATGTCATTGACGTCAACTCAAAGCCTTTGAAAAATGATGATGTTCAGGCTTGTGTATTTGTCTGGGTTTTTTCTTTTATGATAGAGACATTTAACCCAGAAATGTCAAAATGAACAGAGGAGACTGCTTCTTGCTGTCAATTGGCAATCAAATGGAGAAGTGTTGCTGCTGATCCTTGTTGCTGTGTGTCTTGTTTGGCACTCAATGAAGAGGAATCTTTCCGAGTACAGCACTGTGACATGTGGCAGGATCTACAGTCTCTGAGTCAACATACTAAGCACAGACGGCATCAAATTATAAGTAAATTGCATAAAGTATAGATAAGTGGAACAGCATATATCTCTATAAAAATCTCTTAAAAAAAGGCCGGCTTTTAATATGTCATGCTTTTTTTCTAACCAAGAAAACATCAATCAGTTTCAACATGCACATGAACTAAAATGTGGTTTTTAATATGAATTAAAAATTGTCCAAGATACTAGTACATGTGTGGTGATCCACATGATTTATAGTACGTAAGAGTTCTTTGTATTTTGACAGAGAAAACAAAGGCAGTGAGAGAGACTGGAAAAAACAAAAGACACTTTTTGTGTGACAAAGAAGATTTGATTTTGATTTGAAAAAAAGATTTGGGCCAAAGCGGCGAGGGCAGCTTGTTGTCTGGACCAACACATTACACATTCTGGTCAGAGGTAATGTCGAACAGTGTCAGTATGGGTCCACTTGAACAGATGGTCTTCCAGCTTGCCCTTGAATTGCCAGCTTTGCTGAGCCAACCAAGTGGAACTCCATGGCATATTAAACCACTCTCCTTTTGCTTTGTCTTTGCATAGACAGGGTTTGATTACTCAGGGGGTTAGAAGCCAAATTTTAAAAGTGTGAAAGTGTGAGTTTCTTAGCTGCCCTGATTTTGCCCTGATATGACTCTCTGTGCAAAACACCAGTCTATTTGGTTTATTTACCAACCTCATATCCATACTTATTTGTGCATATAACTGTCTTAGCTGTATTTCATCATTCTTTATTGTAATGTTACTCAGTTGCATTGATTAACTACGTCTCCAACTCCTTCGAGTGTACTTTTGCTTCCCTTTTTAGATAAATATGCCCAGTCTGTTTATTCAGCTGCACTTAAAAACATCTAGCAGCTTCTTTCTGGCAGGCTAACTGCTGACTGATCTGTGTAATCTGTGCTTGCAGACTGATTTATAAAAGGCTCACGAAGAAACACTTCTTCACAGATGACAACCAAGCTATTTATCATCTGCTATTGATTTTCCTGTGCATTGTCACAAAACTCAGAATGAACAGAATGAGAAAAAATTCAATGTGCTCACCATCTGTAGTGCTTTTACATTTCTATTTTGTGGAATACTTATGCATAGTATTAGAATTTAGTTTTTATCTGTTAGAACATTCATAGTTGCTTATTTTTTTTTTGCTTTTTACAGACATATTTACATGTTTAAATAAATTGTTTTCAAATATGACTTATTACTTTATCAACAATTCAAACCATAATATATCTATCTATCTATATCTATATCTATATTATATATAGATATAGATAGATAGATAGATAGATAGATAGATAGATAGATAGATAGATATTGAAATATTTTGTCAGTTAATTCCAAGAAAATAAGATGTTTTATTACTTTTTAGTCATTCAGTTCATTTTTTTGTTTTCTTTATGCATATTATCATTAATATGAAAGGTTGCAGCTGTGGTAGTTACAAAACAATACTGACTTTCCAGCATTACAGCAGGAAAGATGGTAAAACAATGGAACAAGCAGAAAAGGGCTACAGAAGCTCTTGAGCCTTTACACTGAGATTAAAAGGGGATTAAATTGAATAGTTTCCAGAACTAAGTACCACATGTGTAATGAGTTATTTAAAAAGTCCAAGCTAAGATAGGTGGTAGTGTCTTATCCAGCATGTAAACACATCCATGGAAAGTACGATGCAATCAGGTGGCTCAATTTTCTCTTTAATGTTAGGCAAGATGTTTCTCCTGAGTTTAGTATTACTGAAACTAAGATTTGGTAGAAGCAAGAGGACAGAAACAAGAAATCATTCAAGCAAGGAGAAAAAAATGTAATATACATGTTATACACGTAACCACTGTTGAGCCTATCGTCTTATAACTGTTGATACAACAGACTTTGTGCAGTAAACTTTCTTTCTGTTTCAGATGATGGCAAGTTGTCATTTGAAGAGTTTAATACTTACTTTGCTGATGGGATCCTGACTACTGAGGAGCTACAGGAGCTTTTCTATTCCATAGATGGCCAACAGAATAAGTGAGTTTTTGACCTAGTGTTATATTTAATAGATTCTCTCTCGTAAACTTTGTGCTTTTACTGTTTAAAGAGGGCAAAATAAAACCATGCTTAAAGGCAGTGTTAATGTGTTCTTTTCAAGTCACCAGCCACAGATTAAATGTCTCACAGCTGGAGGGAGGTCCTCGGTAAACTCAACTCAAGCAGAATTGATGTTTACCCCCTCCTTTGGACATAAAATACTGTGGACTAAACCAGCTACTTCAAAACCTAGACTACTTCCCTGAAATTACAATCAAGGAAATCAGCCTCAGGGTAGCTGCTGAAATCACCGCACTGCAGTGAACGCTTAACTCTTTTAGCCACAGAAGAAAAGACCATGTCTCCCCTGCCATGTTGTATTTAATGTATCTAAGTCTGATCCTTACCTAAAGCCAGTGTGTTTTATTGCCTTTGGCAGATCAGGTATTTGTATTCATGAGGCATTTTGCAACATTTCTTCTGTGCCAACACTGAGGCTAAACAAGGTTTCAAAATCTCAGGTGATATAACAAATTAACCATGATTGGTAAATCACTGAAATGCATCAGTAGGCCCAGTCTCACACACAAAAACAGACGGGAATAGATGCATATGTGTTTTTTGGGTTTTTTTTTTTCCTTTTTTGCATCTAACTAGTTAGAGTGAATACAGTGTTTGGCTACAGTAACCACTCTGTATTTATTTTTGTTGTGGTGCCAGTTCTTCCATCACTGTGTGATAAATTGCTTTTGAACATGCTGCTAGGCTAGTATTGCCGCTGTGATGAGAAACAATAGCCTTGAGACCTCTCTAACCACCCTCCAAGCTTTGAGGCAGTTGGCATGAACTGTGCTCTGATGTCTAATTAAAGGTTTTTCTTATTCTCAATATAACAATACAGTTAATGGAGTGGTGATAGGAATACCTGTATATGCTTGCTAATGCTTAAAGTTATACAGAAAATGCTGGAACTGAAAGCAAAGGGAAAAGAATGATCACATTAGCTATATCTTGATAGCCTAAAAGAGAGATATGTGGGAGCTTATTGTCACCATCCAAATGCAGATTTGTAACAGCGACTGCCAAAAAGACATTTGTTTTTGTTGTCTGCAGGAGCTGTGTGAGCATTATAATAATGCAGCTATTTACCAGCTTCACTTCCAGCTTGATTCAGTCTTTAAAATGTCATTAAAACAACAGGGGAATTTTTCACATAGTAATGGTCTTTATCAAAGAGAATAACTTCTCATTAAATGTAAACCCTTTTGCTATGAAAAGTAAACAAAGACGTATTTATTTCAATGTTTTTACCACTGTGGGAGAAGTAAAACAGATAATGGTCTAAGCTTTTAAATAATGATAAAATGCAGAAGACATCATTTCTAAGGAGAATAAACATTTCAGGTTAACATGCTGCGCACATGTGTGATTTATATGGTTTTAATGGTTGTGTGTGTCTATCATATTAACTATATTCACACAAAGTCACACCAAACTCATCAAGCAGAAATGAAGAGCTACATAACTTTGAATTTTCCTAATTAACTCTCTGTATCTTCCCTGCTTCTCTCTTATGTTCTGCTCCGCAGCAATCTGGACACTGACAAGCTATCAGGTTGGTTGGAGTGTGCTTACTCTGATTTCTGTATAACTCCTATCATAAAAGTTACTGACAAGTGCTTGTGTTACCCTATCCTTAGATTCTTTTTTAAAATTATTATTAGTGTTCATGAGTAACTTCATAGCAACAGTTTAAAAACTCTGGGAAATTTGCATTTTCAAATGAAAGCATTGTATAAAGTTAGAGGCTTTGCAGGTTTTGCTGTGTTTTCTGCGCACGCCAAACAAGCAACACAACTAAGTCATATATATCAAAAGCATTTGTGATTTAGTTTGATTTGAATGTGTCGTCTGACATGTTTAGGTACTGCTGAGCAAAATCTGGTAAAAAGTCATGTTTCCCTATTAGTAGACCTTCTTGTGTGGAAAGTCAACCAGGTGCTGGTATCCTAAAATTTACAGACATACAGTAAGAGTAATATCGATATTGTTATATAGTACATAGTAGTAGTGATATATATAGTAGTGATCTATTGGCCTATTTTTTAAATCACTTTAAAAATACATGTGTGTCTGATGACCTGAATAAAGTTAAGAACTAGGACAGAGACCGGTAAATACGACTTGTACCCAGAATAAAACTTCTGCATAATTTATTGAATGGGAATGGCATCTTTTGCATCTGACATCAACAGAAGTTGACTGTTTTTCCATAACAGAATGCTTCTTTTATCTCATATGTAGTTCAGTGAACATCTGTCAGCCACCGCTCTATATTCTTTAGACCAAATTGTTTCTGATTAATGGTTTAAAATCCAGTAATGCAACATAAATGAATGTAACTGAGGGGAGTGTAAAGGCTGCCACCAATCCATTCACCTTGGATCACATTGTTAACTGTGTGTCATATCACTCATACTCTTAGCTAGTGTAAAATCAAGTTTTTAAATAAGAATCAAGAGCTAATTACTATTGAGCTTTTTCTTTGCTTTACTCTTGCTCTATCATATATAATTTGGTGAACCTTCCTCGCGCAGCCTTTTTACCGTGACACTTTAAATACGCCTCGGTACACTGCTTTTGCAGTTACGTGAGCTCATTTGTGACATAAACATTAAAATGTGTAGGAGTTTCTTTACAGCAGTCGGTGCTGTCTGGTATGAAACGAATCTTCACGCTTGCTATCATTAACACTACAGGAGTGAATGCGATATCTTATAACACTGTCTTATTAAAATTACTAAAGAAAAAAACTCAATTTCACGAAATGGGGAGCGCTAAGTGTCGCTGACGTATTGTGCATTCATTATATTCTCGCTCCTGTAGTCGTCGTCGTCTCTTAATTGGAGTCTGTCATGGCAACATATTAGAGCTTGTCTCCAACTTTTAAACGTTAAAATTAATGTTTGATGACTATTCGTGTTCATATTCCGTGTTGTAATGACACTGACAGTTTTTTTTGCTATTCCCTGTTAGACTATTTTTCTCAGCACCTTGGAGAGTATCTTAATGTCCTTTCAGCTCTGGAGAGCCTGAATATTGCCATCTTAAAGGCAATGGATAAAACTAAAGAGGTAAGAATTCACCAAAGCATGTGAAGCTATGCTATGAACCATTTAGTTTTATGTGAATCTGTCTTAGTTTTGGCAGACCACATGGCCACCACTCGCTAGCTCTGAATTCAACAGATTATTGAAATGACTGCACTATTCTCACATTGGAAGTTGGGCTTCACACAGACTTTGTATTTAAGAGCTGGCAGGTTGGATGTAGTCTCAAATGTAATACATGCACCATGCAGGTAATAGCAAGAAAAACTCAGGGCTGAAAGCAATTAGTTTTTACCAATTCAGATGATTCACACTGACTTACATTACCTGTGGTCTCGTTATCCTTGGTCCCACTTTGGAAAATACCACCAAACCCCGAAACACAAAAATGTGGAATGAGTCGGTGAACGGATATTTACCAAATTTTATGTAACAAGGTTAGGACACTTTGACAGGGTTTATCCTATCTCCTATTAAAACCTCAAACTGAGTCTTCACCTTATAATATACTGATTTGCATTAAGGGGACATTTCTTTACCTTAAAGGACGTTGGCCTACATAACGTGAGTATCCAAACCAATCCCCACCAGTGTTGGTCAAGTTACTTGAAAAAAGTAATCAGTAACAAATTACTGATTACTTCCCCAAAAAAGTAATCCCATTACTTTACTGATTACTTATTTTCAAAAGTAATTAATTACTTAGTTACTTAGTTACTTTTTAAAAACACGATTTACAACCTGAATAGGTGATAAAGCGATAGATCTTTCAGCCCAATTCTACTTTTTCTGCATAATCCATCATACAAAATGTAATCAAATGGAAAAGTCTCTTTTTAAAACTTGTTTTATTAGTTTTAATCTTTTAACTTTATGCATCAAGCAAAAATTTAATTATATGCAACATTCTCTGACTGGAAGAAATTTGTTTAACATTTAAACCTATTTTCTGCACATTCCAGCACATAAAATAATATTTTTTGTGTTTACACTCACTCTTTCAAATAGATGCAAGTAAAACACAGCAGAAAATAAATAAAATCAAAGACTAGCGGTCCTGTTGCTCTATTTTCACCTGTAAAGCAGGAGTGCGGTAGGCGGAGGTTTACCCTGGTGCAGGTGTGCCGCGGTCAGTGGAAGAATCCACGAGTTTCTCTGTGAGTTTCCCATTACGTCGTAGCTACTCGGTGCTTGCTTGGAAGTTTAGGGGTTTTTTTCGTTGTAAAAAGACGTTTTCTTCCCATGCACAACGGACACTAATGTTTTTGTCACTTTTTATGGAATCAAACTCAAAGTAAGGTCAGTACTTCCACGCTTTAAACGCTGCACGCTCATACTCTCTCCCGCACTCGATATATGATCCACGAATGTCGCACTCGCTTACGTCACTGTCATGAGACATTCTCGCAAAAAAATCACGGTTTTAGTAACGCTGTAACGCAGCGTTCCTACGAGAAAGGTAATCTAATTACCGTTTTTGCAATAGTAATCCCTTACTTTACTCGTTACTTGAAAAAAGTAATTGGATTACAGTAACGCGTTACTGCCCATCTCTGATCCCCACAATGTAAGTAATACAAGTAGACACAGACACACTCACCAAGTTAGGTTTTTTTGTGCTATAAATCTCCTTTGTTTAGTTTCGTGCTGATTCTTGTCTATTAGAGGAAGCCCCCGTGTACACAGATGGAGCCACTGCTGCACTAAGTCTCCCAGAAGTGATGAATTAACAAAAGAGGGATAAAAAAAATATTTCAGGCAGGGATGGGCTGAGAAATAAATCAGATGGGGAGTTTGACCCAAGAATAGCTTAATACGTTCTGCACAAAACACAGCAGTGTTGTCTCAATATCCTAACTATAAACGAGTCACAGATATCCTATATAACACAATAATCTACCTGATACTTTGGACACAACTGTGATGCTGTTTCTGTTTATTAACTTTGCATGTCAAAGCTTCAGCGTGTACTGCACCGGCATTAACATGTAACTAAAATCGTTGACTTGACTTCCCCTTGTTACTGCTTGCCCTTTTTTTACTCCAGGGAACTTCTTAACATTTCTGTTCCTGTCCAGCAGCACAGCACTTTTGGTCCTTTTTGCTGCAGCAATTACTGCTCCCACTGCTATAGTACTGCTTAAATACTGATTAGTATTTAAGCCAGCAGTCTGCCCACCTATGTTCTGCGGGTCCCATGGGCCTTGATTGTGTTCAGTCCAAGCAGAAGAATCAATCCACATAATCAGTCTTATTTTTTAACAATTATAGTATCCTTGATTTTAAGAAAGTAGCTTCCTATAGTGGGATGCACACTCTCTTCCTGGGCATTAAATGAGGAGACTTATAAATTGTGCGAGTGGTTAATGAGAAACTGCTGCAGGAAGAAGATGTTTTGATGTACCTTAGTGCTTAGACTAGAGCAAGAGGAAGAAGGTAGTCTGGTTGTGTGCGATGGTTTTTAGTTTTTTGGTTCTATTAGATTAATAAGAGATAGAGACAGAGAAAGAGCAGGAAGGCAATTCTCCATGAAGAGGAAGAAGCACAAGCCATGACTTTACTTGAGAGATTTCGTTGTTTTTAATACTTGGCCTGACTGCAGAGATGTTCTGTGTTTATTAGGTAAAACAACCACACATGCCATAATCAGGAATCATACACAGCACCAGTTTCTTGTAGTGTCACCAAGTGACACTGCAAAATTATGCAAAAAGAAGCTTTGCAAAGTCCCGAGTAGCACCAGTGGACTATCAGTGCAGTGCAATCCCATGACCTTAAGTCTTGTTCAGTCTACAATTTTCAGTCCTAACTGCTACAAATATTCTCCTGATACTCCTGATGTCCTACGGTGTGTGTGTCCCAAAAACCTCATGTAATAATATGTACCGGTTTTGCACAGCCTAGCATTTCTGTACCTGCTTATTATGTTGCTCAACTAGAGCTGACAAAATGTTTGACTGCTTGAGGTAACAGCTATGAGTCAGGGCTTTAAAGTTTAATAGGAGTTGTTAAATGAGAAGAGTGGAGGAAGTGTGTTCTGAATAATTATGGAACCTGCCTTAATTAGATCACCTAACTCCTCTATTTGGCCTCTTCTTTAAAGCTGTTGAAGTGGGTAAACCCCCAGACGATTGTGCAGTCACTGGTTAGCAGCTGTGGTCTGTCAGTGCTTTGGACTGCTAATCCCATGATGCTTTTTCAGTAGAGGCTCGTCATCGCAAGTTTTGACAATGAGCTATGCAATGTTACTTCACTCGCACATTGCGTGACTATGTCTCCTTTGAGAATGCGTAATCACATTTGTGTTTGGGGACATGAGCAGCAATTATGTCTCCTATTAAAGTTCTTCCACCTTGGAATTTGAATACACACTTCTGAATAATGTATGTGTTCTGAGAATTAATTAGCCCATTTAATTGCAGCTGTCACACATTTCACAAGCGCCTGCAGTTGTTTTGGAGAAGTTATCACATGATCGCTCTCTCTCCTTCTCTGTGCGGTGTGTCTTGTCTCAGAGCTGCTTTTCCTTTCTTTGCGCTTTGGTTTGAGCAGTTTGTCCTTTAACCCTTTGTTCTGTTTGTCGCTCTCTTTCTCAGGAGTACCAAGGTGCCAGCGTGTTGGGTCAGTTTGTCACCAGATTCATGCTAAGGGAGACATCCAGTCAGCTGCTTTCTTTACAGAGGTCCCTGCAGTGTGCCATGGAGGCTGTGGAAGAGCAGAGCAGCCCTGCCCCGTTAGTACACTATGTGATACAGTATTTTGTGTTATCCGTTATTTGTTACATTTTGTTCAACACTGTTTCCATACTATTAAAGTCTTATTCATAATTTAAGTAGAGAACTTATGAGCAACAGCATTTCTGATGACTGGTGCTGTAATGCTAAACTCAGGTATAAGGATTACCTTGTTTTTTTTTTTGTTTTCATAGATGCTGTTCTAATGAAAATGTAGAATTTTAACTCTTAGAACTCTAAAATTCTGCTGCAACACTGCACAGAAATGGAGTACAGTCATGCTTTTCTATGCTGCATATATTTTAAATGTAATTTTACTGTTGTAAATCTTTAATTTCAGTTAATTAAGGATTCTGCTTCTACTTTTATACGTAGATTGGAACACGGTCGGTGGTTTAGGTATGACAGAGTTGTCAGAATTAGTCCTAAACTCGGGTCTTTTGTTGCCCACTGGATGGATTTGCAAAGTATGTAGAAACACAGTGCATACTTTTGAGAGTGACACTGTATTTTGTACCAAGTATTTTATTGCAGAGTGGATCACACTATGAGAATTGTTGTCTGAACTGTTAATTACATGTGAGCCAGAAGCCTGAAGCATCATCAGTCATAAAAGCGTATTACTTTTTTCCTCTCACTTACCACAACACATAGAAGCTGCTTGAGCCGAGGGGACGTGCTGATGCTTCTCTTTGATTTTTCAGAGTTTAGAATTTGTTGAGCTTGCGTCATTCTTATGACGTTCCTCGGCTGTTTTTCAAGAATGATTTTTACACTAAAGGAAAGGAGAACATTTAAAGGTTTTTTTGTTTGTGTTTTTCTTAATGCAGTGGTTATATAAGTTCAGCCCAACTGAGATGTGCAGCAGACAGTCCAAACTAAAATGAATAAAACACATCTAAGAACTCATTCCAGTCTATACAGTGTGGCAATGATGGATCTAACAGAGGAAATGCTGCATATATGTTCATACTGCTTAGTGAGGTGTGGTATAAGCCAGCGTATTTGTTAGCTGAAGGAGAAAAATGACTCATGCTGGAGGGATGATTTCTCTGCTAGACTTTGCATTCTGTCGTAGCATGAAGCTCTGTGTAATTTAATATAATAATCCTATATTTTTATATACAGTGCACCATAATAACTGTAATCATTCAACAATGTTTTGCTAATATCTCACTTTATAATCTCTCTTTAAAAAATATTCAACCACAGCATTTCAAGACTACTACTGCTAATGCAAACTGCTTCAAGAAATACACACATGTGTACTATTTTTAAATTGTGTCAACAGAAAACGTCCATAATTCATTATTAGCACAACCAGGTATGAAAAACAAAACAGTTAGCATTGGTCTAAGCAATACGTTTAAGCAAGAAATTCACTTAATCAATGCTGTATCATGAAGCTTTCTTTCAACACATGCCCTTGAGCAGAAAGCTTTGAATTTACTATATCCTCACAGGCTTTCAAACAGATGCCTCACTAATAGGTAGACTGTTTGAAATTCAGAATTTCTGTCAAAGACCTTAATGCTTTTATTAAATCTGAATGAAGGTCATGGAATAAAAACACAACTAAACTGCTGTCACCAATTAAGAATTTGGGAAAACAACAAGTTACTGGAGTTACCGTACGCATTTTTCTGAAATTTACTATTTAAATATCTAAAGTTCTTAAAAAAGGTTGCTGGATATCTTTGATGCAGGAAATGTACCATATAAGATGTTCAGAAACACGATCCATCTAGGCTTTTAATGAGTAGAAGTCTGTGTCAGCACAGGTCAAGATTATGACTAATGCTTTGGCAACACTAACTGTTCTCATTTAAAATAATAAGGATACTTTTCTACATTTTTCATGGCTAAATAATTTGGTAGCGCTAATCGCAGCCTGGGTTGTCTCTTTTCTTACCTCTGGGTGCCACGCTGGCATTATTGAAGATAATAGCGTGATTATAGCCAGGGTGAATTATTGAGAGTTGACTGGGGGAGGCAGAGCAAGGGAACAAGGCGAAAGGATGATATTGGTAGCAGTGACATATATAGACAGTAATTCACTAAGAGAGAGAAAGCAAAGCAGAAAAAAGAAGTGGATAGCAGAATGATGCAGAGAGCCTAAGATGAATTGGAGAAAGGAAAGGAGGCCTGTACAAATGAACACAACGTGGAGCTTTTTGGTCAGACACTTTTAATATTGCTCAAGCAGATATAGATTTGGACAGACACAGTGAGTGTGTGTGTGTGTGTGTGTGAGTGGCAAAATTAGAGACATATTGAGTTAAGCAACAAACAGCTTATTTCTCTCTCCTTTGCTTCACTGCAGTAGATTTATGGTGGTTGCAGTGGCCTTTGGGCTCCAGGCTGTTCTCAGCGTGATAACCTCCTAGCAATGCACTCCCTCTGCGCTGTCAGCATGATGCTGCACACACACACACATAGACACAGACACAGACACACGTATTAACGTGCACACATAACAACACAACAAAAGGAGGGAGACACTGGCTCACACTACCAAGTACAAACAAATGCGCAGAAGCATTTAGGCACACAGAGAGCCACACACACATACATAACTAAATCAAAGTCTTCACACAGACACACACACACAGACACGCTATCTCGATTGTCACACCCTCATGACTACAGAGTGCTTAACATCCTGCCCTTGACACTCTGCATTTAGCACAGCAAACGCTTTTCCATCTATAACAGAGATATCGATAGTATGTGTGTGTGTGTGTGCATATGTGTGATTGAGGAAAGGTGTAAGTGTCTGTCCCCCTTCAATCTTTACCCTGTGGGATAATAAGCTGTTTTCACCTCTATTCTGGATGTCTCTTTGTGTGTCTTCGTGCCATTGATTATGCTGTGTCTCTTGCATCATACATAACCTATCTCAGTTTCTGATTGGAATCAATTATTAATGTATCATTCTCCACATATTTTTCTTCCTCTCTTTGCATTCTCTGGCCCCTCAATCTTCTCTATTCCTTCCAATGTTTCGCTCTCTATATGCTTCATATTTTCCCATGTGACTTCCCCTGTTTGCTATATTCTAAGAGTTTTTTCCCACATTGCTCTGACAGTTGCTGTCTTTCTCTCTGATGTTTGTCTCGCTGGATTTCCACTGCTGTCATGGCAGGAGAGAAGTAAAGGCGCCAGAGCTGACAGCAATACAGAGAAATGGCAGGCGCTGTGGTCGCAGGGTCCATAATAACCTGTGCCTCTCTCCATCAGATCCCTGCACTGGCATCCTGACCATGGGTAAGAGGAACAACAAAGTACAGGGTGGGCCATTTATATGGATACACCGTAATAACATGGGAATGGTTGGTGATATTAAAGTCCTGTTTGTGGCACATTAGTATATGTGAGGGGGCAAACTCCTCAAGATGGGTGGTGACCATGGTGGCCATTTAGAAGTCGGCCATCTTGGATACAACTTTTGTTTTTTCAATAGGAAGAGGGCCATGTGACACATCAAACTTATTGGTAATGTCACAAGAAAAACAATGGTGTGCTTGGTTTCAACGTAACTTTATTCTTTCATGAGTTTCTGACCACTTATAAAACGTGTTTAATGTGCTGCCCATTGTGTTGGATTGTCAATGCAACCCTCTTCTCCCTCTCTTCACACACTGATAGCAACACTGCAGGAGAAATGCCAGCACAGGCATCCAGTATCCGTAGTTTCAGGTGCTGCACATCTCGTATCTTCACACCATAGACAATTGCCTTCAGATGACCCCAATGATAAAAGTCTAAGGGGGTCAGATCGGTAGACCTTGGGTGCCATTCAACTGGCCCAAGATGACCAATCCACTTTCCAGGAAACTGTTCATCTAGGAATGCTCGGACCTGGCACCCATAATGTGGTGGTGCACCATCTTGCTGGAAAAACTCAGGGAACGTGCCAGCTTCAGTGCATAAAGAGGGAAACGCATCATCATGTAGCAATTTCAAATATCCAGTGGCCTTGAGGTTTCCATTGATGAAGAATGGACCCACTATCGTTGTGCCCCATATACCACACCAAACCACTTCTTGGAGGGATCCATCCAATGTGGGTTAGTGTCAGACCAATAGCGGTGGTTTTGTTTGTTAACTTCACCATTCACATAAAAGTTTGCCTCATCACTGAACAAAATCTTCTGCGTGAACTGAGGGTCCTGTTCCAGTTTTTGTTTTGCCCATTCTGCAAATTCTGTGCACCGATCTGGGTCATCCTCGTTGAGATGCTGCAGTAGCTGGAGTTTGTAAGGGTGCCATTTGTGAGTAGCTAATATCCGCCGAAGGGATGTTTGACTGAATGCGGCGAGTGCAACGCTGTGGGCTCTTGCTGAATGAAGCTAGGACAGCCACTGATGTTTCTTCATTAGTGACAGTTTTCTTGCATCCACATTTTGGAAAATCCAACACTGAACCAGTTTCATGAAACTTAGCAAGCAGTTTGCTAACTGTAGCATGGGAGATGGGTGGTCTCGTAGGGAGTCTTGCATTGAAATCTGCTGCAATGACCCGGTTACTGCGTTCACCAGATATCAACACAATTTCAATCCGCTCCTCACGTGTTAACCTCTTCGACATGTCAATGGCTGTGAACAAAGAGAAACTTGTGAATAACTCATGAAAGAATAAAGTTACGTTGAAACCAAGCACACCATTGTTTTTTTTGTGACATTACCAATAAGTGTGATGTGTCACATGGCCCTCTTCCTATTGGAAAAACAAAAGTTGTATCCAAGATGGCCGACTTCTAAATGGCCACCATGGTCACCACCCATCTTGAGGAGTTTGCCCCCTCACATATAGTAATGTGCCACAAACAGTACTTTAATATCACCAACCATTCCCATGTTATTACGGTGTATCCATATAAATGGCCCACTCCTTAGACTTAAATTACTAAAAGTGAAATACGGTCTTTTTAAATTGTTTGTTGTCTGTAGCAAAAGAAGGGAACACCAGACGTCAACTTATCGGCTTCCTTTTTTTTCTCAGTCATTTGCCACCAGCGCTTAGGTGCAGTATTTGTAACTTAATAATAATGATAACAATTTCTTATGAAACAAAATCAACAAAGTATTAGGTGATCTTTCAGTGTCAGCTGAAAGATCCGAACAATAATCTCTTGGACATTTATGTTTCCATAAATAACCAAGAGATGTGGGAATGTAACGCAATGTAACCATATTGAAAAAAGGAGACAAAGAGGCAAAATTGGCAACAAAATAAATTATTTTATTAATAATTAAACTAAAAGAGACAGACAAGCTTCTTGCACCATCAAAGGAAAGAAAAAATTACAAAACCCAGATGTTGGTAACTAATTAAAGAAGTAAAAAAAGGTTAAATGGCCAATAACTCTCCTCTTCACAGAACAGAAGCAAGCAGCAGTAATACACAGCTCACAAGCTGCAAAACAAAAAGGCAGACTGTCACTAGGGCTCTCCTCTCTAGTGCCAGCCTTAAGCACTCTGGCCTAATTGCCAAGTAGAATCAGCTGCACTCAAGGATGGCACCTAAGGCTGGAGAGCAAGGCCCACCCACTGGGGGCAATATTACAGCAGGTCCTGCTGGGGTTATAACAATATTGCTCTCATTTACTCTGGTTATGTCTATCAACACAAGACCAATTTGTTTTTACTTGTCATGCATTTGTGGAATTGCTTAAAAAATCAAAAGAACAAAAACCTATAAACTATGTAGTTCCTCAAACAACATGAAATAGTTTCTTTTCTGTCTCTTGGGATCTAGAGAAAGCTTACAATAGGGTGCCACAGAGAGGAACTGTGGTAGGCTACTGCATAAGGAAGTCAGGAGTGACAGAGACGTTTGTGAGGGTGGTGCCAGGAATGTATGAGAACAGCAGGACGGTGGTAAGGTGTGCGGTAAGAGTGACAGTTTAGTTCAAGAAGAGTGTGAGATTAGATCAGGGATCAGCTCTGAACCCTTCTTGTTTGCAGTGGTGATGGACAGGATGACAGATGACTACTGGCAGGAGTTTCCATGTGCTATAATGTTTGTAGATGACATTGTGATCTTTATTGAGATTAGGGAGAAGGTAGAAAAGGACCTGGAGAGATGGAGGTATGAACTGGAAAGTCAGATGAGAGTGTGAATGAGAAGGAAATGTGACAATACAAGGAGTAGAAGTATTGAAGGTGGATGAGTTTAAATACCTGTGGTCAGAATACACGAGGGGGCAGGCTGGGTGGATGGAGATGTGACAGAACGATAGCAGTAAGAGTGAAAGGAAAAAGTTAGGTCGTTAGACCTGCCATGATGTATGGTTTGGAAAAGGTGACACTAACAAAAACACAGGTGTCAGAACCAGAGATGGCAGAGCTGAAGATGCTAAGATTTTCAAAATGAATATATCAGCAGGTCAGATCAGGTTGAGTGGTTTGGAAACATGGCAAAGATAGTTTGAACATGTAGAAGAACAGTAGACACTTTGGATATGGAGCTGCCCGGCAGAAGGAAAAGAGGAAAACTAGAGAGAAGACTCGTGGATATAGTCAAGGAGGAGCTGCAGAGAGTTGGTGTTACAGAAGTGGATGCGAGGGAGATGAAGACAAATGATCCGCTGTGACGACCACTAATGGGAGCAGCCCCAAAAAGAAGATAATTTGCTACAGATTATTTTCTAATAAGCTTGCACAGTAGTTGGAAGTTCTGTATTATGACTGATTCAATATAAAGATTTTTCATCACAATACCAAAACACACAGTGATGTGTTTTAATACTTTTTTCAGGGCGGAGGATGGAATATATTGGCAAACGCTGCAAACGGGGTTTAACTGTAACACATTTGTCATCAGGCTGAATTTATGCATATTCACAGGATTTGGAAAGAACAACATCTTGGAAAATATTGTTGTTTTTTTCTTTAATATTTGCTACATGCTGTAAATACATCAAGGTTATCTTAAAATCTGCTAACTCTGCCAGAGTACAGTAATTTAGCAACAGTATAAATGTTATAGTTTTTACAAAAGTTTAACAATAAAGAGGTGCACTTCGTATCGTTTGTACCTGAGGAACATTGTGCTCTGTGTTGTAGACAAGTATTATCCTCATTACTGCCGTTTGTGTTAGGCATAATAAGTGCAGACAGTAAGTATTCCCTCAAGTTTTCACCGACCAAGATAATATTAACATATTCTTTAGGTTTGCCCTCATTTGTTTCTTATTCACTATTATTGATAGACTAAACTTGTAATTCTGAAAAGACAGAATGAGATTTAAAATAAACAGCAAGCCTTTACTCTGTTTTCAGATACAGTATTTTCAATGTCAGGGGTGTATTATGCCTTCTTTCAAATGTTCTTGCATCCTGAATCCTTCATCCTTTTGAATTTCAATTCAATTCAATTTTATTCAATTCAATTTTATTTATGAGGTGCCACATTTACAACAACCTTGCCTCAAGGTGCTTTATTTTTGCTTTGACAAGATGTCTTTGTCTTGAACACAGAAAGAATGTTGAATTCTCTATTCTAACCCAATTTTATAGTACAAACAGACCATCCAAATCTGTTTTATCTGTTTTGTATGTAGCTATGCACTTACTCAAAAACCAATCTGATGATTTAGCACTGTGTTTTTCCAGGTGTCAACATGGAAGATGGAGAGAACTGGTGTTCTCAGATCAATAAGCTGCAGCAACTTTTGGATAAACTGGAGTGTCAGGTAGGAGAACTTTCCTTATGTAGGCTATATTTTAGAGTGGACAGCAAAACACTTTTCAAACTTTGAAGTATGTTATTTGCTCCCACAGTGACTAGCTCTAGTTCTTTGCTAAAATCTCAGTAGCACAAACTTGAGTTTCTACAATTCTGTGCAATGGATCTTTTGAGCATTTTAATGATTTTCAGCCCTCATGATGCTAGCTTAAACTATAAGTCTGTATAGCCACAGTCATGTCATTTACTTGTTTAATAACTGTTATTTTAAATCCTCAAATTTGCATTTTCCATTTTAATGAGCTGGATGTGATCACACGGTCAACAAGACTGTAAGGTAACTCGGTTTGCAAGAAAACATTTTAGGAATTCTGTTCATAAAAATGTCTGCACAGCTAACAATAGTTTTATCAGGTTTGATTAAAGCAGCACCAGCAACACAGTACAGAGGTCCATTTCAGGAAGTCAGAGAGACCCTGACAACCGCCAGTCACACAAGAAGAACATGTATTTCTTGACCAGTTAGCAAAAGCCTCTTAGTAATTGCTTCATTGCTGCAGTTACTTGTAATTACCATGAAAGATGCCAATTTGGCTGCAAGCACTCACCAACTTCTCTCCGAGTGGGAGTGGAACTGTTAAAGTGTGACTCAAACCAGAAATGAAGACCTTTAAAGAACAGTTGCACCTTTTGAAATGTGGTTGGCTACAACTCTGTGATCTAAGGAGATCCCAGATATAGAACTAGAAAAAGCTTCTCACATGAGAGGCGAAACATCTTCGTGAAACTTCCAAATCCAATCACTTTCCTTTCCAAGCTCTTTAGATTACCATGACCTGGATGACTGAGGACCTACACATACCTACAGCTGTGTGCCACAGCTTTTATTTTGAAGGCGAACCTTCTCTGTTTCCAGTCTGCATCACGATTTGCTAGTTTTGCTAATTAGTTAACATGTAAACTACAGATGACCGTGGCAAACTGTAGTCACAAGGAAGTTTTTGGTGCAGCACCTTATATATCACCTAGCAACAGCCACCAACCTCCAGAAACTATTCACCAACTGGTCAATTTTCCCTTGAGGCCAGTGGTTGTATCGAGTCTATTATAAATTTCTCTCAAGCAATCATATCTAACTTGGTGGACAATATGCAAATAATGGCACACAAGAAAGTGCATATATCATACATAAAAATATACCAGTGCTATTGTTTCCCTAGGTTTAATAAAGACCAAGGAACGAGACTGTAAGGTACACAGTGATCTGTACTGGACAACAAAACTGAGGAGAAAAACAAAGAACTGTGATACACAGAGTGTAAACAGTGAAGTGTAGAAGAGGCAGCATGCATGTAGATAATACCACTAGGGGTGGGTTTTTATAATCGATTTATCGATTAAAATCGATTCTGGCTTGGATAACGTAAAATCGATTCATTAAAATCCTGAATCGATTTTTTAATATAAATGTATTTTGCCCGAAATGCCAGAATCTCTGGTGAAATCTCACAAAATTTCAACAACCACCAAACAGCTAAGACAGTAAATGAGAGCAGGAACACGGATTCTGCACAAAGACTTAAACACACAGCGCGACCCGCGGATCAGAATCAGTTAGATGTCGCCTTTCTCACGGTCGGGGCTGAAAGCTGACAGCTCACTGATTCTGATCTGTCGGCGGTTCAGCGCTTTGTGTTCACGCCCTTTATGATTCTGAAGCTGTTAGTTTGATGTCTCTCCAAACAATATTGACCGAACCAGCAGCAAAAGAAGATCCAAACTACGCTTCACATAAACATCGTCATGTATTCACTCTTACTTTTACTGTTTTGCTTCGACCACAGCTCTCTCTCTCTCTCTCTCTCTCTCTCTCTGTACTGTTTTCTGCATTATTGGTTGCTTGTTACGCACAAGACTACCGTTGTTTACAGCGCTGTCGGCCGACGTTTTTTTTCCCGTTTTATATACTTCCGAAAAGAAAACCTAATTTCTGCCGTTCAATACTGAACAAATGTAAACTTTTTTAAAATTATGCAAAATGCAAAACGCTTACCGCTGTAACTTCAGAGGTAATGTTCATATGTTGATTAATGGTTTTCTTTCGTTTTTGATGTACTGCAGAATATTTTTTATAAAATCCCAGGCCAGGAAAATCGCCTTCATGTTTTTCTGTGTTTTATCCTCAGCTACTTTGACACAAAGGCATCTGCTGTGATGCTCACACCTTTGATAAAGTCTTGCGTGTGTCAGCTTCCTTTTTATAGATACAAAAATATGTAAATGTACTGATCTGAATTATAATATTTCTGACTGTCAAAATTTCCCAGATTCAAATCGAAGTGAATCGAATCAATCGAATTAAATCGAATCGTGGATCGAATCGATTCGGGACCTTGTGAATCGGAATTGAATCGATTCTAGAAATCAGTGACGATACCCAGCCCTAAATACCACCATAATCACTCTTTTACTGTCCAAATCATCTCTATAGTTATTTATATTTATTACAAAGTCTTTTAACTTGGACAGCAGCTTATAATTGTTTTAAAAATTACTGTACAAAACAATAACACTTTGTTAGTTATGACAATATATTGAATCTCTGAAGGTTAAACAAATACGACTAAAACACCTTCATTCTGTGCTATGCTGGTCTTGGTGTTCACCGACAGAAGAAATGAATGCATAACCTTCCTGTGAATACAAATATGGAGCAATCATCATCACTGAATCCATTAACTTTGTTGAACCGGTAATGGAATTAACCAAGAAATTAAAAAATATATCGGACAATAAAGCCCTTCCCACTCCTTTTTTTCTGAACATGTTTTATACTAAACAACCGGTGATGAATTATGCAGAGAATGTACAAAATAGAAATCCCTAATGCATTCCTTTTTCAAACATGATTTTGCTTCAAGCCACAGAATATTAGCCCTTATAATGAGAAATAAAACGGCTCTTTAGATTTGTGGTTGTCTCTGTAGCATCATCTATAAAATACTCACAGGACTTTAAAGCCAACATGAAAAACATTATCCAGCCAATGACGTGGAGATCCAGCTTTTTAGATCCAATTAAAATAAAACCACTCAAATAGATCCTCCAGAAAAGAGTAGAATTCTTGAAGCAGAATTCATTGAACAGAATCATATGAACAGCAAAACAGTACATCACAGTATACAGAACAGAACACATAGCAAAGCAAGTAAAGAAAACCACAGAGCACACACAGCAGAGACACACAAAGACTGACAGAATAAGGTGGAGGGAGGCATATCTGACCCTTGTTTTATAGGTGACCATAACCCCTCCTCCTGTTGCTGGGTAACTTTGTCTTTTCACTTATTTGGTTTTAAGTTTAAACTATTTGTATTTTCCCAATTTTACAAATATCAATTTAATATGTTTGTCAGTGTTTTTCAACAATCCATATATGTCGATCTTACATATATTTGTTCTCTTTTTGATCGTCGGGACTTGTCTTACATAACTTTCTGGGTTTTCTTCCCAGACCTTTATCATCCATCATTTCAATTAGTCCTTTTGACAGTTTTATGGCCAAAGTCAATTCCAAAAACAACACGTCTAGTGCCAGGTTCAAGGCAGCTGTACACGGTATAGGTATATACAAGTATAAATGATTTCAGATTATACATGTCATCAAAGAAATCCACAACAACTGCTGCTGCGGAGTCGGGGCGGTCTGCTTCTCCCCACCGCAGGGAAAAGGGTAACACAACCTGGGTCTGGGTGCAGTTCCCCCCTCCAGGGGCAAGGGTACCTAGACCCGGTTCGTAGAGTACGCTTGGGGAGTGTGATTGTGTGTACAGCGTCTCTTTATGTCTGTCTCCACGTTGGTTGAGTGTGGAGTAAGTGCATATGAGAGCATGAGGGTGGGAATGGATGTTTGTATCTGCGTGTGCCTGTATGTCTGTGTCCATATGTCAGGTTGGGTATCAGACGCCACCTCTCTGAGGACAGCTCAGGCCCTCCAAGGTTTGGAGGCCTATCTCCCCCCACCACTTCCCCTGCCGGGGGCGGACTCTCTCAGACATCGGTGCGTTGGTGGTTCTTTGTGTCCGGGGGTGGGCGTCCGGGTACACACCGGCTCACTCCTTGGCGGCTGCTTATCGGGGCCTGGAGCCTGGGGCTCGCTTGGGCCACTTCGGAGGTCGAAGTGGCCCAAGCGACCGAGCCCCCCACCTCTCGGCCGGGGGCTCGGTCACTCAGGCACAGCTGGCTGCCGGCGGAGCTCACGGGCACGTCACTGCAACCCCCCCTGGCTTCTGCTCCGTGGCTGCTGGGTGACCCCTCATCTGGGACTCTCCTCAGCTCTTTCTGGGACAGTGGCACGGCTGCCCCTCTGTTGGTCTTCTTTGGTCTCTTGTGTTCTGAGGGCCTCTGGATGTCTGGAGTTTTGATCTCCTCCATACCTGCTTCATGCCCTGGAGGACGGGGCAGTGGCCCCCCACACCCTCTAGCAGATCATTACATGAAGGAACCTTTTAAGAAAACAAGCGCGTCCATGCTCACAGGTGTACACACGGGTGATCACACACACAAACTACACCCTTTTTGGCTCCTACCTCAATGCACACTGTGCTGTCGATCTTATTCTGTTGGTTTTTGTTTTTTGCCCTTCTCCCCCGTCCCTCTTCTCAACTGTTTTTCTTTCCCTCTTTCTTTCTCCCTTTTCTTTCCCCCAGTCAAGTCTGTCCCGTATTCAGCAAGTGAAAATAAAATAAAGAATAAAAGGTGAATCAAATGGACCATTACGGCAAAGCTGGGATGGTCAATTTGGTAAAGAAAATCCGTTGGGCATCTTTCTTCGCCTTTAGACAATAATTCTGATGGCAAAAGAGCCAAACGGGACAGGCAAAAAAAAAAAAAAAAAAAAAAAGAAATCCACAACAACTAGACCATTTAATATTGTTTTTTTTATCAGTATGCAACCAGGTGCCTACTTTCAAGAAAGATGTAGAAAAACAGTCCAAACATGGAGTATATTTTCAATCAGAAATGTTTCTAAATGTTTCTTTTCTAAATGGAAGTCTACAGTCTTTGTCTGTCAAACATCACATCATGTGACCCATTCTCACTACATCATCCCAAACCCTTTTTCACGCTCTACTGCCTCATCTTACGCTCCATCTCCTTTCTTCTGTCTGTTCTTTTGTTTATTAACTCCTGTTTTTCACGGTTTCTAATGTTCATCCTTTCACTTGGACCATTTTTCTCTCTCCTGTCCTCAGTTTTGTCAACTCAGAGAGACTCAGAGAGCAATATCAAAGCAATTCATAACCTGCAGGATGTACTGAGTGCAATATCCATCCCCACACCTCAGTGCTGCCAGCATCACACACTTCTTCTGTCCATCTCCCTCATATTCGCTGCTCTCTCAAATGCAGCAGAATGAGTCTGTGCTTCACAGGTCATGTTTTCTGTGTTTGCACATGTGCACACACAAGAACCGCAACCTTTATCACAGAGAGCTTGTTGTTCTTTTTCATTTATTGTATTTTATTATCAATAACGTAATACTCTCATAGACTACATTCATCACTAGGATATGGTTCCAAAAATTGAAAGTGATAGATTTTCTATTCTCTACTTGTTACCTTTATTACCCTGTTTTGGAAAAGTAGCTGTTGTGAAAGATTGCGACAAATTACATAAAACCGAAGAAAAATCAGATCGTGCACTGTGGAAAAAAAATGTATCCTATTTATCAGTTCTTAGACACCTGTGCAAATAAATGTGTAAATGAGGTTATTTGGTGTATTTTTTGTTCATTTTATAACTTCTGCATTGTTATATAATTAAAAACTATAATAATATAATTAAAAATGCCAAAGTAACCTTTTACTTTTTTTATTATTGTAAATGCAATATGGGAGTTTAGCTTTGTTTCAAGTATCACTCTGATTTATTTATTTTTTTTAAGTTAAACTGATCTTTAATACTGAGAGACATTAACTTCTTCTCTTATCTGTTACCTTCTTCTTTCAGAGTCCCAAGTTGGAGCCACTTAAGGAGGACACACTGGCCAGTACATACAAGTCTGTAAGTCAGCACTGAAGCAGAATTTTTGTATTTTTCTTGTGACCTCCTTATAGGCTGGTACAGGACTTCAAGGTGAAGTTTTACGTTTTTGTCACTAAAAAAACACACAAACAATAAAAAAAACTGTTTGCATACTGTTTTTTTTATTGTTTGTGCCACAAATTCTGAAATATGATATTTTTGTGGCTGAAGCCACTGCAGCTTTACAGGATGACTCTGTCTATACTAACAGTATCTTGATTGACCTCTGCTCATTAAAACAGCTCTAGTTGAATAGCAAATATTTTTTTCTCGTATGTGCATTACTCAACATAAACACAATACATGGATATACAGAATTGGATCATCTTGGGTTTTTTTTTCTCTATCCCATCTCATGAAGTTTATAATACTACAATAACTGCTACCAGTCATTCAAATCAATCGTGTATTTTGTTTTGTGTAATTGATAAAATGTTATACAGGAAAAATTTTAAAAAGCAAGTTGTGATGCTGTCACGATCCTGGGTCTTATGACCCAGTGTTTTGAGTTTAGTTTATTTGGATGTTTATATGATTAAGCTCATGAGTTTTTATAGTTCTTTGTTATTAGATTCCCCTTGTGTCTTCCAACCCCTGTTAAGTCTCCCCTGCTCATTCATGTCACAACTTCAGGTATCTATGTCAGTTCACCATGTTTAAGGTTTTTTCATGTTTAGTTTTAGTTCACCCAGTTTAGGTTATTGTTTAGTTTCACCAATGCCCTTTTGTTTGTACCCTTTTTGCTAGCCTCAATAAACGGCTTGTTTTTTGTTAAATCCACACCACGTTCAGTTTTTGGTCTGCGTTTGAGTCCTCTTTTGCAAACACATACAGTCTGCCCCAGCCAGACTGTGACAGATGATTTGTTTTCTCAACACTTTCTTATTGAATCAAGAATAAGAGAGAGTCATTTCTAAATTGTCTGATTTGAAAAGGTAACATCTGGACAAAAGAAGGCTGACTCCAGATCCAATTAATAGATAAGAGAAACACGCACAGATGATGAGGTTTTAACCTTTAGTTACAGGTTAGCTGGTGATAGTTATATAAGAATTTTTATAACAATAATAGAAAGGTAAATGTCTGTTGTAAGATGTATAATTGGCAGATTGTCTCCTTTTTGACTTCTTTTAGTGTTGGAGTTTAGATCTTCTGCTTGTAACAAGTTCAAAGAGTCTTAGTCATTAGTCCTAAATCACAAAAGTTTCTCACCTTTTTTAATGTGTTAACTCTTAGAGCTGAATATCATTTTTCACCTGACAATGTAGAGCAATTTTTTGCTCTCTGGAACAATGAAAAAACGCAGTAATCGCATTTGGTAGAAAATAATACAGTGAAATTACTTTACAAGGATTCTGTATGCGTCATCCGCTTTTAAATATTACGAGCACTGTAACTTATATAATAGGCAATACCATCCACCTCCATCTGACTCGGGTAGTGACAAAAAAAACTCCATTGACTGGATGCACATTACATTTCGAATTAAGGTATGTCTCAGTGTACATTCGTCCATTTTATTGAGCTGTAGGATGGACTCACTGTAACTTCAAATTGCTGGGAGAGAAAAGTGGAGAGGATGTTGATTCAGTGCACTGGCAGACCAAATGGTAAACATGGCCTGAGTTCAAGCCCAGAATGATTTGCTGCCATTTGCAGGATTGTTCCCAGGTACATCAATCTCTAAGGAACAAAAATGATTTTTTTGGTCTTTTTTCTCCTCTCTTATTGAAAGTCGATAGACTGCCGTGGAAAGCATTTAAGAAACTTGAGATGTGTTTTCAGAATAAAAAGCCTTCAGCTCTTGTTGTCAGTATATAAAGAAAGTGGCAAAGTACTGAGGAGTCATGGCAACATAGGTATTGTAGCCCAGCTCTAGTATCAGTATCTGCAATCACTTTCTGGTATTTTAAATTGTGAAATGATTATGAATTTCATTAAAAAATTTGAATAAAGCACCAAATCCACACTTTTAAGCTTAAATTTCAAAACTTACATTTAACTACTGATTTTATCTACTGTTCTGATTTTATCTGTTTTGATTTTATATACTGTTTTGTTTGTTTGTTAATTAGTTAGTTTGTTTGTTTGCTTGTTTTAATCAATTTTAAATCATGCTTTTTATTTGTTTTTGTTTCTAATGTCTCTGTAAAGCACTTTGAATCACCTTGTTGTTGAATTGTGCTATATAAATAAACTTGCCTTGCCTTGCCTAAAACCAGAATTTTGGTAACATTCACAATCACAACCAAATCTACTGAAGTGAGAGTAATGCTAAGTGAAATAACACTTTGAATTTATTTGTCATCTGGTGTGATGGATGGTGATATCAGTACATATTTGCTCTGAAAGTATCCATCTTGATGCCATCTATCCTCATGCCTGCGTTGACTTTTAATTTTTGTAACCAAATGTATCACATACTGCATAACCTAAACCCCATATCCAAATGCTAACCTACCCTTAACCTAATGTAAACGTCTCCTCTAACAATCTATTGTGAACCCCAACGCTAGAGCTGACCACCTTAAACATATGTCATCATCCTAAACATACAAATCTCAAAAAGGTCCTCACAAAGACAGACATACAAGGGCACAAACACACAGAGTGAGATCTTTGGTCATTTAATCTCTTTTTTTGTCCCTTCCTCTGTCTGATGTCTTATTGCCAACAGAATATCCTGCTGGTTCAGAGGCAGATGTCAGTGACTGATGTCAATCTGGACAATTTCCGGAAAGTTCTGAAGAGCTACATTGACGCCACCTCAGCTCACTCTGACAACATGCAGTGAGTGTCTTGCTAGTTTCCAGGAAAAGCAATGCATGTTTGATTCAAAGCATGGGACTCTGCTGCTGTGAAAACTGCTGGAGCACTGAGCAATTGCCAGTATACGTGGTCCATAACTGTGAGCAGCATAATACAAGTTACATCTAAAATAATAACGATTTACTGGTTCAAAAGTGACTATATCGCTTACATAAATAAAAAAAGACTTTGGAACTTGGTTTTGATGTTGTGCTTGTCTTGCTTAATTTTAATGACATCCCTCAAAAGATTCAAAGTTTTCGTGTACTTCATCCCTGCTGAGTGCAAACTCTGTTTCACTTTGTATCTTCTTCTTGCCCCACTCTACTTTTCGTCTCGATCTTGCTGTCAGTGTGTCCGTTCAGAAGCTCCCAGGAAAGTCGTGTTACATAATGTATGAGTTCTGGCAAGACCGCCTCTCCTGGATGAGGTCAGTATGGTGTGTTTGTGTGTCCATGCGTGTGCGTTTGTGTGTTAGATATTGGCAGACGGTTTGGCACTCTTAACTTTTTGATGGAAATGTTCCCCACCACTGAAGATGAGCAGATGGCCCAGCCCTCAGTTCGCATATTCAAACACAGATACACAGACGCACTAAAACATACACACACGAGAGAGCAGCTTAAATGCTTTAAAGGGTATCTGTGCTGCACACATATCAATGAATATATTAATTTATCAGTTGGAACATTTCAAGAAAAAAATCCAAAAGACTTTTGGTAATAAGGGATTTTTTTCTTTGTACGTGCTCATATTTATTCAGTTTTTGAAACCTTTAAAACATGATGTCGCAGAGAAAATCAATAAACTGTTGTTTTATTTGCTGCTAATATGTACATGAAAGATTAAAAAAAATGGTATTTTCATTAATATCAAGTCTGCCACGATGTAGTTCAACAGAAATCAACAGCTGATTGACACACAGGTCTGTTTTGTTCTGTTGTTGTCTGTGTCCACAGCTATCTTCAGTCTAACAGCAGTAAAGACTTCCAACGCTGCATTATTGATATGTTGGAGGATGCTGAAGTAGTATCCACTATGTTGCTCCCAGGTTTGTATATGTGAAACTAAAATGATACTATTCTAGAAAACCTGCAATCTCTGCTTAATGTGCAATCAGTGCATGAAAAATGTGGCCAAACCTCCAAAATTGTGAAAATATTTGTATGAAAGCCACATATATTTATGCTGTCATTTTAAATCTGATTTATATGTGTGCTTGTCCCTAGAAAAATACCCTGAAGATATTTATAGTCTACATACATCACGATATGTTTGAGCTGCTTGATGATGATGCCTATTTATGACTCATTCAGTCCATTTTTGGCATCTAAGCAGATGCATTTTAGACTTTTTCCAACTGAGAGAGCGCTAGCTGCTCTTGCTTTTCTTTATATCCATTTGCTCACTGGTTCTATGATCTGTCATTCTTCTGATGATTTCATGGCAGTTGTTTGGTCAGGTTACTCAAACAGTTTCCCTATTTCCCCTTTTTTTAGGGATTTCTCTAGAAAAATAACCTGCCTGGATATGAGAAGTGTAAATCATATATTGTGCTCCTAGTATCCAGGTTACATTGCATGGCTTTAAAGACTTGGTGTTCATCATGTCATTTTGTCTGTAAGAAGTGAAACATTCACACTGTTCACCTGGCTCTGCAGTTACTATACAAGAAATGAATGCACTCAAAGGATCTATCACTCTAGAATAAAATAGTTTGGCAATCACCTTGCAACTAATCGCTGATTTTTTTACAAGTTTTTTGGCGACTAACTGGTTGCTTGGACATTGATTGTGCAACACCATTGATCTCTAGGACACCATTTTCAGGGAGGCAGGACCTAATGGGAGTCTTTAAACAGCTGCAGGCCAGCTTGGACAGACTGCTATCACTTTCAGAGAGATTGGCTTAGAAATAATTTACAATTGCCTCCAGAGTGCACGCTGCAGGCAATCTGTGTTAGTCTGCACCAACAACACATCTAGGATGAGTCTCTTTGCACTTGGGGACTCACCTCAAGTGGTTGTATTCTTGTTATATTCATATATAAAAGCGAGGTTGCTGAGCTTCTATGTCAATTTGCAGTTAAATGGTTGTCCTGCAGCAGCTATGTCAATAGTTAATATTAATAGTTAAGTTTAATGTGAATTTCTGTGTATTTAGAAGGCAACATATATGTGATTTTTTATCAACCATTTCAAAGGCCAGTGTGATTGGAGCTTAATAGTGTTTGGAGTAATGGAGCATTTTCCCTCAAAACTCAAATAGTTGCTACTGGTGTTCATCAGAAGTGAACCTACATTTTATTTATGATTTTCACTGTGCTAGCGCGACTGTTGTGCGCGAACAGACGATGCTAACTAATAGAAATACTAGATAACTATTCACCCCTGTATCTGGTATCCCTGTAACTAGTACTGTGGTCATTTAACATTAGCTGAAAGTAAGTTTAGTTACTGTGTTAATCACTCTAAAGGTGTTTACTAAGTTAATACATTAGGTTTAGATGTTTAAGGTGCACTAAAGTGTCACCCTATGCATATGTGAGCACATTCATAATTCCAGACATTAATTCATTTATAGTGCAAAATAATGGATTGAATAATGGAAAATAAAAATAAAAATTCTATAACTAGCCTAAAGGAGATGCAAACACTAGATAACATGTTTGCAAGTCACAGAAATCAGGATAAGGTAAGTGCGAGATATATTGGGGTGACCGTGGTTCAGGGGGTTGGGAAGCTCATCTTGTAACTGAAAGATTGCTGGTTCGATCCACAGCTGTCTTG
Organism: Neolamprologus multifasciatus; assembly: GCF_963576455.1. Lineage (NCBI taxonomy): Eukaryota > Metazoa > Chordata > Actinopteri > Cichliformes > Cichlidae > Neolamprologus > Neolamprologus multifasciatus. Next base: position 6,047,583 of record NC_140443.1, on the reverse strand, counting down.
GTTGTTGTGTCCTTGGGCAAAACACTTCAGCTACCGGTGAAGTGCCGATGGCGCGATATGGCACCCTCACTTCCTTTTTTTTTTTTTTTTTTTTTTTTTTTTTTTTGCCTGTCCCGTTTGGTTCTTTTGCCATCAGAATTATTGTCTAAAGGCGAAGAAAGATGCCCAACGGATTTTCTTTACCAAATTGACCATCCCAGCTTTGCCGTAATGGTCCATTTGATTCACCTTTTATTCTTTATTTTATTTTCACTTGCTGAATACGGGACAGACTTGACTGGGGGAAAGAAAAGGGAGAAAGAAAGAGGGGAAGAAAAACAGTTGAGAAGAGGGACGGGGGAGAAGGGCAAAAAACAAAAACCAACAGAATAAGCAGAAGAAAAAAAAAAAAAAAAAAAAAAAAAAATACATATATCGATCACCTGGATCACCTGTTGAGAAAGAAAAAAGAAAACAAGCAGAAGAAAACGAGAGTAATACAATAAACCACATCACAATGATATATGGGAATATGACAGTAAATACTAAATATTAAACATTATTGTGCAGCACGTAAGATCGACAGCACAGTGTGCATTGAGGTAGGAGCCAAAAAGGGTGTAGTTTGTGTGTGTGATCACCCGTGTGTACACCTGTGAGCATGGACGCGCTTGTTTTCTTAAAAGGTTCCCTCATGTAATGATCTGCTAGAGGGTGTGGGGGGCCACTGCCCCGTCCTCCAGGGCATGAAGCAGGTATGGAGGAGATCAAAACCCCAGACATCCAGAGGCCCCCAGAACACAAGAGACCAAGGAAGACCAACAGAGGGGCAGCCGCGCCACTGTCCCAGAAAGAGCTGAGGAGAGTCCCAGATGAGGGGTCACCCAGCAGCCACGGAGCAGAAGCCAGGGGGGGCTGCAGTGACGTGCCCGTGAGCTCCGCCGGCAGCCAGCTGTGCCTGAGTGACCGAGCCCCAGGCCGAGAGGCCGGGGGCACCCCACCTCCGAAGTGGCCCAAGCGAGCCCCAGGCTCCAGGCCCCGATAAGCAGCCGCCAAGGAGTGAGCCGGTGTGTACCCGGACGCCCACCCCCGGACACAAAGAACCACCAACGCACCGACGTCTGAGGGAGTCCGCCCCCGGCAGGGGAAGTGGTGGGGGGAGATAGGCCTCCAAACCTTGGAGGGCCTGAGCTGTCCTCAGAGAGGTGGCATCTGATACCCAACCTGACATACAGACACAGACATACAGGCACACACAGATACAAACATCCATTCCCACCCTCATGCTCTCATATGCACTTACTCCACACTCAACCAACGTGGAGACAGACATAAAGAGACGCTGTACACACAATCACACTCCCCAAGCGTACTCTACGAACCGGGTCTAGGTACCCTTGCCCCTGGAGGGGGGAACTGCACCCAGACCCAGGTTGTGTTACCCTTTTCCCTGCAGTGGGGAGAAGCAGACCGCCCCGACTCCGCAGCAGCAGGGAGGCCCCACACTCCGGACCCCAGTCGGACGGCCAACTCCTCCTCCTAGCCCCCCTGCTCCAGCAGAAAGCAGAGAACGAGGGTGAGAGAAGACTCCTAACCTCCCTCCACCCGCTCATTGTAGTGTTGATGTATGTGTGTTCTAAGGTGCGTTTAAAACCCAGGAGGGCATGGAGCTACCTGCCAGAGAGCAGCAGGTAAGCGCATAGTCCCTCCTGCTAGCCCTCAATGTCTACGTGTATTTAAAATTGAGAGGTGGGCAACGACGCCGGGGGTGAGGTGTACACCCTGATGGTAATTGGGATTCCGTGTAGCGTGCCCACCCCCAAGATCCTATATTTATGTGTAATGAGAATGTGAGTAATGTGAATGTCTAAGTTGCGGGATAAAATTGAGGCAGAGGCAGCCAGAAGGGGACAGAGGGGGGGGGGGGTTACCTCCTCTGCACCCTGGTGACACACCCCCACTCCAAGGCCCTGCATGTGTGGGTGGTTGTGGTGGAGCGGGAAGAGGGAGGCAGCTGGAGATGGGGAGGGAAGGAAGGGAGGAGCAAGTGACCCCTCCCTGGGGCCAGCTCCCCCGCTGACCCCAGTAGGCACCCCCATACTCCGCGACCCACCAGGGAAGGGGGGCCCAGGCCCATCCGAACCGGGGCCCAGCGCAGCGGCGCCGCCCGGCCCCACAGAGCCCGGGGCAGTCCACTCAACCCCACAACAGAGAAAACTGCACCCACCCCATCATCCACTCATCTTCCAGACTACATAAGACAATAGACGCCCAGGCTGAGATCTTCCTCCACCTCTCCTGTATCTCCCCCTCTTGCAGAGAGAGTTCCTGAGAGAGGAAAGCCCCTGCAAGATGTGACAACCCCCCCCCCACCAGTTGAAGAGCCCCCCAGCTGGCTCGGCGCACCGGCGGCACCCTGCGCCAGTGGCGGGCCCCCATATACCCACCGGCCCACAACCCCGGCAACACACCAACCAGGACCCAGGTCCCCGAGGCCCGGCCAGGGCCCCAGGCCAGAGCCGGAGCGCCCCCAGAACCTCACGCCCGTCCCGGACCCACCCAGGGGCAGCCAGGCTACCAGGTCAGTAACCCCCGTCCGTCAGCACAGACCCTCCCCTAGCCCCGCTGCACGTAGCCACGAGGAAGCCGTCACCTAAGAGCCAACAGAGCCCCTAATTGGCCATGACCGCTACCCCGGGTTGAGCCCCCCAAGGAAGATGCTCCTGGGGAACCCCCCGACGCCCCAAGCCTGACCCTACCCCCACACCAATCACAACAGTGAAGGCGAGACCAAAATATGACCCCCCACCCCCACTAGGTGATGGAGCTGATCAGAGGAGCCCAGAGCGATTGATCTGATGTGGTGGCAGAGGCTGTATCAAGACTAATGTAATCTAATAGATAATTTCTATATTGGTTAGAATTAAGATTGTTTTTATTTTTCCAGTTCATGAGGACTGTTTTCTTGGCTATGCATAGAGCAGTGAAAACCATATGGGCTATATTCTTTTCTGAAGTGACATTATCTAAGCTGCCCAACAAACACACTAAGGGGGAAGTTGGAATGTTACATTTCAGACACTTTGATAAGTCTTCACATATCTCGCGCCAAAACTTCTGAACTGGTGGACAGAACCAAAGAGCGTGGATATAATTGTCCGGTGAATTGGTTTGGCAGTGTGAGCAGTTGTTGGTAGATGCAAAGCCCATCTTGAACATCCGATGACCTGTATAGTGCACTCTATGTAGTATTTTGTATTGAATTAATTGAAGACTGGGATTTCTGATTAGATGAAAGGTTTTTAAGCAAATCTGAGACCAGAAGTTTTGGTCTAAGTTAACTGATAAATCCGCTTCCCATTTTGCAATAGGAAGTGATATTGATTCATCTGTTTTAGAAAGCATTCTGTATATTTTGGATAGTAATTTGGGGGTTTTAAGAGTAAAAAATTGAACCACACTTGGTGGTGTTTGTAGTTCAACTTGACCCAGTTTAAATTTCTTTTTTATTATGGATTTAATTTGTTGATATTCTAAAAATCTTTTCTTGTTGATCCCATATTGTGTAACTAGTCTGTCAAATGAAATAAATTCTGTTCCTTCTAGTATATGTTCTACATATTTGATTCCTTTACCATTCCAATCTGAAAAGTTTATCATATTATTGTTTTGTAATATGTCAGGGTTGTTCCAGATAGGTGTACGTTTGCATGGGATTAATGAAGACTCTGTCAACTTCAGAAACTCCCACCATGCTGTCAGAGAAGAGCTGATGTTGATGCTTTTGAAGCATTCATGTCGTTGGATGTTTGAGCTGATAAATGGTAGATCTGAAATCTCTAGATTATTGCAAAGTGCTTGTTCTACATCTAGCCAAGGTTCATCTAAGAGGGTATGTTTTAGCCATCCTGAGATAAACTGAAGCCTGTTGGCTAAGAAGTAGTGCTGAAAGTTAGGTAGTTCTAATCCTCCTTTATCCTTGGTCTTTTGTAGTGTTTTTAAGCTTATACGTGGGGGCTTATTTTTCCAAAGGAATTTGGACATATATGAATCTAGAGATCTGAACCAATCTTGCGGCGGTTTAGTTGGGATCATTGAGAATAAATAATTTATTTTTGGTAATACCATCATTTTTATAGCAGCAACCCTTCCCATGAGTGATATGGGTAGACATTTCCATCTAGCCAGATCACCTTCTACTTTCTTTAAAAGTGGGGTATGGTTTAATTTAGTTAGATCTGCAAGCTTGGGAGAAATATTAATACCTAAATATTTTATATTTCCCGATTGCAGTGGAGTAGAAGAGGAATTATGGAAGCAGCAATTAATAGGAAGGACTGTAGATTTTGACCAGTTAATTGAGTAATCTGATATTCTTGCAAAAGAGTTTATCAATTCAATCACCCCAGTGATATTGGTTTGTGAATTTTGGAGAAAGAGTAACACATCATCAGCATAAAGGCTGATTTTATGTTCTACGTTCTTGCATTTTATGCCCTTAATTGCTGAATTCTGTCTAATTGCTGCTGCTAGTGGTTCGATAAAAATTGCAAACAGTGAAGGGGAGAGTGGGCATCCCTGCCTGGTGCCCCTCAGGAGACATAAGCTGGAGGATGTCTGGTCATTTGTTCTGACACAAGCTGTTGGGGAATTATATAATATTTTTAACCAGTTGATGAAAGAAGATCCAAAACCAAATTTGTGTAAAGTTGCAAATAGAAATTTCCAGTTAACTCTGTCAAACGCTTTTTCTGCATCTAAGGAAAATATTGTAGTTTCAAGGTTTTTACTGTATGAGTAGTCTATCAAATTAAGTAATCTACGTGTATTTGTTGATGAGTGCCTACCTTTTATGAAACCAGTTTGGTCAGGATGAATTAAGAGGGGGGTTATTTTCTCTAGTCTCTTCGAGAGAGCTTTGCAGATTATTTTGAGGTCTACATTAATAAGGGATATTGGACGATAGCTTGAGGGATATACAGGGTCTTTGCCTGGTTTTAGCAGGAGATTAATGTTTGCAGAATTCATATTTGATGGAAGTCTGCCCTTTTCTTTGATTTCTAACAACGTTCTGTAAAAAACTGGTGCTAGAATCTTCCAGAATTCTTTGTAGAATTCTGCAGGAAAGCCGTCTGGACCTGGAGCCTTATTATTGGACATATTTATCAGGGCTTCCTGGAGTTCACCTGATGTCAGTGGCGAATCCAGTGCCATTGCTTGAGATTCTAATAATTTTGGGAGAGTTATGTTGTCTAAAAATTGATCAATTTCCTTTTTAGATGGGTTTATTTGTGGTGAATACAACGTTTTATAGAAATCCCTGAAAATGTTGTTTATTTGTTTCGGTTCATATATTGTGTTCCCAGATGAATCTTGAACAGCACATATAGTTGTTTTTTCTTTATTTATTTTTAACTGGTTTGCTAGAAATTTACCGGATTTATTACTATGTTCATAATTTTGTAAGCGTAGTCTTTGTACTAAGAATTTTGTTTTTCTATCAATTATCTCATTTAATTCTAGTTTTGTTTTGCGTATTTTGTTCAATGTTTCCTGATCTTGGTGGGACGCGTAGGCTTCTTCTAGTGATTTGATGTTTTTTTCTAATTCCTGAATATTTTTGTTTTCTTTTTTCTTTTTATGTGATGAGAAAGAAATTATTTTACCTCTCATCACAGCTTTCCCTGCTTCCCATAAAACAGAAGCTGATGTTCCGGGAGTGTCATTAAAGTCTAAATATGAAGTCCACTCTTTTTTAAAATATTTAATAAAGTCTTCATCATTAAGCAGTGATGTATTAAATCTCCAGTTTTTACTTGGCATAGTATTATTCTTGTGCATTAGTGTTAGAGATACAGGAGCATGATCGCTGACAGCTATAGGATGAATCTCAATGTCTGAAATGTCGCTCAGCAGTGAGCTGCTGACCAAAAAATAATCCAGACGAGAGTAGGAGTGATAAACATGTGAGAAAAAAGTATATTCCTTACTGGTGGGGTGAAGGGAGCGCCATGCATCGCAAAGACCAAAGTCGCTCATATACTGTTTGATTATATTTGTGGACTGCCAATTACGCTGAGTTCCTGCTGTATTGAGCCTATCCATTTCTTCATTCAGTCCAAGGTTGAGGTCGCCTCCAAGCACAAGTGTGCCATCTAAGTGTTCAGAGAGTGCACTGAAAAAACCGTGAAAGAATGAGGGATCATCAACATTTGGACCATATACACTTACAATACATAGATTTTTATCAAGTATAGATAGTTTAATGATTAAGAATCTGCCCTCTGGATCTATAACTGTATCGAGTACTGTGAAATTAATTTTTTTATGAATTAAAATTGCTACTCCCCTTTGTCTAGAATTATAACAGGCTGAGAACACATTAGGAAACTCAGGTGTTTTAAGTTCATTCGAACCTCTAAGAGGTCTGTGGGTCTCTTGTAAAAGGACAACATCTGCCTGTAGTTTTTTGAGTTGGTTAAATATTTTTAACCTCTTTTCTCTGGAGCCAGCTCCATTTACATTCCATGTAACGAATCTTAGTGCACCCATAGATGTCTGTGCATAACTAGGGGTGTACTCTGTGTGTGTCGCTTAGACAGGTGGAGAGAATATATCACTTGTTCATAAATAAGGAGAGGGAGAGAGAGAAAAAATGTGTGGCGAGATGCTCCCCGAGTCTGACTATGTGTTTGCATATTTACTAATATGAGTATGCTTGGCTTAAGTGTGTGTATCCTGTAGGTCTGTGTGCGCTGTCTGACTGATGTAAATGTGCTGCCGTTGAGCGCATGACTGTGCGTGATCGTGCAGTGAGTAAGTGTCGAAATAAATGATGTTGTTTGTGGAAGAGTGTGGAAGCAGGTGATCGAAGCAGTGAAAGAAATAAAGAAAGAAACCAAGGACGAGGGTGAGCAGCATAAAAACAAGAGGGGGAAAAGAGAGGAAAAAAAAAAAAAAAAAAAAAAAAAAAACGAGAAGAGAGAAAAGAAAACGTAAACATTCCAATTAAATCACTGACGGAGAGTGACGGTGTTAATATTGCTATGAAATCACACTTAAGATGTGATTTGATACCGGTAAGTTAAACAAATGTTAATCCAAGTTAGTGTGAGTGGATAGGGAAAGGGTGTAGCGGATTCTTATCTGGTCTGAAGTTAATACAGCCACGGAGTGATGTTGGGGTCGCGGTGGAGCTGTCCGTCCACGTACAGCCGGTCCACAGCGATGACAGCGCGGGAGCCTTTCTGGATGAAGCCGCGTCGAAGTGGGAAGAGGACCCTGCGTCGTTCCAGGATCTCTTTGGGGAACTGATCGTTCACGCTGAAGTCCGTTCCTTTTAATTCCCTGCCGCGGCTTTTCACATGTTGTTTTTGTTTGAAGTGGCCGAATTTGGCCACGATAGGACGTGGTCTCCCGGCCGTAGCCCGAATGGGGCCGAGGCGATGCACCCTATCGAAGACGATGTTCTTCACCATGTCCTCCGGCAGCTTCAGGTGGGTTTTGATGAAGCTTTTTACCGTGGTCTCCGCGTCCTCTCCAGCGGCTTCTGGAATACCAGAAAATACTAGATTATCACGCATGCTACGAGCTTGTAGATCAATAACCGTTTCTTTTATTTTTTTATTTTCTCTATTTAGCTGAGTAACATTTTCTGTGAGAGATTTCACCGACTCCCTTAGCGTGGCATTTTCAGCAGCGAGCGTTTCCACTTGCTGCTGGCTGAACTCCAGGGATTCTCGCAAGCATTTAAATTCCCGGTGAAGAATCTCCACCAGGGACAGCCTTGCGTCGAAACTGGACAATCGCTTGTCGATTGACTCCAGTATGTCGGCAATATCTTTGCCAGCTGGCGATGTTGTGCCGGGGGAATCTGCCGGGCGTTGTCTTTTCGACGACGGCGTCTCAGATTTGGCCGGGGAAGCTGTACTCTGGGCCTTCTTCATCACGAGATCCTGAAAGCACTGATCAATATAATCTTGGAGAGCGTCTAAACTCTCCCCGTTGTTCTCCAGGGTGTTGGAGATAATTTAGACAAATATTGTTAGTTATGAGACAATTGATAAGTGTATTTGGTAATACTGAAGCTTAAAGAAATTTGTTCAAATCTAAACTACCATTTGCTTTAATTTTCCGCCAAAATCTCCGGCGTCTGACGTCAGTTACAACATTAGTCGCTTACCTTGACTGTCACTTCCGCCTCTGACTGCCACTTCCGCCTCCTCAACCTAAGCTAAGCTTAAGCTTGCTACTGGTGTTCATCAGAAGTGAACCTACATTTTATTTATGATTTTCACTGTGCTAGCGCGACTGTTGTGCGCGAACAGACGATGCTAACTAATAGAAATACTAGATAACTATTCACCCCTGTATCTGGTATCCCTGTAACTAGTACTGTGGTCATTTAACATTAGCTGAAAGTAAGTTTAGTTACTGTGTTAATCACTCTAAAGGTGTTTACTAAGTTAATACATTAGGTTTAGATGTTTAAGGTGCACTAAAGTGTCACCCTATGCATATGTGAGCACATTCATAATTCCAGACATTAATTCATTTATAGTGCAAAATAATGGATTGAATAATGGAAAATAAAAATAAAAATTCTATAACTAGCCTAAAGGAGATGCAAACACTAGATAACATGTTTGCAAGTCACAGAAATCAGGATAAGGTAAGTGCGAGATATATTGGGGTGACCGTGGTTCAGGGGGTTGGGAAGCTCATCTTGTAACTGAAAGATTGCTGGTTCGATCCACAGCTGTCTTGGTTGTTGTGTCCTTGGGCAAAACACTTCAGCTACCGGTGAAGTGCCGATGGCGCGATATGGCACCCTCACTTCCGTCAGTCTGCCCCAGGGCAGCTGTGGCTACAACTGTAGCTTACCTCCACCAGTGTGTGAGAGTGAATGAATAGTGTAATTGTGAAGTGCTATATAAATGCAATCCATTATTATCATACGCCTGTTTTCTTTCAGACACATGCATAAATATAAAAAAAAAGTCAATCATGAACACATTTAGAAAAGCGATTTTCTGTGTGACGCACATATTTACTTTGTTTGTCATCACATCGCTGACTCCTCAACACATGGAAAAGTCCAGCAGAGGCTGCAGTGGGTCTCATCTCATTTCTCTCGTCTTCACATTTGAATAACAAGCTACAGGAAACAAATAAAAATTCTTCAGAAACCAATGCTGTTAATATTTATTTCCGCCTCTTAGCTCCATTGCAGTGCTGATTTAACTGTGTGGGATGTATGGGTTGTGCTTGTTACTAGGTTACCGTACACAGTTGTTTACATCCACATCTCTGACTGGTATGTCACGTAAGCTTGCTGACTATTAAAGGCTTACGGTACTGATCAAATATCTTGAGCCACCCCTCGTTTCTTTGAATTTTTCTAGGAAAAAGAAAAGTAGGTTCAGCGGTTTATTGAAATGTGCAAATATACATGACATGAGGGGAAAACAGAGGGATTCTAACAAGCTTAAAAGTCAATATTTGGTATAAATTGTGTGAACTCTCTTAGGTCAGCTTTCTGGCAATGTCTTAAAGTAGTCTTAAGGAACAGTTTGCCAGACTTCTAGAAGGACATTCAAAGCTCTTTTTTGCATGTTGGCTGCTTTTTGTTCTGTTCTCTGTCAAGATGATTTCACGCTGCTTCAATAATGTTGAGGTCCAGGCTCTGGGGAGGTCTGTCAATGGGTCCTAGCGTTCCATTGTGTGTTTTTCAGGTATTATTTAATTGGATTGTCAGTAAGTTTATGATCATTGTCATGATAAAAAGTTTCTTAAGGACATGATGTTCAGTAACTGTTCAGCTGCTGTAGATATTTTCTCTTTTTTTTTAGGCCTGCCACTTTTTCTTCTGCACACCATGTTGAGATATGCCAGCTTTTTGGCTAAAGCTCGCTGGGAATCTCCTATTGGTGCAAAAGTATTATTTTATACCTCTCAAACTGTGTGATGATTTTTAGGTTAGTGTTAAGGTCTGTAAATGGTAAAAGAACTGGACTGAAAATGAGTGAAAAAAAGCAGCCAATGTCCAAAGAAAAACTTTCAACGACCTTCAGAGAGCCTGAAGAACTGTAGCTCAAGACCAGTTTTAAAATGACACTGCTCAGAAGCATGGGTTCGAATTTAAGGTTCACAACAGTAAAGAAACTGTTGTGGCCACTGAGTCAGTTGTCATGGGGAAGGAGGTAGAGTACACATATACAGGTTGCTAGGGCAACCTGGTGGGTAAGCATCACAGAGGGATTAAGCTCCCCGTAGCTGGTGAATTTGAACCCAGGGCCTTCCTGCTTTGAGGTGACAGTACAAATACTGTGTTATGCCTTGAGGCTAGAGCAGAGGTTTACACTGAAAATGGTTCAGATGACTAGAAGTAAGAGGCCATTGGGAAATGTGTCTTCACACGTTAGCAATAAGATAACTGCACTTTATTAAACTCTTTTACTTAACTTTTCTTTACTGTTGTTTCATTACTTTTGAGAAAAAAAAAAGTTTCATATGTAACTCTATGCGAAGAGGTGTGTTTGGGTTAAGAAATGTATTTTTATTCAAGTAGCTGTTAGCTGCTTCTAAGGTGCTGGTTTCTGGGGGATTCTTGTGAGGGCAGATGGCAATGATAAGAGGAAGAGAGAGGATAGTTTATAAAATGTAAGAAGAGGAGGAAGGGATCAACCTAGGAATCAATAAAGTTAAAAATATATAAAACAAAACAATCTGTTGACCCTAAAAGCTGTTTTTTTTTCTCTGCACTTTTCCTTCTTCTTCTTTTTCTTTGGTCAGTTGTCTGAAAGTCATAGTTATACTGCCAGACTTTATTGATTTACAACTAGATCTATTTACATCTTAAGTAGTTATAGACTTAAAAGCTCACCAGACGAAACATAAAATCAGTGGACAGTTTGAAACAGCAACACAACAAAAATTGGAGTAGACTGTTGGATTGTTGAACACTGTTGACCTTTTATTGTATATCATTTTGGTGTGAGTTGGCTAAACTTTCTCGATTTATGTGTGTTTCTCCAGCTTCCTGGTGGATTATGACTAACAACTAGCAACTAAATCCAGAATGTCACATCTACTGCCTACACTGTCACACGGACAAAGGCACGCTGGCGCATCAACCCACCCACCCACATGTACTCTTGCACGCATACAAACACACAAACACACACACACACACATACAGAACATTTCAAAAGACATCCACGTGTTTGAAATCAACAGGAGACAGAGACAATGGCGTCATCCAGCATTCTCCAGCAGCATCTTTTCATGTTCCTGTCTTGGACTGCTCATTATTGTGCCGCTTTATAAAAAGGGATAGTTGCACACACTAGCTACTATTGACCTGAAAGTAACTGATTCTCTGCAACGCAAAACCCGTTCTATGAATTTTCTCCCCCTTGTCTCAATTGTGGTATGGCCTCCGTTTTTTTGCAGTGTTTGTCTGATATTATGCCAATGGATGGAAACCAAAAAGACGCTAATGTAGGCTACTAGAGCACACCCAAATTGGAATGAGATTACAATACCAGTAGGGTTTTGTGTATTTTGATGAGTTGTTTACTGCTGAGTACAATTGATAAGGATGAAAAAGCAGAGAGGATGAGGAGATGAAAGGTTACTGTAGCCTAAACATGCATGTTGATGTGGCCGCATCCTGGCTGTACATGCTGTATTATAGTGTAGCAGTGTATTATTTTTTTTTCATTTTGCTATCCTACTATTATGTGCACAGAATGCCAAAAATGCTATTAAAACTACCACACCTGCCCTGACATTTCTCTATTGCTAGATACAGTGTACTAGTGGTCTGCTATTAGTTGCAGTGCATCTCTTCAGTCTGAGACACATTATCAGTCTCAAATGTAAAAATATCTTAAAACGTGCATATTTAAAATAAATAATACTTTGTGAGAAGATTTCATTGTATCACTAAGTTATAAAAAGAAAAAAATGTATTTAATGCATCATGTATTTATTTTGATGATGGCGGAGTTTATGCCATCTGTACATATAGAAATTACATATATTCATATTTATGTTGTGCTTTGGTTTGGCAATGTACACAGCTAAATGACTGAAAAGCAACTTTAATAAAAATGAAAGATAACAACTCCTTTTTTTTCATTAATTCTCAAATGGCTTGATCATAGATCTGCAGAGGAAAGAGGGGGGGGATGTAAGCGCCAGACCAAAAATAAATAAACAAAAACAATATGAAAGGTCTTTAAACTGGCTTAACAGTGGAAAGAAGCCTAGATAGGGGATATATTGAACAAGCTGAAGAGCAGTATGTATATATATCCATCAGGAGTTGATGTTGGCTGAAAGAGTGGAAAAAATGAGTGAAAAATGACTACATGAACTTTAATGACATTGATTTCTGATGATGTGGTATTTTAGGTTCACCAGCTTATAGCAGCCAGCAAGATGACAAGAACACAACACACGCTGACAGGTTAGCAAACTTATTGAACACACAAAACTTTGCTCACTTTAAAGAAAAGGTCAGTGGCTTAATTGGCTAAGAAATTCTCTGCGATTGCTTTGTCATAATTTGATTCAGCGATAGATCCAAAAACATCGATCGATGATGCTTTAGCCGGACACCCCACTGTGTCTGAATTGATTGCAGACAACAGATACGGATATGTCTGAACATAACTGAGGTGAATTTAAATAACACATATGGTGATCTGACAAGAAGAGGGGCAAATTGTGAGGCTTACAAATAGGGAGCATCCAAACTTCTCACTCTACCTCTGGCAATAATTTTACTATCAGTGTTCCCTGAACTGTGAACTTCCTGCAGTGATTTGAAATAAGGGCAGAACTTGAAATTTAAACTTGCCCGACCCAGTTCATCCAAACGTGAAACGTCTAAGCTACAAAATTCACTCCAGTGGTTTCCAACTACATGTGGTTGTAACTTCATCACAGCTTGCATCACACTGAGTTTAATCAAGGTGTGAACAGCAATGCACTTTTACATGTGAAAAATGGTCAAAGTATTTTAAATCTACACAGAGACACACAGAAAGTTTAAAAGAAGTGTAATGTCTATGCTTCCTTTTCCTTTTTAATTAGATTATTATAAGCTCTAAATCAAAGTCAAGAACCTTTCTTTCAGCCAGTGTCTGTTTACAACACAAATGTGTAACTGTGGAAAATGTTTGTGCCATACTTGTAAGTGAACACAAATGTGCTCAAAGGTTCCATGCATTGATTGCTGGGCTGTAATATTTGATTGCAAGACTGATGCTGGCAAACTGAAGCCCTATCTCATCCCAAGCCTCCTCTCAGGCAGGCTGTCTGCAGTTAAGGCAGAATGAATATGTAGGCTCGGAGAATACGCACCCCCACCCCCCTATTCCACTTCAGCTTTTCAAAATGCCGAGGGGTGAGTGTCACCACTACATCCACTGTTATATGGTAGCGAGCGAAGGGTGCGTTTTTAAAAATTGCTGTTATGACAGAAAACAAAGCATGTTGATGTTTGAAGTGAAACATTTCCATCTTCCCAGTGTCGGCCCAAACAAAATACACTTTTTTTACATATAGTGAAAGAAAATCTGCAAATACTATTTTTTCTTGTTTTAAATTCTCCCGCAAAAACTGCAACCTCTGTATGCATCTTTAATAGAACTATTATAAAATGCTGTGCTGTGTCTTTTCTTCAGATGTTAAGAAAATGATATAGCATGGGCAAAGAGTAATTGGAATGACTGAAGTGGTAACAACGTATTTTATATTCATGGACTGCTGGCCTATCAGCTTATTTAACATTCTTTGATTCTGGTATCACTCAGTTCTCAGTAATTTCAAGTAAACTTTTTTCTGTGTTGTATTTATATGATGAAAGTAGTCAGGGACGTTTTTATACTGGTAAATAATAACTGAAATAAACACACACACACACACACACACATGCAACCCCGTTCAGCTATCTTAGTGAGGACCTTCATTGACATAATGGTTTCCCTAGCCCCTTACCCTAACCCTAACCATTAAAAATTAATGCCTAACCCTAACCCTTACCCAAAACCTAACCATAACCTAATTGTAACCCTGACACTAAAACCACATTTTGAGCCTCAAAAAGGCCTTAAAACTTGTGAGGACCGGTGTGTGTGTCCTCACAAGTGACTGTTGGTTCTCACAAGTATAGTAGAATGCAGATTTTGGTCCTCACAAAGATAGCTAGAGAGGGACACACACACACACACAAATCTTCCTAGCATGTTGTGGGTCTGCTCTGGGGCTTTTTCACCACCTCTTCCCAGGACAAGACACAAGACAGGCTCTCAGGAGGCATCCCGGTCACATACCCAAACCACCTCACTCTGGCTCCTCACCTCATGGCTGAGCGATAACCCAGAGGAAGCTCATTTACTGCTTGTATCAGTAGTCTTACTTTCTCGGCCACTGGCCAGAAATTGTGACCATCACTAAAAGTCAGAATGTAGATTGACATATAAATCGACAGCTTCAGTTTCAGCTCTTCAGTCAACACAGCAGACCATTACAGTGTTCACATTACTGCAAACAGCAGCATTCTGTCAATCTCCTGTTCGACTCTCTCCTTATTCATGAACGAGGAAATATTTAAACTCTTCCACTTTGGGCAGCAACTCATCCTTTACCTGGACTGGGCACTCCACCCTTTTCCAGTGAGAACTATTATCTTGGACTTGGAGGAGCTTATTCTCATCTGCAACAAAAACCACACACTCAGCTGCAAAACATCCCAGTACAAGCTGAAGGTCATGAATTGATGAAGCTAACTGCATGATCTCCAAAAAGCTGAGATGAAACCACTAAAGCCTCCTTCCTCTACCCAGTGACAGCACATAGAAATTCTATCCATAAATATTATGAAGAGAAGTTGTGACAAAATGCATCCTCCTCTGCCCAGTTTGACTTACTGCTCCATACAAACCAAGCTCTCACAGTACAGAAATGACCAAAAACAACTAAAGTTAACTGGACACAAAAGACAGCTACCAATTTGCCTTGTGCTATGCAAACAGCACCTTCCTGCCTGTTTCAGGAGTAACCTTTAATGAAAGGATATTCCAGCTGAGTACTGGGTAGTCAGCTGGGTGGAGTTTTCCTCACTCCTACAAGGGTCATAGCTGCTCAGATTAGAGCTTGGAACGTAACTCCAATAGCTCTCCTTTTCATGTGTGACATGACCAGGGCATGACCCAGCTATTTCAGGTACAATAGATTCAGCAACATCTCTGTCATTCTGGAATTCCAGTTTGGGAAGTTCCCTATCCAGATGATGAAGGCAGTGATGGTTTCTGGGTTTTTCTTCTTTAACATGACTGAAAAGGTCCCCCTTAGCCCCCTGGATATTCTGTGTTAGTTTAATTGAAGACCTATGGCAAATATTAGATGTAGAAATACTTAACTTATTAATAAAAGTCAATACACAGAAATGGCCAAAATTATCACTATATGCAAGAGGTTTGATTTGTGCATTTTTGAGGTTTATTAAAGATAGTATCCGCATTTCTTTTGCAGTCTTCAACAGAATATATCCAGCTACCCTTTAACTCCTGCAGCAAAAGAGATATGAGTTCTGCTGATTCTTCACTGCACAGACAGTGGATGCAAAAATAGACAATAAATAAGGTAGGTCACCTTATTTATTGTCTATTTTTGAGGTACAGCAGGGATTGTCCCTGCCTATGCCATTTTTACAGACAATTGGGATTCTGTGCAAGCAGACGCAGTGGATGAGCAATGTATATACAGAAACCACAGGGGGGGGTGTTATTCATTCAGAATACAACCCTTGAGCATCAGGGGATTTCTCCTTGCAGTCACATTACATATGCCAGCATGATACAGAAATAACATGAGCTGGAGAGTGCTTCTTTCATTTTAATAGGTTTTAGTT
Organism: Neolamprologus multifasciatus; assembly: GCF_963576455.1. NCBI lineage: Eukaryota > Metazoa > Chordata > Actinopteri > Cichliformes > Cichlidae > Neolamprologus > Neolamprologus multifasciatus. The sequence goes on along the minus strand of NC_140443.1, from coordinate 6,031,679 downwards.
TATATATATTTCTGGTTTGAAATATTACTCAGTGCAATGGTTTTAATAAACAAAAAGATGGACAGTGAGCTCTAACATATTTATGTACTCTATCATTTCTTTACTAAAGTACTATTTTCCTTTAATTAAATTCCAGGTTGTGAAACATGTTTCTCTTTGTGTTGAAAGGGACATCAATGAATAGCCAAAGTGAAATTTAAAACCTTGTACTGTTATTTTGAATCCGAATAATGCTGCCGCCGCCTCTCTATGCTCATCTCCTTCAGAGCAGCATAGAAAAAAGGGTCTTTTTATGCTCTTTCAGGCAGGTGCCCTTGGCTCTGATGTGTGCAAACACAGCTCATCACTTCAAAAAGCCAAGGGCTAGGGCTAAGGTGACCAAACGACATCTGTTGTCCCGTTTCATTGTTCTCTTTTCAGTCCCCCCCTCCCCACCTATGTTACCTTCTTTTGCTGAAGGCAACACTCAAAAGGCACCTAAAGTCAAATCCTGAGCCACATCTCTGTATTTTTCCCTTCTGGTTTATGGTGGATAGCAGAGAAGTTTAAACAATGTCAACACAAAATAATAAAAGTATGACGGTCAGAAATTTTAAATATTGTCTGCCAATGTGTCTTCTCTTAGAAACCTGATCTCTAACAAGGACCCCCCCCCCCCTCAAAAAAAAAATAAAATAAATAAATAAAAATAAAAATAAACAGACAAAAAAAGCTCTACATAAAAATAAAAATATTGTCTTCACAGATTTATACATCAATCATTGTACATTTGTCGTGTGTGTTTGCCGTCTTGAGCTGTAACCTGCTCAGAAATACCTAGGCTTGGGGCCAAAGTTGAAAATGCAGCAGCTGTTGTCCCATTTCATGCCTCAGTATCTCCATTTCTTTCAAGCTGGAGACTTGATTGTGTGGGAGGTAACGTGTTCAGAGGGCATCTTGCCTCTGAAATACTGAGTCACTTGTCCTCGTTGACGTAAAGACTCATACTCACTTGGGTTCTGCTATGAGTGGAATTTATTAGCCCATGCAGTTAGATTTACATAGATTAAGATATGTAGTTAAATTTCATGCAGCGGCTGATGCAGGTCAAGCACAGCACTAGCAAAGTGCAAAAACGGGTTTCCAAGTAGATTACTGTAAAGCACCGCTGACCTTGAACAATACTAAGTGTTGATAATAGCGTGCTGTCAAAAACCATTAGCAAATTTTGTCAAAGGGCAGACAGACTATGATGGAGGGAATGTGAGTTGTCTCTAAGGAAAGTTCTGAAAAAGATGATGAATCCTAAGTGACTTCTATTAATATGCCTCAGGCAAAAAGTTGGGACAGAAACCAGACACATAATTAAGCCAGTATCTCCCCACAAGCACTACAACAGTGTGGCGAGAGAGCCAAGAAGCAAGCTAACCACAGAGATGCCCCTCTATCCACAACAAAGACTGGCACATGTACACAAACAGTCTGACACTATCACAACTGTGATTGCTTGCTGATTCGACTTTTTCTTCTAGCATACTTGTAGTGCAAGAGCTAGAAACTCATGGAAAATTAGTCCAAAAATAACATTGGATATGCAAAACAGAACAAAAGAATAGTATTTACAGAAGCAGCGGGAACAGTTTCATATCTAAATAGGGAGCGCTCTTACACGGTACACATAAACTCAGAGTGACGCTGAAAAACTAGTTCATGCATTTATTACTTCCAGGCTAGACTACTGCAATTCATTATTATCAGGATGTCCAAAAAACTCACTGAAAAGCCTTCAGTTAATCCAAAATGCTGCAGCAAGAGTCCTGACAGGGACTAGAAAGAGAGAGCATATTTCTCCTGTTTTGGCTTCCCTTCATTGGCTTCCTGTTAAATCCAGAATTGAATTCAAAATCCTGCTCCTCACATACAAGGTCTTAAATAATCAGGCCCCATCTTATCTTAATGACCTTGTAGTACCATATCACCCTATTAGAGCACTTCGCTCTCGCTCTGCAGGCCTACTTGTTGTTCCTAGAGTATTTAAAAGTAGAATGGGAGGGAGAGCCTTCAGTTTTCAGGCCCCTCTTCTGTGGAACCAGCTTCCAGTTTGGATTCAGGAGACAGACACTATCTCTACCTTTAAGATTAGGCTTAAAACCTTCCTTTTTGCTAAAGCATATAGTTAGGGCTGGACCAGGTGACCCTGAATCCTCCCTTAGTTATGCTGCAATAGATGTAGGCTGCCGGAGGATTCCCATGATGCATTGAGTTTTTCCTTTCCAGTCACCTTTCTCACTCACTATGTATTAACAGACCTCTCTGTATTGAATCGTATCTGTTATTAATCTCTGTCTCTCTTCCACAGCATGTCTTTTATCCTGTCTTCCTTCTCTCACCCCAACCGGTCGCAGCAGATGGCCGCCCCTCCCTGAGCCTGGTTCTGCCGGAGGTTTCTTCCTGTTAAAAGGGAGTTTTTCCTTCCCACTGTCGCCAAAGTGCTTGCTCATAGGGGGTCATATGATTGTTGGGCTTTTCTCTGTATCTATGAAGCGCCTTGAGGCGACATTTGTTGTGATTTGGTGCTATATAAATAAAATTGAATTGAATTGAATTGAATAAACGTTATACTGGGAATTAATATGCTGAGCATCCTGTTACATGTACAGATGAGGTAATGTTTAATTTTCCTTTCAACTAATGAGCAACAAAATCTCTGTATAATCATACTATTATACTAATACTAAAAGTCAGTGAGACAAGGCAAACGAACAGAAATCCCTGCTTAGTGGAAGGTCAGCAGTTAAGAAGATTACATTGTGCCTATAATTTACTTCTTGCAGCTACTTTGACAATAAGGATCATAGCATCAGTCAAGTGATTGCTTTAGGTTTGAAATATATGATTTATATAATGTGGTGGGATTAAAAGTATTCTTTTTTAGTTTGCTTTTTGCAGCTACTCTGCTTATTAGCTGCTTTGCAAATAGTGAGTTTAGTTACAAGATGAGAGAGCAGTGACCAACTGACATTTTGTCTTCTAGGCCTTAAATATTATTTCCTAGTAATATGCAACATTTTGCATGTTTTTAGTAGTTTTATTTTTGATACTTTTGTAACAACTACAATTCTGCAGTGGACTCATCCACGTACCGAATCTTCTAAACCGAAATCAAGAGGCTTCACTATCAATATAGGGATTACACTGCCACCTTGTGGTAATGTGTGTTATTGCATCAATCTCCGTTTTCTTTTTTTTAAAGTTGCATTTCTTTAAACGTGACAATGACAAAACCGTTGAATCACAATCTCCCGTGATCCCTTTTTTTCCTACAACATTTGTTCTTCAGTAAAATCACTAGAATATTAATCGAATTCAAAGGTGGAAAACATTATACATAATACATGACAGAACTTTAACTCAACCCACTTTAGAGTAGTCCACTCGCACCAAGAGCTTACTTCATTATTTGTACCTTCAGACTTCAAAGATGGGTCTTGCATTTTTAAACTGGACTCACTGAATGATTCAGTAAAGAAACAAAGAGGATGTAAAATGCACTGCCATGCAGCTTTTTGAAAGAAGAACTCCAGTTTAGCACTTTCATTACTGCTATTATTTTCTATTATTTGACTAATTGTAGAAAAATACCTTATTATATCATGACCAAATAACTTATGTAGTCATATTTTATACATAGGAGCCGTTTTATTCACTACTACTCTCTAATATCGTATATTAAAATTTGCAGCTGATTGTGATTATGTGAAAAAAGGAGAATTTCTTAATTCAGTGTCAACCAAGTATATATGACACCTGTATTAATAGACACATTTTACTTTATCACATATTACCAGGAAGACTTTTTTTGCATATTTCTAAAAAATGAGCACAAACATCAGGGAAACGCTTTGAAGTAACTCTACTTCTTTATTTCATACTTCATGTCAAGATATGATTTCCATATGAAGTTATGTCTCATAACAAAAAAAAAACATGTTCAAAGAATGAAGAGGAAAAATCGTGGCTCACAAAATAAAGGCATTCTCTCATAATATTCTTTACAAAGTCATCTTACAACAAATGGAAACAAGCAAGTTTCAGTTGTAACAGCAGAGTACCATAAATCAAATTTCCACACTAAACATCTGACTTTCACCGAACCGTCAAGTTATACAAGGTTTCATTGTTACAAAAGAACAAGAACGGTCTGTACATACGAATACAGTTAAGCTCCTGAGATTCTCTGTGGGACAGAGTCAGCGCTCTGCACCTTCACCACGGCGTTGTCAGCATCAGTGAAACTTTCGGCTGAAGGGAAACGGATTTCGTTTTCATAGCTTAATACCTGTATTTGTTGGAAACGGTGCTGGAAAGCATGCTACTCCTGTCCCCTGATGCAAATACTACAGTGGTGGAGGTGTTCTGAGCAACATCTGACCTGCCGTACACAGCTGGTGATATGAACAAGTGCCAAAGTGAAATTGCAGCCAGAGAAAAGCCCAAACTGAATGTTTCTGTGCTTACTGGATCCACCACCATCACTTTGCCCGTGTTCCTTCTAATAATTGGAAATGGCAAAAAAAAGTAACTTTTTTTTAAAGTAAATATGACGTGTGGGCGTTAGTGTAGTATTATCTCTTTTTCACAAACACAGTTACGAGCAATTACAATAACTTTCTCTTTAGCGACTTTGGTGATGCAAAGGTCTTGAAATACCCGAACAATATTTCAGTATTGCTTTGACAAAAATAATCATATGCTTTACAATATTCACCGACAGCACGACTCTTTGACACACATTCACACGTATGATAATCTGACAAGAAGTTGGCGAGCAAATATTTATGTATACACCGGAGCTGCGGAGACGGCTCTTCCGTGATCTACGGTCAGATTTTTTCCTACAGGACGAAGACAGATGTTTTAGCGCTGGTACTATTACACTGTTTACAATTACCGCCACCTCCTCCCACGCTTAGATTTATACACATCAAAGTGAGGATATTGGTACATGGGGGGAAATATCTTTATACCTCACTGTCCTTTAATCTCCTGTGTTTGTTCTCGTATGCCTCCCTTTCATAACTTCCACGCTGCCACCAGAGAACAAACGGAGATCAATCAGTGTTTTTTCCACCCCTCGCACATCCAAGATTTTGGTTTTTGGACGATGAGAAACACGTTTCCATCTGCTAGGGAGATCTGTTCATCCAATTAATGCATTCAAGAGGAGTCCTTCTGTTCTTTGCCAAAGCCAAAGTCCCAGTTGACATATCACTCAAACAGTCATCCATAATCTGTCCTTTTTTATCTGCCAAAGAGTATGTTGAAAAATCTGTTATCCTAACTTAACCCACAAATAGTTCCCTCATGCTGCTGTTTCAGTTCTTCCCGGTTTTCGAAGAGGGGTAGGTGACACATGCACCGCCAAGGTCCTTTGCCTCCTAGTGTCCGTTCGTCTCAGGGGCCGAGGCAGGGGTGGAGGGAGTGGATGAACGCGAAGCGACTGAAGCCTTCTCCCCACCTGGACTGCAGACTGAAGGCACGCTGTCAGGAACTTTGACCCCAGCCAGACCAACAGGAGACACGACGGCGGCGGCCGATGCTGCTGTAGCCACGGCAGCCACTCTGCTTGCAGGTACCGGTTTGGGTTGAGCCTGAAGTCCTGGGCTGCAGATGAGGTGATGTCTCTCCCAGTCTTTGTGCTGGCAGAAAGACCCACAGTAGCGAGCGGCGTTGCAGCCGCTGCACGTCTCGCTAGCTTTGCGACCACAGTTCCAGCAACACTAACGAGAGAGGAAAGATATAGTTCATCTCTATCTCTCACTTGTACAAACTGCATTTGTATTCTTTCATTTTTAAATAAACCCCTTACAAAACAAAACTACAGTAATTTTGTTGGACCATTTGGGGGCAGCAGAAGCAAACGCGGCAATGGATTGAAGTAATCGTTGTGAACTTGTGTGCATACAGCTGTCTCAGCAGATTCAGCAACTAAAGCATTCATTTTGAGTAATTTTTCTGCCCTCCCACCGAGTCCCATGTGGACTCTTTACTAAATCATGTGAGGCCCTTCAACATGTTCAGAAAAATCTATGTGTGGAATCATCACTGTAAACACAGTGCCTTTTTCCACTTTAATCCAGTCATTTGCACCACTGTTATTGCTTTATTACACTATTAATCTGTAACTGCTATTAAAAATGCCCAAAAGACTGTAACTCTAAATGATGTATACTTGGACATTTAAGTGCATGCATGCATACAAACAAAACACACATATATGTACACACACATCAGTTCTTGCTCACCTCACTGGAGTCCTCTTGTTCATTAATGACCATGATGGCATCTTCTTGCGCCTTCCGCTTGGCCTCAGCCACAGTCTTTTCCATCTTGGCCCTCTCAGCAGCAATCATCTCAAATGCTTTCTGCTCAGCCTCTGCTACAGCTTTCTGAACCTCTTCCATGGCCTGACGCTTAACTTCATTCACCGCTTCTTCTACAGTTCAGAGAAGACAAGAGATTTAGGTCTGGCTCACCTTGTTTATTACTGTGCACACTTGCATAAGTAAAGCACACAGCGATCTGCTAAGTGTGTCAAAATATCACTTTGTAAATGCAACAACTGGTTGAGTCTTTATACTAATTTTGTTTCATATTCTTACCAGCTTTTCTCCAGATTTCATCTGTGACATATGCTGAGCCTGGCCGCGGAGCAAAATCACGCTGAGAGTCTGCAGGGGAGGCAGAAACGGAAGCAATTAGCACCTGCCGGGGCTTTGAAACTTCATATATTTATTTATTTTCATTTATTTATACTGGGGCTGACACTCCTTGAAGGTGAAAAAAAGGCCTGATAGACAGACAGTAATAGTTTCTTTGTCATCTTGACATTTATTCTGTCACTGGTGCAAACAATTCCGAATATCTAGGCCACACAACCAATGTTATTGTTAGTTATCAGAGTCCTGGACGGATCTGCGATCTGACAGCTTCAGAAAGGAATGTGTTTGGCTTGGAGAGAAATGCAGACCATCAAGCTGTGTCAATACTGTTTCTTCCCTCAAATCTGTCTCCCTGAATCGTAATTCATTCCTAACTCACTACTGGGCTCTGCCTCTCTAATACTGCTGCCTTTCTTATCTCCTTTTCCCGCTTCTTTCTCCATCACTCACAGCTGATCTCGCCACCTCTTTCTCTCTTTGCCTTCATTTACATCCCTTCTCTTCCACCAAGCCTTTATACACCCCCACTATAGCAGACCAAGCCTAGGCAAGCAGGCAGGCTTTCCGACTGGGAGCCCAGATGGTGCTCTGGCGAGTCAGCTAGCTCTGGGTCTCTGTGCCTGCAGGACGGCAGGACGGCCCTTCTGTGGCCGATATGGCGGAGGCCAATCCTGGCACCTGTCTGTGACTATGGAGCAGCAGGGGGATGGCAAGGCTGGCACGCAGAAAGAACACTGCCAGTACACAGCAGACTGAGGGACTAACTGTGGATGGACTCACTAACACGCTGACGTGTGACTTCGGCGCAGTTCTATTAATGACCACTAGATGATGTAATGACTATGAAACAGAAATGACTGGACATTTGCATCGCCTAAATTAATCTCAGGATGTCCAGATCATTATGTGCTATTATGCTTGTAGTTTATCTAGCATCATTATCCCAGAGTGAACAACCCATGGTTATATTTGCTTACCCATTCTAAAGGTCATTTAATGAACTGATCTCAAAATAAATAACACTTTTAAAAGGAAATGGAAACATTCATCTTTTAAACTGAATTGAACTGTTAATGCTTAAAGCAGTTTCCAACACCCAAAACAAAGTAGATGTTAAGGGATAATTAATTAATTAACCCCCCATGTTACATGTTACTAGCAGGTTAAATGTGAAGTTTAGAGCATGTGCAACATCAAGCATTATATAAATTTGGCTTCTTTCTGAAAATCATGAAACATTTACTGTAGTAAAGCAGCAAGCGTAAACAATGAAAAGTTATTGGTCCCTGACGAAAGCGAAACCCCTAAAAAACAGCGGTACCCACCCGACTCAGAAGAGTGAGGGCTGTGCGTCTTGGAGAATGGAGCAGATGCCGGTCCTCCTTTACGCGGGTCTTCCTGCTCGCTCGAACGTCGTCTCCAGTAGTTAAGCTCCTCGCGATCTGACTCCTGGCATCGTCTGAGAACGCTCACTGACCGCCGTGTCTTTTCTACCATGTCCACAATACAGTTCAACACCTTGATGACGACAAACAACATTTTATTAATTGAGATCGCTTTTAGCTACTTGAGGAATTATTTAAATCTTACATCATTTAACAGCTATGTCTGAAGTTTCAAAAAGTTCTTATATCATCCAATCAAGAACCAGTTTCACAAACCATCTCCTTGACTTGGTAGAATTTCATCCCAGTAAGCAGTTAAACATAAATACCTTGTTTTAATGCCTAAAACACATTGACTTATGTTAATAACTGTAGTTTCCCAGCAAACTTTTGTGTTTTTTCTATGTTTCTTCTTCTTGTAACCTTTTCAAAAACCTGACCATTTATCTCCTGGAAAGGTAGTTCAGGATGTCTTAATCACAATCCATTAAGAAACTCATTAACGTCCACATTCACAGACCTATTGCATAACCCTTTCTTGACTTTATATTCAAATTCAAATTACCTACAAGCCTTTTATGCCAATAAATCACACAATCATACAGTCTATTATTTCAATAGGTACCTTAACAGACCTCTCTGTGTTGAATCATATCTGTTATTAATCTCTGTCTCTCTTCCACAGCATGTCTTTTATCCTGTCTTCCTTCTCTCACCCCAACCAATCGCAGCAGATGGCCCCGCCCCTCCCTGAGTCTGGTTCTGCCGGAGGTTTCTTCCTGTTAAAAGGGAGTTTTTCCTTCCCACTGTTGCCAAAGTGCTGCTCATAGGGGGTCATATGATTGTTGGGTTTTTCTCTGTATCTATGAAGCGCCTTGAGGCGACTTTTGTTGTGATTTGGCGCTATATAAATAAAATTGAATTGAATTGAATTGAATTGAATTGAATACCTATGGCAAAGTGTCTTGCTGAGGGAGCATTTCCTACATCATGGCAAGTCTAAGTTCTCCTTAACAGCTTATAATAATAATAATAATAATAATAATAATAAGTTTAATAATGAACCCCCAATAAAATGTTTGAACCCATACCAAATAAATTAATTGCAGCTTATAAACCAATGATGTCTTATCAGAAAGTTCTGGCCTACCGATTATGTGTGCTTTTAAGCTGTGATAGATTGCTTTAGTGGTAAACCCCAGTAAAACAAATCACATTCTTTCTGTATCAAAAGTCAACAGCACCAGTGGTGCCTGTCCGCAGCCTTACATGGTCCAGATGCCTCCATTCATCAGCCCACTCTCTGTCTGTCAGTCTGTGGTCCACTGGCTCCTCACGGTAGCCCCCATTAGTGCCTGATTGAATCACACACAAGACAAACCACAGGCGATCATGATTAACATTCTTCTTAATGCAAGAGAAGCCACAAGTGACAGTGAGTCAAAAACACCTACGCATGTCTATATATGGTAAATAAGTGCTTCTGTTAAAATTACAAAAAAACACATTTACATTAAACTTGAAGACAATTTTATCATTTCCCACCACGAGAAACTAAACAAATTTAAAAGTACTAAATCGAGGCTATTGGTTAAAACTCGAACACGCGACAATTAAGGATGACAAAAGGAGTTTTATTTATTTTATTTTTGTTTATGCCTTGATTGAGGGCAGGTGAACATGCAGAGGCAAGAAGATAAAGGGACAGTGAGAAACAAAGATTGAGCGAAAGTGAAAAAGAGACCCCTGTGATATAAAACAGACTCCCAGCGCCCAGAGCTCCAGAGCTTGCACACATCTGGAAGTCAGCTGTCAACCACACACTCACATACACCCAAAACTTCTCCCTTAGCACCTCCCCTCCTGGAGCTCACAGCATTCCAGTAGGGAGACACTCAGGCTGAGTGGAGTGGCTCCACTTCTAAACACAACCAGCCGTTCTGACACTCATTGTAGACTATTACGGCTACACGCACACACACACACACACAAAAACAAAGCTAATCTGATTCAAATCCAGTCATTACACTGTGACATCAGCAATATCCAAATACATTCAACAGTAATCAGCGTTTGCACTCACACAGAGGCTAAAAAACATCCACATGTTCATGCAAGTAGACCCACGCTGTCTACAAAGATGCAAACCACAATCGCTTAAAAATTTGGTAAGAAAGAGCCAACAAGACCCTGCACACAAGGGTTGTTTAGGCGAGCAATGATACCCTCATGCACACTGCCTTCTCAACATCTTCGCTACTTCTGGTTCTCATCAGTGTCCATCAGTTCAAAGCCACCAGTGTGTGGACTGATGTGTTTATGCGTGAGTGTGTGTGCCTATGAGTTAAGTGGCGGCAGGCGGTCGGGAGGCTGTCAGACAGGGGACTAAGGACTCATAAACACAGCAGCTCTACCAGGAACATATCAAGGTGTGTGTCTGTATGTGTGTATGTGTGCTACCGATGTTTCCACTGAGTGCTGACAAGCCCCAAATGAAGGCTAGATATACACCAGAGTACATCCAGCTCTCCCTGCCTGGACAGTATGGCTCTGTTTATATACATACGTGGACTCCTGAGATATATGAGTCTTGCCTACACAAACACACAGACCACCCATTATCACATATAGAATATGATATTTGTGTGCATCTGTCTTCATGCAAGTATGTTCATTTCTAAATACGGTTAGCAGCTACTTGCATTCAAACTACTGTAAAGAGCCAATAAAGTTCTGTTGTACGGATGTTCTACAGAAATGTGCAAACAAGTTTGACACTACACACTTGTATATTTGGTTCACAAGGATGCCTACAACACTTATTCGCTGCTGCCACAAAGGCTACAACTGAGACTGAATACGCATCACCTTATCACCCACAGTGTAGACTGGAAACAACTTCAGAAAGGAAGTTCATCAGGAATATCCTTACACTGAGTTTGCATCACATACCAGGAAGTCGTGGCCTGTCTTTGAGTTCACGGATCTCCAAAACACGTTGGCTGTGCTCCCGGTGCAGGATGTGAGGTGCTGCGATGTCATCCAGGGCGTAATGCTGCAAGGGTGGAGGGGTCGGGTGAAGCTGGGCGGTCAGTGGCAATGGGTGAGCAGGGCTGTGTCGGGGAGCTGGGCTGATGGTGCAAATCCGCTTTGCGGCAGGCTCCATAGCTACAGGTGGGCGTTCACGGAAACCGTTCTCTTTAGCCCTGAGGGGGAGACAGGAGGGACTTAATGTAGCTCTCTCACTGTTTACCTATATACTCTATATATTAGAGGTCTTTTTTATGCATTTATCTAACCTGCTTGGGCTGTGTCTCTTGGTTCCAGGCTCTGGAGGCTCCATCAGGAGCTCAGAGGAGTCTGGAGAAGATGCCAGAGTGGTGCTTAGCAGGAGGTGCTCGTGCTGGGACAAGTACTGAGCTGGGGTCTGCTTGGCTGCCCGTGCACAGTGGAGCAACTCCCTCTGCAGCAAAGGGAGGTTTGCCTGACAAGAAAGTTAAGTTTGATTATGATTTGCAGGTAAAGTTATTTTCATAGAGCACATTGAACCCATGTATAAGTAGACTTTGGCCACTATTCGCTCCTATATCAATGAGCATTGATTTTACTCATTCAAAGACGAACGCAGACAGAAATTCAATTCAATTCAATTCAGAAAGAGAGAAACACCAGAAAACCTGATAGTGACAAACAGGAGGGGGGATCTGGACCAAACAGACCAGAACTATCCTAGACAGACTACGTTCATGCTGCAACAGAGCCAACAGATACAGTGCAGATCTGCCTCCTGGGGAAGACGCCTGGCTGGAAGAAAATTGGTTTTAAGGGGGGCAGTGACTCCTTGGGGTCTGGCTGTAAGGCTAGATCTGTGTCTGGGTGCTGTTCTGCGGCTGCCTCCAAGGAGGCTGCGGCTTTCCTAATTCAAATGAAAATCAGAGTTTTCTAAGCTGCAACTGATGTTGGTTATGAACCTCTTGCAAGCAGCATGTGTGCAGAGCATAATGTGTTGGTCACAGCAAAGGTATGCGTGATGATACAGAGGCTTAGAAATTTAGAAACATTTCAAAACAAATGATACACAGACTTCTCCCTAATTCCTCATCCCCTCAGTGTTTTTTTTTTGTATTTATCTGGGACTGTCTCCATCCAATCTTTCCATCTCTCTTTTGTTCCCTGCATTTCCCTAATTAGGAACAGACTTCAGTGTGTTTGCAATTACACCACTTCCTTGCTCCCTCCTCTCCCTCTTCTTGAGCAACCAACTAAATAACCATCCGTTTCCATTTTGCGACTGACCTCTTATTATTATTTAGTATTTGAAACTACATATAGCATTAGTTAAACATCACTTTACTACTCTGCAAAGACCTAGATCTTTTTGTCCATTGAAACAAACATTCCTCTATGCCTCAGTGAGCTGATCCTTACAGTATCGCTTGTAGTCCCCCTATAGACGCAGGCACTTCTGCTTTACGATCGCCTCTCTATAATATCCCTGGGCTCTCCTTTTTTTTCTGTTTCCCATGCTCCTCTGCATCCCTTCTTTCCCTGGGGCCCCAGCTAGCGGACACATGTGCTATGTGTCAGTTGAGCATCGGGTTCTCTGGGCTTCAGCAGGGCGGATGCTAGATTGGCGGCGCCTTGGCAGCTGAATGCTCTTTTAAACGGGACAACGGCTCCATATGGCGCAGTGGAGACTATAAAAAAGGAAGGGAACACTTTATAGGCATGTTTCACACTTCCGAGTTCCCACTTTTCCCTCTCTCCTTCTCATCCACTTCTCTGTCTTTTCTACATTTTCTACAGATCTTGTCCCAATTGCTCCATCTCTCTCTTAAGAGAGACTCCAGCAGTCGTTATTAAATAGTGAGAACGCCACATCATTGCAATAAATCAGTAGAACAACAAAAACAGAGCATTCTTGTCTCAGCCACCAAAAGTCTCGATTCACTTTTTCCCCATTCGCAAGTAAGATATTGTCCGCAAACGTCTAAGAAATGAACATTTTTATCATCACCTACTGAGCGCGATGGTGCATGCAGATGTCCAAATGTCTGCCTGTTTTTTGTGACTGTGCGGACTCGTCCATGTAAAATTTACATCACAATGCACGAACTATGTATGCCCCCCAGGCAGCAGACTTCAAAGAAGTATAAAAGGAATGAATAGCTGTCCACAAGAGAGTATAATCAAGGATTTAGACAGACGGAAGGGCTCCAGAGATAACCAAGAAGTAAGTGTAAAAAAAAGCCGCTTTTTATAGCTTAAAGTCCAGTTATACAAGATTTATGGGATGCTTTACTGCGAGGAGCTACTAAAAGTATACACTTGCAGACTTCCCTGGTTACAGAGGGGCTCAAGAGGCTGTTAACACACAGTCATCTGTTGCTTGTCAAGTCAACGCGTAAATCTTGACGCTTACTTTGAACCTGAAATGGCCAATTCAATTAACAAAACTACACTCAGGCAACTATCTGATGGGCAACTTTACACCACAAGGTGTAAAACCATTTAACTCAACGGAGGAAGAATATTAGCGCTGTGAAAAGAAAAGCGAAGTAATTCCATGCAGAACTGCACAAAGCAAATAGAGAAAGATGGGAAAAGGAGGGGGTGGAGGCATGTTTACCTTGAGAAAAGGAATAACAAAGGGTCGTAAGGGGAAGTTGGTAGCCTCCTGAAGCCGTGAGTGAAACTCCTCAATGGTAACTGTTGAATTCTAAAAGATAGGAAAAGGGAAGGTTTAATTTAAATGCATTTCTATAAAATGTTGACTTGTTTTTCTCTTCAGTATGCCATCATAGAATTTACCACAAGGGCCAGAACTAGGCTTCGGACGCTGTCTCCAATCTCAGGAGAAATGTCGTTGCCAAACTGCTGCAGTGTGGTCAAGAAACGTTTCAGCTTGCTCAGCTGGCGTGCCCCACAGGTGGCTGGCAGCTGCTGGTTAGCCAGCGATGAGGAAGAGGAAGAGGACGGTCCATTGCTGTAACGCTGTGGCGGAGATGGCACTGCATTCAGTGTTGGTGGGGAATGATGATTCCCATTGGTCACTGGGGAAGGACGGAAAACCAACGTGAAGAGAAGAGAAATCAAAATAAACCCTGCTGAGTGTGGTTACAACTCCAGCTTCTCTACAACTTTGGTTTGTGAAAAGGAACAAAGACTGAAGTGGAAACAAAAAGACAAAGCTGGAAGAATGAGAGAAATTCTTTAAGTGTAGATTTAATTATTACTCTTACATGCTGTGGTGGAAAAAGAGGCCGGTCGTGGGCCGCTGGGGTTGACAGAAGGTAGGGGTGGCATAGTGGAGCTGGCGCTGCTGCTGGGGGCTGATCTGGAATGAGTCTTAGCATCCACAGGAGAACCGGGCATGGCAGGGCTCTTCTTCTCTCTACTGTCTGCAAAGAGGAAAGAAGGCAGGTGAGGTGAGGGCATCAGAAACCAGCAGGTCCATACGAGTGAACCAAAGTTAAATAACTGTAACTTGCTATGACATCCACAAAAATTTTTAAAAAAGAAGCACAACTTTAACTTTACCCCCCATTAGCTCAGTTGTTTAAATCAATTCAAAAGCGCCATGCCTATTGTTACAAAAGACAACAACAATGCCCAGCCCCCTCTCCTCAACCCACTTTGCATGATACAACACACACTGCCAGGGCACCAACCACCCTGCCCCCATCAAAGAGCCAGATGTCTGAAGTTTAGCCCCTCACTCTCACCCATTCAGATCAATAACAGAAGAAATGCTGAAGAAGGCCATTGTGTGGGAGTAGAAAGCCTCCTCATTGAGCTCCCCCAAGAAATAGGAGAGACAGAGAAAAAGGGACGGGCTATTTCACGCTTTACTAACAAGATCGACAAAGCTTTTGAATGTTAAATGCAACTTCTCAATATGCTATTGACGTTGAATGAGACCACCAGATAAGGGCTATGGAGAAAGTGTAATGGGGGGTGTGGTGGTGGGGAGACGTGGATCAGAAGCCGTCTTTGTCTTTTCGAGAACCATGAGGGCCGGATCCCGTCTCCATTTAGAGTGGATCAGACTTTTCTAACAGCTTCAAGAATTGACAATTAATAGACAAGCATGGTCTCACAGGTCATAGGTTAGCAGAAAGCAGCTTTTAAATGTGGGTTCATGGTTTTAGGGCTTTGGACTCAATAGCATCCTTTATTTCTTTTTCACAGCTATGAACTCTGGATGGCCTTCAGCCACGAGGTCCAAGTTTATAAAGGCTTAAGTCAAAAGGTTTAAGCTGTCAGTAGGTAACTCAAAGAAAACTGAAAAGAAGCCCAAGGAATGAATAAAAAATACTGTTGTGAGTGCAAAAAATGTGAAAACATGCAGAATTATTCCAAAAACAAATGGATCTGAATGCAAAAGTGCAAATTTCCTCAAGTTTTGGCAACAAATCTCTTTTGCATCCTATGCTCGCACTTTCTCAATCTGCCCTGTGCAACTCATCTGTCATGTCTGCAACTCATTATACAGCTTTGACTGTTCTTCCTTCTGTTTTGCAGTCCTCTTAAAACTCTCTCCCTCGTACCATCTCGTTCTTTCTCAGCCCCCGTGGCCTGCCTGCCATCACTCCACCTGTTCGCGAACATAGGGGGCAGGAAGGAGGGATCTACGCAGACATTTGGACTGCCGTACCCACCACACACGCGGTCTGCCAGTGCGCTGCAGGAAGCAGCCTGCAGCACGCACACACACCGGCTCCAAAGCTCCGCACACTCCATCCGTATGGCCAGGAAATTAGACTGACATCTCAATAACAGAATCGACGGGGCATATGGCCTCAGTGTCAACACTCTTACAAAGTAAACAACTTCATACGTACACAAAAGCCAGGATTGGAGAATTCAGCTTGAAGTGTATTCCCAAGTTCTTTGACACATTATGAACCATTAACCGCTGCTGTGAACAGTAGTTTGGATCCAAACTGACTGCCATCCTTGTAAGCACCATTTTGGGTTTGAATTTAACGGGCAGGCATGCATAATTCTGCAGAATGTAAACATAGCAACATATTGTATTTATATTCCTTACGGCATGACCTTTGAGCATGCAACGGAAACAAAGCTGCAGCAGGGTTCATGCAATCTTAAGATGTGGCACAGTCTGCTGTTAGCCATGCCAGAGGTAACAGCCAAAGCAGGAGACATCAGGTGTGTGTGCGTGTACTCCTGACAACCCTTAGAGAATTGCCTCTGCTTGTCAATTAGACAGCACACATAGCTAGATGACTTCATCTGGCTTGCGAGCACCTGAGTCCATGGTATAGTCACAGGGCTGTCTCAGGAGGCAGCTGTCACAGCAGCCACAAAACGCATATGCACAGAGTGCACAAAGTGGCCTAATGTTAACTCAGGTGAATATTGGCTTAGAGGAGGATGTGGGGTGTTTGTCTGGTCTAAATGCCACCTGTCATCCTTGCTTTAATGCAACAAAGGGAAGGTACACAAAGCTCCTCACCACACGTCAACAGGATTACACGGAAATGCCACAATGAATAGGCAATACTTTTCGAAAAAAGCAGATAGCACTGTTACCAGTGCTTACTAAAATATAAAACTGGGTACTCCATCAACTCATTTCTGGTGGATATAACCAAAAAGGATTACATGTTAAACTCACACCATATTGTGCTGCTGTTTTTCTGTCTCACGTCTTCATGCACAAATAAGATAATCCGTAATTTTACAATCTTGAAAGTTTCCTGACCTTAAGTGTTTGCTTTCTACAACAGTTGTTATCACAGGGATGGGAAATAAAATGCATCTGCAGTGATGGCTGTTGCTAGCCAGGTGTTCCTTGTTTGTTCAGCTTCAGGTGATGCTCATCTGCATTAAAACATTCAGCTGGCTTTAATTGCTGCCTCCGCGAGTGATGATTCAGAACGAGGCTCAGAAAGAGAGGAAAGGGATAGAGAAACGTGACTATTCCTGTTGAGCCACCGCTGTAAAAGGCAATCCATTAACTAATGAAATTGCAAATGAAAAGACAAATACACTTCCGAGAACATTTATCGACCTCCTTACATAAAGACGGGATGGATAAGCTGTAACGAGTCCACAGAAATAAATCACACTTGATGTGGTGTATAAATAAATGGGTTCAGTGTAAGGGTTTATTAAGCTCATGTTTTAACTCTGAAGTCTAAACTCCCTGTGAGAGGCTGGCAGCTGTGAAGCATGTGTGTGTGTGCCGCTGTGCGGTGGTGTGTGTACTCGAACCACACTGCTCTCTGTCTTGTCACCGTAGATGAGGTGAGAGAAGATGTAACACAGACTGAACTAATTCATCAGTGAGCACAAAGAAAATTTGTGGCATGTGCAATGATACAAGTATGTAGGGTCGGGAAGCGCACATGTTAACGCAAACACACGCACGTGAAAATAACCCTATGAATTCTTTTTTTCAAGAAATGCTGTCAAATATTTCAAATATTTAGTTTTCTTATCACGAGTCAGACAAGAAGACATCAACAGGATGTTTTTTGGAGGTTTAGCCCAGCTGTGCGTACTATCTATGGGAAAGAAAGTCAAGCTTGTTACCCTAGTTTTGCACGACAGTGCCTCACATCTCATCTGACTAAAAAAAAGTATAAATATAGCAACTCTCATCAAAGTGAGAACGTGACTTTGTGGTGACGGTGAGATCTAACAGATGCAAGAGAACCGGAGTAACTACAACCCTATTTTCCTCTAACTTCAGTGCTTAGCTTCCTTTAACCTTTTCTACATTTTGTCCCAAGCATGGCTAAAAAAATACTACACAAAATGAAATTTGTAACTCTTAATTAAACAGCGCACAAGTATATCTTCCGAAATGCTGCCGTATTTCTGCAATCCTAATTCTAGTCTACGAAGTCCTGAAGTGAAAGGATAACACATACTTTAAACAACTGACAGAGGCTTAGTATTCAACCAGTGAAACACTTTGAAAAAAAAAAAAAAAAGGAAAGCAATTGATTTGAAAATTAACCAGGTTCCCTCTCCTCCTCCTCCTCCTTCTCCTCCTGTACCATATGGATCTAATCGGCCAAGAGCTGGCCAGCTGGGACCTCCAACAGTCACCTGTGAGAGGAGGGGGGGCAGAAGGGACTGCTGCAAACCCTTCCTTTAAGCCAAGGCAGCCCGGCCCACACACACAAACACACACACACACATCTCTGCCTTCCCTCCAAGGAGAGGAGGAAGGAGGAGGGGGCACAGAGGGGAGGGGAGGCACGAGGCAGCTGAATGCGAGCGAGTGGACTTAAATGCTAGAGAGACAAAGGCTGCACCTGGTCCCCGTCCATCCGCGCACACAGCCACAATACAGCGCACATCTGTTCCTCTATCCTGCACTCCGTTCTGACCTCCACCCACACAAACACAAGCACACACACACACACACACGCAGCACAAGGATACATGAAGCGACATACACACCCACACGCAGCCACATCCACTTTTAAAATAGATAATAGTCCACGTCCCTCTCAGTGCCATACTGTTGCCAAACAACGAGTTACGTGACTTTGCATTTTATAATATCCAGTTTGAGAGATGAAGAAACTCAGGTGACATCATCTCTGCTTTAATCAACTTCATTTACATTATTACCCTTTTGGGACTGACACCTCCTCAACTGTTGCAGCAACACAGATGCCCTGCTTCCATGTAACAAATCGCAGGCCCACATGTTACAAATGTATTTTTTTAGACTATTAAAATTTACATCTATAAAAAAATGTAATATTTGTTACATTTTCACACAGTTTTATAAAGCACAGAGGGAGACAATGAATTAGTCTGCGAATCAGAAGCACCAGAGATAGAAAAGGACAGAACAGAGCGAGGAAAGGAGGTGTAGGATGGGAGGAAAGGAATAACAAGGACAGAAAATACTGTTTTCCTTTGGTTTCATCAGAAGGACAAGCCTGGTTGTTAGACTCAGAGCCAGGCTGTTTTTCTTGGCTTTCATTACCACCTTCCAGCCTCGTAGACTACATATTTGGATAAAACCCAATGTCAACACTCTGCTTCCAACTCTGCTAGGAAGGGGAACGATAGGAAGGTGGCAAGGTTGACAGTACAGGGAAAAAGCAAAGAAAGGAGAAGGAGGAGGTATGGCTTTGGACAAAAAAGTACTCTCATTCTCACATATGAAGAAGTCAGACATGTCTCCGAAGTGAATTTATCACATGTCCCTATGACAGGCTGATGGTGAGAGAAACCCTCGCATATCCTCATCACTCAGAGAGATAATTGCAAAAACACCATCGTAATCCAGCGTGCCACATAGTGAAAAAAGGAACTCTGGGATGGAAATATACTTAGTGGCAAACTGAAAAGGAAAACGAAAAAGAGGGGACAGCAAGGCAGACAGAAGTTGTCTATAAAAACTAAGAATGAGCAGTAAAAAGAGGTACAGTGACGCGATGCTGGAAGCAGAGGCGGTTTGGCAGAGGCTGGATAACAATATGCACAGTGTCCATGTGTATGAGGTCAGACCGCAGGGAGAAGACTGACTGGATGGGATCTGAAGTTGCTGACCTTAAAAACACTTGAAAACACCACACACCACATTGCAGTCACTGATTGCTGTTAGATTTTTTTTAAAACATAGCAGTGTATCAGAAAGGCAGAAACTTAATGTGGTGCATATGTCTGTGAAGGTTCTGGTGAATCTGGGACTCCCCAACATTTGACCTTAGACTGAAGAAGCTTATCGGGTGAGAGGTGAAACGTCTTCAAGCAACTTAAAGAAGTCCAGACGCTTTTCTTTGCAAGCTGCTTTGACTTAATGTGGTGCAAACACCTTTTACAGAGCAGTATAAGTTCTTTTAGAAAACCCAAATATTTAATGCCCAGATATTTCAGACACTGAAGACACTAATGAATGCAAATATTGTTATTTTTGCTTTAAGATTCTTGCATGAAGGGTAATACTCATATATCTGGGAAAGACTCACACCGTTTGAGCTTTGTTCCATAATCAATAGATTAAATGAATGTGACACATCTGGGCCAAAGTATAGAGCTCTAAGTGTATTTGTGTCATCCTGTCCATGCGTTGTGTGTGTGTATTAGCCCTGTTCACCAGGTGTTGCCTGCCCAGGGCGCATATAAACATGGCCACACAAATAACAACAGTGGCACTACAAGGACAGTTCAAATCTGTCAATCACACGCACACACAGACACACACACCAGCCAGCCTTCTCTGAGCCCAGTGGATTATCTGCCTCTCTGGTTACAACCCTTCTCACCTCTCTGTAACTAATTGGTTAGCCTGCCCATCAATCATCAAGCGACTGATGAGTCTTCAAACTCAAAACCAGCAAGTGGAATATAATCAGTGGCAATATTCATGGAAGCATGACAGTATAAAAATGACGTTTTTCTCCCCCACTGTACATGTTTCGTGATGATGATCTCAAATCCACATTAACATACATGCACACACGTGTGCACAATAAAGCACACATTGAACTAGTAAGTTACAGTAATCCATAAAACAAAAATACAAGCTCTAGACACAAGAAAACAAAGCTAACATTAAGGCTGGCCTGTTTTGGACCAGGTGTCAGAGGCTTTATGGCCTCGGCTCAGGTCCAACCAGATGTTACATCACCACATGGCATGCTGAAGTTAAACTGCAGGTTTTGACCGAGACTGGGAGAGCTGGCACAATGGCTTAGTATTGGGGTTCATGTTTAAGTTAATCTTATGGATTTTTTTTTATACATTAATCCTAAAATGCTAAGAAGGAAATGGATCAGCATTGATCTTGCTTTCAAAAACATACTGTTGGCCAAACACATGAAAAGGAAGGAATGTGCTTATTCACAAGCAAACCATAAAAAAACTACAAAACAAATATAAAGCCAGATTAAAACGTCTTAAAGCTTCCAGGAAAAAAAATCTGTGGGATTTTGGACCGTTTAGTATCAGTGCACTGATTTCTCAGCTAGTGAATGTGGGACATGTGAGAAAGAACAACTCTGGACCATGTCCCGACCTGACTCTCTTAACATTTTCTGGAGTTCATGCTTGAAAGCAGCGCAACTGTAGTAAAAATCGACTTTTTTCTAAACCTTGACTATGAAGATGACTAATCTGTCACACTCGGATTTTGGTGATCCAATCACTCAAAGCTGAGTACCATAAAAAACAACAACACGGAGCTGTGGGCAGGCTTTGCCCAGCTGTATAAAAGACCAGAGCTCAACAGCCGCTGAGAGAGACAGATAAGTCAAACAAAGAGGCCGGCTGTGCTCAAAACAATGTGGAGAATGAGACAATGATAGTAATGGAGGATGGGTAAACGTGTGAGCTGAGGTGTGTTTTGATTGTTGTGTATGAGTACTGTATGGTTTTAGCAAACATACGGGTAAGAACACAATGTATTCCTTATTATATATCTTGGGAAAATACGCAGCGTGCTGTAGCTGCAACGGAAAATGCTGTGGAAGGAAAATGTAGGTTAAAGTCTCAACCAAATCGCAATAGGCAAAAGACTGTTTTTGTTAGTGAAATGTTCTCATTTACATCCACACTTCTTCAGACTGAGGCAAAGACGGGGGGGTGGAAAGCCAGAGAAAGGAGAAAATAATGACTATGACAGACAATTCATGGAGAGAGGCAACGCCACCCATTTCTTGTCCACCCACACACCTAGCAAAACAGCAAATGCATTTCTTCTTCTTTTTTCTCTCTTGAGTATCACTTTTTGACTTTTGGGTTTAGAATTGGAAAATTACACAATCTTTCCATAAAATTTGCACAAGTTAAATGCCCACTTTTCGACCCGATTTTTTTAAGGGCGGGTAGAAAAGTGGTGTCCGTCTGTGTGCCCTCATGGTTAAGTCTTGGAAAACTTGGCATTGAGGCTCTATTGCATAATAGCTTAACACTGAAATGACTTAATGCAATGTGAGAAGGAAGGTAATGCTGCTGAACAAAAAACAAGGTCTGCGCCGTACCCTGACCTGGCACCTATTTTAGTCACGTTGAGCCAAGTGATTTAGTCCTCTGCACTACGTACAGACTATTGGTAACATGCCACCTCTTTCATCAACTCTGAAAATACAAGTGTTAATCTTCTATTTTCAAAGTCACTATATATCAACCCAAAACTACTACTAATACTAGCTCTTACGTCATTTTACAGCTTATTAATTATATGTTGATACTTCGTCTCCACATCAGCCCAGTGAATAAAGGTTTTGTCATCGGTCACCTACTGGGTTTCTCAGGTCAGTGAACCACTGGAGGAGAGCTCTTAATAATGCACTTTGCAAGGTGAGCTAAGTTACAATATCACTGGCCTGCAACAGGAAGGACGGCCAGAGTGTGGGTGCCTACTGATGCTAAAATGTCTCTCGATACCCACTAACACTCCGGGTTGTTACTTGTATTGACTGCATAGTCTCGGTTGATTAAATGATGTGACCCTTTCGCGTCCACACACATAAACATATAAGCAAGAACATTCAAATTCATTCGTAAGCACATGGTCTCACTGAACCCCTGGGGCCAGATATCACAGACCTCGCCACTGGAACTAATAGAGCACTTCCTGCAGCAAACTCTTGAAGCAGCTGCTCTGTTCTGTGTGTACAGACGCATGGTGAAACAGGGGGTATTCTCTGTAGTACGCAAGGGTCACGGTGGTCTGTTTCTCTATGTATTACTTTGCTTCTGGCAGAGAAACTCAGCTGGGTTTGAGGTCAGAAGAAAAAAAGCTTCAGAAAAGCTGTAAGGCGAGCAACCTTGTAGTTCAGCAGACACAATGTCTGCAAGACACCTGGCATGCACATGGAGACGCGTTCACTTCCTTAGACTCAAAAATACTGTACGCTTGTGTGCAATCGAAAACTTCAAAGCCACATAAACTGAAGACAAAAACTATAACTGCTCAACAGGAATGAATGTAAGTGGGATCAAATTTCTGAATAAAAGAAGCTTGAATGTCCTCTGCACAAACACATACACTAACTCACAGATACAGCACGGTGCCTGTTGTCAGGAATATGACACAGTCCAGCAGACCAGACGAGGGTCTCTGGTTTGAGTCTGTGCAGCCGACAATTAGTCGCTCCTATCTCCCCGATGAACTGGCCTGGTCTGGTGTGACACTGGCCAGGTCTCTCTGCCTTTTCTCTTTCTCCAGTCAGATCCTCCCCGCGCACAAGAAACACGAACACATCCCCTGCACGGCACTGTAAAAGGCCAACAAAATATCCAGCAATGCAACAATGTGACATTTGCACTAGTATCAACGTCTCCGCTGATGTCAGAGTGTAACATGCAGGCGCAGCGTGAAAGACAGACACAGCAGTTTCCCTCCTCTTCCCATATGTCTGGGATACTGTACAGCAGATGCACACGTCTTCTTTACCTAGTTTCTTCTGCTCTGCTTGCCATGTGGAAAAACTGATTACTATCTGAGGAAATGACAGCTGAGAGAGATAAGCCCCTTTCACACACAAAGTCACTCTAATTGCTCCGTTTTTTTAAAAAGAAATCTGGTTGAGGTCGCCGTTTTGGCTGTTCACACATGAATCCCACAGAGGAAAAAAAAAAGTATGCTCCAGATAATCACAGCCAATCCAGCTAGATTAAACTTTGTGGAAGAACACATTTGGCTCCATTGCACCAATTTTGGGGAATGCTGCAACTTTTTTCTCATAGTAGTTATCTTTTTTTTCCCTGCATACTGAGACAAACAACTATAGGACCAATATACATTTTACTAGTAAGGTAAGGAAAGAGAATGGTGAATGTGTAGTTTCTCTAAGAAAAGTCAAACCACACAGTCTTGGTTAAATGTTAAAATATTTCTAAACATAAGTACAAATGAGTATTTTTTAAAAGGCAATTAATATGTTGCCCATATGGCAGGAGACATTTTCTGTGCACAGGTAAAAAAGGCTTCTACCTCACTCAACAAGGATGAAGAGATAAGGATGAGGCACCATCTGTACAGCACAGAGCAGCTCTGGGATTTAGGATGGAACACACACAGAAACACACAAACTAGGCACATAAAGTGGACTATCTGCCACACTCACTCACTCGTGAAAAAAAGGCATTTTTCACACACAAACACACAAAAATCCTCCCAAAACACAAACTCATATTGGAACACGCTCAGTCCTACCTCCACTCTAGTGTAGAGTCCACTCGGTCCTTTGAGAAACTCAGCTGCAGTATTGGGGGTTTTGCTTTCTTATCCTTTGCTTTTTGGCCCTTCTTGTGACTCCGCACCTTCATATGTCAGGCATGTGTTTGCATTCCCACATATGTGAGCCCCAGTGTGGTGAAGGCCAGAGCCAAAGACACAGATGGCACCCAGATGGAGACAGATAACCGAGCAGACCAGCGAACACTGCACTACACGCACTCTTGCTTACTTTAATTTCGCTCATGTGAAGCTCTCTCTATCACTCGTACTATCTCTGCTACCGACTCTGCCACGGCTGCTTTACTTAATTCTCCCTCTTTCGCTGACTGAATTTCCGTCTTCTCTCACGCTTGCTCTCTCAAGCTCTGTCTCCCACTCTCTCAATCTCTCTTCTCCAGCTCTAGCTCCTCCCCTATTTTCCCACACACTGTCCCATCCTCTGTTTTCATGGGTCGAGTGTTCCAGCAACGTCACAACCCCCACTCCCCGAACCCCACTCCCCTTCCCCTGTGGATCCTGGCCAATCATCCACTGCTGACTGGCCCCATTCAACCTGCATTCAGTGCAATGGACCTTGCAATTAACATAACTAATTGCTTTGGCACCTAAAGGCTAAACAAGAGGCTGTGCCAAGCAAGACAAAAGTACATGCGTGTGTGTATGTGTAGAAGTGGGGGGGCACACTCTCTCCCACCCCCTCAAGTGAAGTGGGGATCTCCCCTTAAAATGTTTTTATACTAACAACCCTCCCTCCCCTTTTCAACCCTTTCGGTGTAGCCCCCTTTTTTTTTTCTTCAGTTCCTTAATGCAGCCAGCTCAACTCGCCTCGCCAGCAAATGGACTGAGGAGCACTTGATGAGCATGAATGAGTTATTCTTCTCTCCTCTTCTACTCTCTTGTCCTCTGCTCTCCATTTTGACTGAGTTAAACTTAAATCACTGCCTGATTTATGCACGAGTAGCATAAGTAGCAGGTTAAGATATTTGTGCCTAGCTGAGGCTGGGCAGTCCACACACACCCAGAGCAAATATGACCTGGATTCAGTTCATTTTAATGTTTTTTTTCTCACGTGAAATACTATGATCAGAAATACTATGATCAGTTAAATAAAAGATCAAAAGTTTGTTTGTTTTTGTTTACTTTACTGTACTTTGATTGATTCATATAGCACTCGTCACAGGATAAAAACCACAAAGTGCTTCACAATAATATAAAACCGATAAACATAACACACCACAATCAAACATACAGCACAAATCTAGTTAAAAGCTAGTCTAAATAAATGAGTCTTAAGATGATGTTTAAAAGAATAAATACAATCCAGGCAACGTAAAGATGGAGGGAGAGAATCCCACAACCTGGGGGCCATCGCTGTGAAAGATCTATCGCCTCTGGTTTTAAAACGTGTTCGAGGACTACCAACAAGAGGGAGTGTGAGGTTCTAAAAGATCAGAAATATAGAGAGGAGCGTCACAATTCAAAGCTTTAAAAATCAGTACTATGATTTTCAAATGAATTCTAAAATGTTCTGGAAGCCAGTGTAATGAGCATAAAACTGGTGTAATGTGCTCTCTTAATGTAACTAAAGACACATCCTCCAGCTTCTGTTTTCGAGACCACTTTAACCCTTTAAGACCTACCATAGAACCAAGTCCGCCCGAGCTTATATTATATTTTTACATGCTGTAGTGCCATTTTTGGGAGCATTTCAAGTTGCTATACATCAATACAACCATTACAGCCTAGATTTTAATAATATGTCTGAATTAAGTGCATAATAATTACATAAATTGCAAAAAAGTGCAATAAACTACAAAAAAATTTTAAATCGTTTTTGTTTTTTTAACATATATTTCTAGTTAGAGAAATTTAAGAGGCTTATCCCTCAAAACTGTAAATACAAGAAAGTTGCACAAAATAGTTTACCACCACAGGAAATTAATTTTGAGTGTCTTCATAGTTTTATTTTTGAAATACACCAATTTTTATATACTGCAGGAAAAACGAAAATAAATATTATAGTGCAAATTTGCAAAAAAGCAGCATGTGCATCAAAATAAACTATTTCCAGCAGTGCAATATGAGTCCTAAGCATCCCAGAAACGACACAGAAAGTCATAAAGTCAAAGATAACTTTTAAAAACACCAGTATAGGCTCATGAGGCCCGGACGGTAAAAAACTACATTTCCGCGAAAATGACGTCACTTCTGGTTTCGGGCAGATCATGGCGGACATGCGATAGTTCGCGCTGACGTCTAATCCAATGTAGGAAGTGTTATGAACAGCTGATCGGATCGGCAAAGCGTGTTTCTGGAATATTATGTTTTTGTTGCTGCAAGCGCTTTTTATGCAGTTTTTGCAAAGCTATATGTGGAAGGAAACTGTGACCGAGGACAAGCTGATGGCATAAGATGTAAGTACAACTCCTCAGGTTTCATATGCAAAAAAAATTATTGCGCTAGCTCACGTGGTTGCAGAGCTACCGGGATTTAAAATGTGCATTTAAACCAGACAGGTGAACATAACGATCCAGCCAAGGATGTTCACACATACACAAAGAAAGGCAATGTGTGTTGAACTCTAATAGAGCTATCCGCAAACTTTCCCCAAACTACTTCTAAATATGGAACAATTTGCGATCTATCTGGTCCACAGAAGAGACCAGAGTGAACGGGACCCTGAAGGACAAAATTCAATGTCCTCAGTGAAACATGGTTCAAATGTTAGATTTTTAAGGCTTTTTGATTGAAGTTTTTGTGAAGTTTTCAAATCAAAGAATTGCTACAAACACATAGCAGTCAAAAACAGCCACATTATTACACAGCAATCATCCACAGTTGTTTCTGTTAAAATCAAGTAAACATAGAAAAGAAATGTACCTATAGTAAACTATACAGTCATAAAAGACTTCACTGGGGGTGTTGATGTTGCTGTGGGCTGTCAAAACCTAAATTGTACTGAATATTCTCCCTTAATAACCTCTTTCTCTGCTCCTCTGTTGTAGAAGGCCTGCTCTATTCAGGGTGCATCTGGTCAGTCAGCAGGCTCAGAGGAAAGACCAGGTGGCTGTGAGAAAGGGAGAGAGAGGGGGTGAAAAGGTGGGGAAATTAGGAAGCCCAAGCATATGAAGCTATACTGTTACCAGTACGTGATGGCAGCACATACTGGAGGAGCTAACGCCAGTGATAGATTTAGATGTACAAACATGGTCTTTAGTCTTTTCCACCATTATTGGCTTGAAAGTCCTCATTGAAAGCCCAAATTTAAGCAACGTCAAATCTGACCAACATAAATATTTTCAGAAAAAGGTTATGTTAAGGTTAATACACACAGCCAAAGCTTGGTCAGTGTATGCCATTTGCTTTATAAACATTGTTTTTCTAGGGTTAGCCAAATAAAAGACAGCTATCTTAAGGCGAGAGTGTTCGTAAAAGGAATAGAGGCGAAATGATTTGTTTCAGTGCAAGAAAAATGATTACTTTGAGCTGTTGTATAATAAAAATACAGAGCTGAAAATGAGCATAATAGGACATTTGAAGGATAAATGATTTGCATATAAATACTAAATATACAAGGCTGCGTGCTACATCACCCAAAAAGCTCTTTGGAGAAGTAAGGTAGGCAGAAGATGAAACAGACGAATACATCCATTCTATTGATTACATGGATGGATGTATGGATGGTCTGTTTGCACAGGGAAGCTTAACAAGACAGGAACTATAATGTGTCATTTTAGAAAGTGGTTCCCACACAATCCCCTTTATGCAGTTTTTGGACAGACAACTGGAAAGAAACCATGTCCCTGTCCTTCCTATCTATCTATCTATCTATCTGGGGCGATCGTGGCTCAAGAGTTGGGCGTTCGTCTTGTAATCGGAAGGTTGCCGGTTCCAGCCCCAGCTCCGACAGTCTCAGTTGTTGTGTCCTTGGGCAACACACTTCACCCGTTGCCTACTGGTGGTGATCAGAGGTCCCGTTGGCGCCAGTTTCCAGCAGCCTCGCCTCTGTCAGTGCGCCCCAGGGTGGCTGTGGCTACATTGTAGCTTGCCATCACCAGTGTGTGATTGTGTATAGTGTAAAGCGCTTTGGGGTCCTTAGGACCAAGTAAAGTGCTATACAAATACAGATCATTTATCTATCTATCTATTTTACCTGATCTTAGTTTTATCCTAGTTTTGATTGACTGATATTGTTTCTTTCCATCCTTATCGTCTGCCCCGCCCCTTAGTTTCACCTGTGCTTGATTGTTTCCACCTCCAGTGTCTAATCACGCATCATCCCTGCGTATGTGTATATGTATATATTCTGTAACCAGCTCCATCTTTGTCTAGTTCTTCTCAAGTACCTCCTTTTGGATTTCTGTTTTACTTTCACTTTTTAGACGTACTTTATTTTTATTTTGTTGAATCAACCATTAAAAGGTTCACATATAATGTATTTATTGTGCCTAAATTTCATTCCTCTCTTCAAAAGGTTTACATAACAGTGTCCAATGCATTGTTACACATTGTGATGGTTCAACTTTTCTTTTTACAACAAACCCTCTGTTGAGATTTTGAGATGCTGGTTGCCACTGACTATATAACAAAAGCACTCACTACACAAAAACTCTTTCCAGAAGGGTCCCAAATAAGGAAAACAATATATTCTATGTTAGCCTGTATTAGTTCTATAAAAACGTATCATGGTGCATTTATATATTTTATGCGTTCTTTTTACTGTAGCTGCTCAAGCCTCTTGCAGCTGTTTGTCATTGTGTGTATGTGTGAGAGATAAAGGGTGAGACTGAGACAGAACCAGAGACTGTGCAGCATCTGTTACTGTTCACACGCTCCCGAGCCAAACTTCTACTTTTAGAAAAAGTAAACAACATTTTTTAGAAAGGCCAGAAAAAAATTAGTGGAAGATGGATGAAAAGGGGAAATATATGGGAATATGGTGATTGGGTAAACAAGACGGAACATTAGGTCCTCTGTGTGTGTGTGTGTGTGTGTGTGTACACATTCAGGACCGCTGAATGTTGATGGGAAAGAACAGAAAAAAAGTTGAGCGTATCATGTGTCTATTCCTTCATTTGGATTGCTTTATTATACCCTGCTGAGTACTTGAGACCAATCCGAAATTAATTCCATCCAATCATTTTTAACAAAGCTTTACACGGCTGGATCACTGAATGCATGTGTTTCTAGTGAAAACTGTTTTCTAATGGGTCATTATTGTGATGACAGATACGTTTATGGCTCTACAGCATATACAAGTTGCGCAAGTACAGAAAGTAGAATACCTCATACAAAAAACAGGAATGCAGAAATACAACAATAATGGAATCTGCCTGTATGATGCCTCACGTAAAGAAAATAATAATCCGACACATTAACAAAATTGAATTAATCCAAATATACTAGTGGTTCTAGAGGCTACTCATATGTTGATTGTGCATGCAAATAATTTACTGGGTAACGTGGCTGAATGTTTAAGGAACTTCAACTGAATGTTGAGGCCAGCCAATCATTTTACCTTTGCAAGCGTAGTAGGCGGGTCCAGGTACGTACGTTCTTTTAGAGCAGAGCTACAGATTAAAAATGCCCAAGATGAAGCAGTCAAAGTCTGGCTGTACTTCACAGCAAAAGATGCAAACTCAGCAGCCTGCAACAAGTGCTTTAAGGTGATACTGTGCAAAGGAGGTAACACCTCGAATCTGATGAAACACCTGGCGACGCATAGCGTTTTTTTAAAAGCCGAGAAATGCGCCGTATTTGATAGCTTGCTGCGAGACCTCACACCGTGCACATCTAATGCGGGTGTGGTGCCTGTTATCGGACCGGAGTTAGCAACATCCCCCAAAAACCCGAAGAGGAGAGTCCTGGCCCCTAGCCCTGCCAGTGTAGCAGAATGATGATGATGGCCGCAGCATCATCTACTCTGCGTGAGTAGCTTAATGTTGTTCGTGTGCAATTTACATTGACTAGGCTAACCACGTTATTACATTAATGCATGTAAGGTGAACTAGCAAACACCATCATAGCTACATGCGGCTGTCTTCTTGTTTGATGGCAGATACTCCCTTCACTCTGGCCAAAAAGGCTAAAATGACCAAAGAAAAAGTGGGAAACAGTTAAACATGAGAGGTTTTTGGACAAAGTTTGCGTTTTTTCCATTGTTTAAGCACTGCTTCCAGCCAAGAGTGATACCATAAATACCCTATAGCTGCAGAAAAGGCTAACATTGTTATCTTTTTACAAAAAAACAGCTAAACATGAGAGGTTTTTGAACAACGTGTGTGTTCTTCATTCTTTAACCACCGATTCGAGCACCATTTAAGCAGCGGCACCGTTTCAAAAGTACCGGTTTGGTACTGGTATCGGATAAAACCTAAACGATACCCATCCCTACTTAACACTACAAGATAATAATAATTCTGGTCTCACACCCACTGAATTCCATATTCGTTATGACAACTTTTTATTGAAATCCCACTAAATGTTTAATATTTCCACCATCAGTTTCCTAGCAGATATAGATTTTGTAATTTTTCCGCATGTACCTCAGACCTGAACTTTCTTAAACACTGCTTCAGTGAGGTGTATATGAAAATGCAAAAGTCCGGCACAGTCATATCTTACATCAACCTCCTTTAACCTCTCAGCACTCCAGTCTGTTGTACTTGCTGCTTCAACCTCTACCCAGGCAGAAGCCTCACCTAAACCAAATAGATTATTTCCCACAGTGACGTGCCATTTGACCATCTCTTGCTGTGTTCATGTCAGAAACATGAAAAGGGCAGCAATCGTGTAGCCTAATTCACTAGACATTATCCTAAAATCATGTAAAAAGTTCATCTTGGTCTGTGGATCTCGGTTAGTTCATGTGGGCATACTCAAATGTCTCTTTTTGTAAATCAGGCTAGTCAGGCCAGCAAAGAAAGGAGGTAGTTGCCAGGCTAGCTGATAAGAATTATGGGTAATTTTCCATATTGTTGCTATTTTTCCCGCTAAATCTCATCATTGCTGCCCCTCTTCTCTTTACGCATCTTACCAGCATGGACCAGCCCCCCTCGGTTTCCTTTCCCTCTATACCTCCATCTGATCACTGTTCAGAATCCTGATGTTGGCTAATTTGACACAGCCATAGATTTCCCTGTCTGATCTTGAAAGAATGCATTTTCCATTACATTGTCTACACCACATTTATCTAAGGTCTACTGCTATCTGATGGACCATTTACTGTAATAACAAAAAGAAAAAAATACAGATAGAGGCAAAAAATAGAGATCAAATAAGATGCTTCTCGGTAGTAATCAAGGGTAAAGTGAGGGCTATTTTCTCTCTGTCTTTGGGATCAGATAAACAAAAGGTCATGCAAACAAAAAACAGACAGTGCAAAGCTCCTTTTTACCGTATGTGTTGGTTATTGACAGTGGGAAAGTATTGGAGGATGGTAAGATTCCCAGAATCTTCCAAACTCTTACTTCTGTTTTAATGTCCTTAATTTTTATGGAAACTGAATAAAACACTGAAGTCCTTATTTTCTTCCATTATTAGTTAAACGGAAGTTCACAATCTAAAAACTGTGTCTTGTAAGCTATTTTGATGAATGAAAATTACACACTTTTTCACTGCAAATTTACAACTGATGCCACCCGAAAAGTGCAAAGTGCAAAAGCTGCAAACCAAAGAGTGCCAGTTTATGTTAAGCTGATCTCTTCCTTGTTTGTCACAGAAAGGTCATTCACACACCAAACTGACTCACCCTGCAGTGAAATGATGTTTTTTGGCTTTCTTGATGTTTTGAGTTTCAAATAACTGAAAATTTCCACAAAATCCCTCAAATCCTTCCCTGTTCAAGTGAATTAGAAGACTAAAAAAGACAAATTTTTAATGAAAAATGTGTCTTCAATCTGCTAATAAGCCCACAATTATCACTTTACAAGCACCATTTTGACACCAGATCATAGGGAAATTTATATTCTTTCAAACAATGCATTCCTCCAAGCTAACACATGTACACTCTTTGATTTAGAGGTATTTGAGTAAGAGAAGGGCTATGTAAATGCCAAATTGACTCCCATTATGATTCGGTCAAGGAGTTTAGGGGAAAAGCATAAACAAGCTGCTTTTTATTTTTCCATTCTACTTCCCTTACCACATTTTTAAGACTAGGAACACAAAAAACAGCAACTTCTTGTGACTCTTATGGTTTTTTAAAATCACGTTGATACAACTCGTGGTTCTGAATTTATAAGCTTTTTCTTGAACAGCAGAGCTGAGAGAAATTTTACACAGACCTCTCTGGTTACACAGACACATGCCATCCCCATAGTAGCCAACTGCTGAGGTGCGAGCTATTGACAGTTGATGAACTGATTCATTTGAATATTACCATATGTCCCTTGTCTCCTTCTCAGAAAATTGGACAAATGGCTAATCTGTACACATTTCCGACCTATCTAAACGTATCTATCCTTCTGTTGGTGTCCCCGACTGTTTGTGAATCAGTTATCTAAGCTTGACCACTCTATTGGGGCCACCTGTGGCCAAGCAACAGTCTGACTGCAATTTGTCCAGAAATTACATAGTCTGATTTGCGCAGCAGTATTGTATGGCCCTTAAACCTCAGAAAAGAAGGTGTAAGTGATGTGTTTCTTTATCATGCTTTAATCACTACCACCTAAAACGTCAAACATGACTTAATAAACAGTTTTATAATTCTATTGACTTAAATTTTGTGTAGTGCTAGCAGGAAGTCTTTCCTAACTGTAAATGCTCAAATTTAACACTAAATTGAACTCACTCTTGCAAAAAAAAGCTATGCACACAGATGGCTCAGTTAGACTGAGCTGCAGATGCGTTTGCATACAGAGCTGTTCCCTTCAAAACTTCCCGTACCAACAGATTTTCACTCCAAACTCATGGCATTCCTGAAACTTGCTCAAGAACTCCCTCTCTGTCATATTTCAGCACAAAGGGGAACCCCTTTGGCGAGTTATCTGATGCATCGTGTGCAGACATGCAAAGCACAGATACAGTACGTCTGTGTAAGACGTGTCTGTCCAAGCAGCTTGGGAAGAAAAGCAACTGGACTACTTTAAGTCCAGTCTTAGAGACTTAAATATGTCCAGCCGCTTTTCTTTCCCAGCTCCTTACATCACAGATACAGTTTTACAGACTTTTTTTGCCTGATAAAGAAGGAGAACAACCACAAAATGTGAACTTTTAAAAAATGCTGCATTGTTTAAAGTGGTAAAGAGTGAAATGCTGAGTGCATTTACAGCCTAATATAGGAACAAATCAGTCTGAACATATGAAATATGACATACACATTGTCTGCATTTTAAATGTATTGAGTTTTTAGGGAATTTCCAACGGGATGTATTTGTCGGTCAGTTATGGTCACACAGTTTGGATGAAAGGCAAAAGAGAAATGTTTAAATTATCTGCATTAGTTTGAACAAGGCTATACCGACTCCCTCAAGACTTGTTCAAAGCTCATCCATCAAGACATTAAGAACAAACGGGTGACTGGTCAGGAGGGCTCCCACGTTGCTCTTA
This sequence comes from Neolamprologus multifasciatus, assembly GCF_963576455.1. Classification (NCBI taxonomy): domain Eukaryota; kingdom Metazoa; phylum Chordata; class Actinopteri; order Cichliformes; family Cichlidae; genus Neolamprologus; species Neolamprologus multifasciatus. Next base: position 5,997,861 of record NC_140443.1, on the reverse strand, counting down.
CACAAAACAACTAGCGACTGGTACTTTACCCCCTCCTGACATCCCACAAGCTCAAACACGCCTCTCCCTTCACCTCTTCCCCCGGTCTACGGACCTGCCCTCACCCCACTCTGTCCTTCCACTCAAAGACTATTGTGCCCTCCTTTTCAGTCATCCTCATATCACCCATAACAAATGAGCCCCGTATTTTCTTCTTTCCCCTCCTCTTCTCCCCCCGCTTTCTTTTATTTTTTTTTTCCTTTCTCTAACTCGCTCTCTTTCTCTCCTTCACTCAGTGCCGATGAAAGGCAGGCATTGAGCCGGCAGTGGCATTCCAAAACCTCAGGCCTCGGCTCCACTGTGTCTGGCTATTCAACACTGCTGGGAGCCATTAGTTTAAGTAAGGCCTGACCCGCCTGCTCACCCACGGAAAACCATCACATCTCCTATTACACTCCACGCACGGAGGGGAGACACAAAGCTGCTCTTTGGGTGCGACAAGTGTGTTTAAGAGAGCAAAACAAGATGGAGACGAACGGAGACGAGAAAGTGTAAGAAGTGGGAGATTCACGCATAAGTGTGTGTTTATGAGTGAGAGGGAAAGTAAGCGAGAAAGCGCTTGTGTGTCGGTATGAGGGAGAGCGAGAGAGTGGCTGCATGTGTGCTTGAAATTTATGAGCGGCGGGTCACACGCTCGCTTGGCTGCATCTTCCTAAAGTTTCCACACAGCGAAGCCAAGTGCATAGCCAGACGCCAAACCCTTCTCACCAATAACGCCGCTTAAACGATATTCAACAACCGCACACTTTTCAAAGTCTCTCCAGCTGCTCTCTTGTTTAACTTATGTAGCAGATTCCCTGTCGGGGATATCCATCTATGGCGCTTATAGTTAAATCTTTAAATGCAGCAATTTTGCTAATTGGAAAATGATACCGCAGATCAGAAGTTGCTCGGCGTTGCCAGCCTCACCCAATTGTCGGCACATAAACATGAATCGCTCTCGTAAACAACTCCATGTTTGGGAGACGTTTTGTGTTAAAAGAGTGCGTGCTTGCTAAAACTTGGACAAGCCCACACACAGACGTAACATATACAGTGAGTAACTACATTCTGCACATTCCTTTAAGGACAACAAGATATACTTAAGTGGCAGTTTTGTTTAAAGCAGGGAACGAATAACAGAAAGGTTTTGTTTTTTTCCACATCTGAAATTCATAATTTATATTTGAATTTCAGATAATTATTTCTTTTCTTTTTTTTCATATTTTTATTGAGAGACAAGTGTACATTAGTTTACAATGACAATACAATCTGTTCCCCTCACATATTTTTTAGTTTTTCTTACATGAACAGATACGATAATACACACACACACGCTTAAATAAAATTGAAAAAACAAACAAACAAAACAAAACCTAAGAAGAAACCCAAAACAAACACAAACAACAAACCCCAAAACACACACACACACAAAAAAAAGGGGGGGGGGAGATATGATATTAACCCTTTAAGACCTACCATAGAACCAAGTCCGCCAGAGCTTATATTATATATTTACATGCTGTGGAGCCATTTTTGGGAGCATTTCAAGTTGCTATACATCAATACAACCATTACAGCCTACATTTTAATAATATGTCTGCATTAAGTGCATAGTAATTACATAAATTGCAAAAAAGTGCAATAAACTACCAAAAAATGTAAAATCGTTTTTGTTTTTTTAACATATATTTCTAGTTAGAGAAATTTAAGAGGCTTATCCCTCAAAACTGTAAATACAAAAAAGTTGCACAAAATAGTTTCCCACCGCAGGAAATTTATTTTGAGTCTCTTCATAGTTTTATTTTTGAAATACACCAATTTTTATATACTGCAGAAAAAACAAAAATAAATATTATAGTGCAAATTTGCAAAAAAGCAGCATATGCATCAAAATAAACTATTTCCAGCAGTGCAATATGAGTCCTAAGCATCCCAGAAACGACACAGAAAGTCATAAAGTCAAACATAACTTCTAAAAACTCCAGTATAGGCTCATGAGGCCCTGATGGTAAAAAACTACATTTCTGCAAAATGACGTCACTTCCTGTTTCGGGCAGGTCATGGCGGACATGCGATAGTTCGCGCTGATGGACGTAGGAAGTGTTATGAACAGCTGATCGGATCAGCAAAGCGTGTTTCTGAAATATTATGTTTTTGTTGCTGCAAGTGCTTTTTATGCAGTTTTTGCAAAGCTATATGTGGAAGGAAACTGTGACCGAGGACAAGCTGATGGCATAAGATGTAAGTACAACTCCTCCGGTTTCATATGCAAAAAAAATTATTGCGCTAGCTCACGTGGTTGCAGAGCTACCGGGATTTAAAAATAGTTACGCAAAACGGAGCGTGCCCGCTCTGACCGGCTTTAAAGGGTTAATCAGCTGGTAGAGCGTTTAATGACTTGCAATAGTTTACGAAGGGGCCCCAGATACGATAAAATTCTCTGTATTTGCCCTTTGCCACAAGGCCTATCTTTTGCAATTTAAGAAATGACATCACATCTCTAAACCAAAAAGAAACTGAAGGTGGCTTTGAACATTTCCAAAGGAGTAAGATGCAACGTCTAGCCAAAAGTGATGTAAAGGCTAATATTTTGAAGTGTGTAGGGTCGGTTAGACCAGTGTTGACTGCAAGCCCAAAAACAGCTAGAAAAGGGTCCAGTACGTAATTATTTCCTTGCAAAGGACGTCACTTCAAGGGGACAAACTTGAACCTCCAAACCGTTCATCTTCTCTGCTCATTAATACACAAAAAAAACCTGTCATAACAGAAGGTTTTCTTTTGATGAATTAAAATGTCCAAAGGTTTAGTTTTAGCAACCTTCTCTCAATTTCACTGAGCTCTAGAAATAGCATGACTATCACTCTGTTTTCAGTCCCACACGTCAGTGCTATCACCGATTCAGTTAAATGCACACTGCCGTGAGCTGAGCTGAGCAGGAATATGATGACAACAACACCTATGATTCAATGTTACTTTAGACTGTTTTTGTACCTGATGTGTGAAGTTCCCTGCTACCAGCAGGTCATTCTCTATGAACCTTATATCTCTCTTTCCCTCCCCGAGGCTGCAGGAGCAGCTGTGTTGTTCTCTTCCCTGGCGATGGCCACACCTGTGATCTGCAGGTGGTTCATCTGGCAGTGGAGCCGGGAACACCTGGCCTGGCTGAGATAGAGCCTCCAGGCTTTACTTTCAGTGTGTGTTTGTGTGTGCGTAATAGTGTTTGGGATTTCTGAAGGGCTCAATTAAAGCTGAGGGAAGATAACGGCTGGCTTTGCTGACACACACCCACGCACACATTCAGGGGCATGTGTTGGCATTTCCCTAGGTTAAGCCTCGGGGATGTTTGGACTTGTCAATGTTGAAGTTTAATCTTCAGATGTGTCTGCTGAAGACTAATAGAATGACGGTAGTATTTACAGTTTTGCTCGGTGTGATTCTTTTTCTTTTAAAGATACGACAAACAAAGCCAAACCTCCTCCTGTTTTCCCAACCGTCATGCTTAATCTTGTGAGCCAAGTCCCCTAAATATCCCGGCGAACAATAGGGGGACTGTGGCATCACCTGCTTTGCCGTTGCTTTGCATACTCACTGCGGGTATGACATCTCGCTACAGTACTCTGCTGGGACAAACAAGCAAAGACAATAAGCAGAGACACCAGCTGAGGACAAGATAATAAACAGTTGCGCCGAGAACATGTTGAGAGCAAGCACAGTCGGTCTACAATGCAAGCTTGTGTATGTGTCTGCGATTAGCAGGCAAGAAAGAGTGAGGACGCGTGACGTGAACTTGACAAAATTCATAAAATTCGCAGAGGAAAAGAACAGCTTGAGAGTTATATTGACTTTGGCAAAAATCACACATTCAGTGTTGCATTCACTGCATGCGTGTGTGTGCGTCAAATATGAAAAGAATATCGGGCCAAGGCTTTACATCATCTCCATTCAACTATTTGTCATGGGAAGAAGTGATATACTGGGTCAGACACAAGCTGTGCTTGTTGCACATGCTCACCATAAACACTACACATGTTACAGCTGACAATTAATGATTATTTTGATGTATTACTTGAATATACAAACAAACAAAACAAGACTTGAGGAATTTATTTATATTAAAAAGAAGTTTCAGAAGTGACAAATTCAACAGGGGGAAAGGAGATTGGTTTTAAAAGCTGCGATATTGCTTTTTCATCTTGTCAGACCCTGCACTGTGTTTTCTCACATGAGTCTTCGATAATAACTCATACACAGCTGGATGTCAGCTTTCTTCTGGCCAGTGACGGGCCAGCTGCAGCTGTGTTTAGCTGGACTCAACACAGTAGACCAGACAGATGAGTGCGGATGGAAAGAGGGGGAAAAAAGGCCAAATAAATAGAGGGAAAGGGGGACAGAAACGTAGGGAGGGAAGAGAGGGAACAAAGAAAGGATGGATGGAAGGAGAGAGAAACATGAGACAGAAACAGGGGGTGAGAAAGGAGGCGTGGAGAAAAGGGGTAACCAATGCTAACTCCTCTTTGTCTGAGCCAAGTGGGAAATGATGAAAGGGGGTGAAAGGCATGAGAAGTGGGAACAGAGAGACAGGCATTAAGAAAGCATAATGTGGTAATCCATTTCTTTCACTTGCTTTTTCTTTTTTTTCTCGGCCGAATTGCTCTGAAGTGACTGGACACTTTTGTGTCCCTCCACTTAAAGTCGACAAACAAATAAAAGCCTGCGCACAACCGCAGGACTTGCATTTCTTCCTCAAAAATGATAAAGCATGCTTGGTTGTTTTTTTTTCACACGACAATTTAAAGGAAAGACTGTTAACAGATGAACACACAAAAGAGAAAGAGGCTTTAGTCCCTTTTGGCCGAGTCCTTCAAAAGCCATATGACAAGTATGCAAAACCACTCTCAAATCCCGCGAGCCGCCTTTTTGGAATAGTCAAATGTGTCAAAGCGATGTTTACGCTACCAGCGACACCTGAGTACAGAGGTCATGGCGGTGGCTGGCAGTATAACAAAATGAGAGTATTAACAACACTCAGAAACCAAGCTGAGACCTGCGATCAAGACTGAAAGGCACAGCCGGGTTATCTTTCAAAGGTGGAGAAGTGATGTTTTGTTAAAAGAGTAGACGAGCACGGACGCTCTTAATATCCCCCGTCTCCTGTACGCCTGCTATTTCTGAGGATTGTTATTGCCGGGTGATCCTCAGTGCAAGATCACATCTGGATCCTATTGTCTCAGCCGCTCTGTGCAGTACCGCACAGCAACAAGAAACAGCTGTGCAAAACTGGCTTCAATTAGCCTCACATTCTCCCTGACAGTTAATCTCTTTCTACTCCCATTCTCTCACTGTTTTGTTCCTTTAACTGTTAGGTCACTTCTGTCTTCCCCCCCCCCCCCCCCTTTTTTTTTTCAAACCTTTGCTTCAGGTTGCCACACTGTCTGAAGTAATAGACATGGGATCACAGAGGGTTGAATTGGAAACAGACAATGGGACGGAAAAGCTCAGGGGTCTCACGAAACATAAAACATGACAAATCCCATCTGTTTAAATGGACTGATGATGCAGTTTGCAGCGGTTTAGGCTGCAGAGATGATATATTTTCATTTCCTGTAAGAAGGGAGTAAATTCTGTTTATTACAGTCAGAGTTCATTTCCATCTTTGACTACAATTTTCACTGTAAATGACGATTAGCACTAGATATATGGCGCTTGCAATTAAAGTCTATTCAAATTGTCTCTTCAGATTATTACTCAGACAGATGGTGCCAGAATCTTTGCTGTGTATGACACATTTGCCAAATCGGGCTACAAAGTAACCCGATAAATCCAGACTTTAAACATCTCTTTAACCACTAAAACCACACTTAACAAACACTCCAGTGTGATCCAGCAGTGGAACATGCTGAATAAAATGTTGTCGCTCACAAGTAATTAATCAAACTCGACTAAACTCAAACTTGTTTAATTGCCTACAGTCTTGACTCAGCTGAACTGCAAGCAATCCAGCTCAGAACGGCCCTGTGATAGGAAATGGGAGCCAGATTTAAGGCAATGGAGTCGATCTGATGGGCTTGATGAGCAAATCTGCAAGGTTCTGCAGTCATTGTAGCCTTGGGGCCTGAGTAAAACACTAACAGGTGGTAGTGCTGGTTGAAAAGACCCACGCAGAGACCAGAGGGAGTGAGAAGGATACTGGGCTCACAGCCTGACACACAAAACACACACGCACACCCAACTACATGCATTGTAGGAAAACACAGCCAACCGCATGCATGACACACACCCTTACAAGCTACAAGCATTTATAACACACCGGGAAAAAAATATTTTCACACATTACAAGATACATAACACATAACGCAGACACAACTGCATGCAAGCTATCAGTCTGCACGAACAAGAAACAGTGCAGGGGTGACTCGAAAGCTCTGCAGGCACCTTTCTCTACCTCCAGGACGGGGAAATTCTCCCACATGGCAAAACACTAAGGGCCCACGTCTGGCAATGCTAACAACCCACTCAAGCCAAAACCAATTAAAAGTCTCTAATTCAAACCTGCAGGGCCTCTTTGTCGTTTATTTCCTTTTTTTTAATGTCAGAGGATTGGAATCTGACTCTGTACCCCAGCCCAAAGAGAACAAGAGAAGGAGGAGAATAATCTGAGTTGAAGATTATCCATATGTTTTCAAGTAGAGTTAATTAAATCAAGCGAGAATGGAAATGATCAACTATGGTGTAGCAATGTTGAAACAAATGCTCTTCAGTACATTTTTTCCCCGTGAACTTAGAACATCCATCCTTCCCAGAGGGCTTTTTAGCTTTCTGCAGAGCATCAAATTACTCTAACTAAACAGCAATTACGGTAAAACAGAAGAGTACCCACATTTTATCCTTTCTGATTTAAGAGTGGAACCAAATTTCCCAAAACAATAATCACTTTCAAATCCAGCATCCATCATGTATGTAGTTTTGCATTACAGTACACACTCTGCTGCTCCCTGGTGGCCGTTGTAACTCTGTCATCATCATTGCCACTCTCACCACCAAAACATCAGCATCTTATTAAGCTGATGTGTTTGTCATCTGATTATTTGTTATTCTGCGGTGAGAAAGAGACCAAATGGAGTCCTCGCAGGGGGGTCACGGAAACACATGTCCAGAGTCAAGCCTTCAGGCTCCGCTGACCCCACTTGCATCATATGTTGGTCACAATTGTTTCAACAGAAGATGACAGACTCTTTGTTGTGGTTCTCACATTTGGACTACTGAGCAACTAAGTGATGCTATAAATCCAGCGTTTAAACACATCCATTCCCATCAAATCCACACTTAGCAGCATGCATAAGTGGGATCCAGTCACACCACAGTCAAGCTGCCTTGCATGGCTGTACTATTGACCCTCAGTGTCAGCAGTACAGCAGGAAGAAACTACAGACAAAGAGGGAAAAAAACTCCTCCTGGCATAAAGCAGGAGTTCCAGCCTGGCTTCACACCGCCTGGTGTTTTTGTCTTGAAAAGCTGTAAACTCCAGATGGTGGAAAGAGAGGAAAAAAACTTAGTCTGGTGGATTAAGGGCTCCAAATCCTCCACTGAAAAGACACATAGACCACAAGCTGCTATTCAATCAAATGGGAGCATAATAGCCGTGTTGTGGGGGATATATACGGGATAATGCATCCAACAGAGTATGTGTTATGCATAGTTTATTCACTCTCTTTAATGGATCGTAATGAGCGTAAGATCTTACCAGACAAAAGGATAACCGAGTTTTTGTTTGCTCATCATAATGATTTGATGTAATGTGAAGTAACACGTTCAAAAGGTGTTTTTCCGAAGACTCAGCCTCCCCTCTGAGAGAAACTCTGATAACAATACTCTTTCCCTCACATATTAAGTAAATAAAGTTCTGCTTTATTTTCATTAGGAGGCAACGACGTCTCTTTAACTGAGATCCTGGATTCTTAATTATGTAACGCGAGAATAGGACATACCGGCCATTTGTTCAACAGTATGCATAAGAGCGCAGGTGCAAAAAAATCAGGAACACACCTGTAAATATTCACTATATCAGATAAAAGATGACATAGACACACAGGATGCATTTCAATACGGAATAAATACATTAAAGGTTCACTTACAAGTTAAAGCACTCGGCATTCCGACCATGCCCTTCGTCTTTATGAGTTTTCTCGCTCTTGGCGGATTGTTGGTTGGCGCTTCTTTTCAAGCACTTTCTCTCGCTTATTTTTTTGGCAGACCTTCCTCCAAACCAAACACCTTCTAAACACTTAAGAATGATGAAGAAACAATGAAGCACGATCTGCCGGAGACAATCGATCCAGTCCAACGCCAGGCATCAGGTATGTTTTCTCAAACGCGACAGAGAATATCTGAGTGGGCGGTACTAATTGTAAGCATTTAAGCAGAAAGCCAATAACGCTCGTTTGCAGCAGGGAAACAGTAATGATTAACTCCCAGCGGCAACAATAGGACACCAGTTCAGCTCGCATAATCCTCACAGCAGACGCACTTCCATTGCCTTGAGCAAAGTCGTTTACGACCTCAACTTGTTGGTGTATTGATTTGGTTTTTCATAGCCTAAATCTATTGCTCGGAAAGCTTTCACAAATTGTCACTGAAACGAGCAAAGACGAGAGAACTATGGTGGATATTTACCCTTTAGGGATGAATTAATGTTGAACTTTGAACAATAAACTTGCACGCAAGTTGAATATTTTGTGTGTCATCTGTTGAGTCGAAGCCACAAATTGTTTTGGATTGCATCCAGAGTCTCGCGTGTTATTTTTTTCTTTACCAGCATAATATTTGGATGCTGGCTGAGAAAGCTGTCAACTATACCACCCCCGAGACACGCATATACACACCCAGCCACCATCAGCTCTCCATCCACCCCTCCCGCACCCATCCACATATGCCACACGCTCCTGTCCACCCCACACCACCACCTCCTCCTCCGCCTCTTCTCCCTTCCAGCAACCGCCCCCCCTTTCCCATCCTCCACTCCTGCCAGGCTGCCACCTGCTCTCTGCAGCATGCTGCACAGCTGCTGCGCTACAATGACAAATTAAGGTCCACCGTGGCAGGCAGGAGTCATTACCTACTACTCCTGCCATGGAAGACTTGAAGAGCTATCAGCTACCGGCGCTGTGTGCTTCCCCCCTTCATGTGCAAAGAAGGGGTAAGGGACACTAATCGTTTTAATGAGAAGCAGGGGATCAGGGGGAGTCACAGTTTGGGGACACATGAGCCAATATGCTGTGTCAGTCAGTGTCTGTGCAAGTCAGGTGTTATTGACTGTGCTGTTCTCACAAGCAACATAACAATGAAAGAATACACATTCACAACACATTCCTGATTATTTAAGATGAAACTGTTCAGAATCTGCAGATTTTACAAGAGTTGCATTTGCCACTCACTGGAGCACTTACTGTTCACATTCAGATAGCATTTTTCAATAGTTAAGTTACACTTATAGGAGAGTAACACAATTTTAACTTTCTTTATAATAACATAAGAAGCCTATTATTAGTTCCGGTAAATAGGGTTGGTTTTAGGCCTGATAGGCGTGGAAAACATACAGTTAAAACACAGCACTGAACAATATAAGAAGTATGCAAAAAATAAGCAGGCATGAGCATGCAAAAAATCTATTATTGTACGATCTACTGTACAATATAGAGCGCCTTGAGGTGACTGTTGTTGTGATTTGGCGCTATATAAATAAAATTGGATTGAATTCAAATCTATTTATATGAGTCAACTCATTGTTTAAGTTGTAAACTTAAAATAAACATCCCAAATTGTAAACCACTTGTGCGCACACCTTAACTACTTAGGAGTACTACTTCAGACAGGCTTCACTGAAATACTGTAATGCCCCTATATGGTAGTACATCTGTTATTATTTCAGTAGGGAACTCCATCAGTCACTGTGATCTAATCTAGTACTAATTCAGTGAGTCACCCTTTAAATGTATAAGTTTAGACAATATCTTTGACAGGGGCAACAATGTCCTAACTCATCTTGTCAACTAGCCCTGTGACAGGTTAACAAAGAAGTGAGTAGTCGGTTGGCGGGAGACTGGAGTCAATGAAGAAACAGGCTTAGATGGTGGCAGGATTTTCAGTGGCCATTGTGGTCCCTCAATGTGACAGCTGGCCATTGCTCCCCCTTGAACCTCTTTCAGCCTCTTTGTCACAGCCTCTTTAATCAAACCAAGACTGTTACACAGCAAATACACTGACCTGAACTATGAGCTGACTGGATGACTAGCCAAATGCATTTGGAGCTGTTACAAGGTTTTAACAATATGTAAAACCCCCTCCCGGTTAAACTGTAGGACTAATATTACCATGTGACTTAATGCATGAGCATTTTCATTTTTAAGTATAAAAAGAATGGACTGGTTCTTATGTAGCGCTTTTCTACTCTCACTGAGCACTTAAAGCGCTTTACACAACTTGTGCATTCACCCAATCGTGACCATTCACACAAACACTTTATCTAAGGTTTTTAAGGCTTCTAACATTCACTCGCATTCACACTCCGATGAATGCATCGGAGGGCAACATGGGGTTAATATTTTGCTCAAGGATATTTGGCTCTTATCTGATTTTTGTGACATGGTAATGATTAGAGGTTTTTGTGTTTTTCTTCTCAGTGTTGAGCCTTTGGGTACGGCTTCTCCAAACTCTGCGGAGCTCTGTTATAACCGGCTTTGACCATTACTACACCAGCCCCCATATTTACCTATTCACTCTTCACTGTACAGTGGTTGACCTGACAGATTCTTAATCCACATGAGAGATTGCCCTTTTTTCCAATAATGTGCTTTCTCAGCTCACTGTACAAAGTCAAGAGGGGGCAAGTCATTAGCTGGTACTGTTTACCCTACTTTCTCAGCAGTCGTGCCATCTGTGTGAGCACTGTAGGTTGCATAAGGCCTGGCAGATATGACACCTCCGCAAAACCTGTTCCCTTTCATCCATTGTTTTAGTCAGCTCCTCCAAAATTATCTTTTTTTTTTTTGTCTGTTCCCTCAGCTTTCTTTTTACAGATTCGCCCTCCTCAGCTATTTTCTTTTTGCGATTATTTACCTTTTCCAATTTTCCTCTATTATGTACACACCTCCTCTAGTCTCCTCCTGTCATCCCTGACAGCTGACAGGCCAGACCCTGCCTGGTGGTGACACTTCACCCACGCCGACCCAAGCCAGATCACTTGTCCATGCGTAAGCCAGAGCCAGGGCCAAGTCCAGGATTTCTACTGGGGTGTGGAGGGGAGGCTGCAGAGGCAAGCAAGATGGCCCTAGTCATCATAATCATTCATTGCCTGCCGGTCCTTCTGTCCTTGGCCTCCTCCCACTCTTCATGCTTTTTTGTCATCCGCGTGTCAGGGCCACAAGGCACGCGTATCAGCTGAGCCCAGGATGGTCAGAGTCAACGGGGTCAGGTGGCAGACGCTTGGTTAATTCCTCTGAGACCACAAAGTGCTTGTATCAACTCATACAGACACTGAAAAATACACAGATAAAGACAAACAGACATGCATTTGCATAGACACACATGCACCGCATTCAGTACGCAAAATAAGGCAGGCTCTATATAGACCATGATGTTAGAGAAGCTGATTGGGGGAATGGGGTGGGGGTATCAAACAGATAGATCAGCGTTAAGAAGGAGGAGGGGAAAGATTATAAACACACGAGCAGATGGAGAGAGATATATTCCTATTATGTAGATCCGTCTAACCCTCGGTGTGGTCTCCTCTCCTCAGCATGAACGTCTCATCCATATATACCTTTACATTATTCAGGAGGTTTTAATGAGAGTAACTAAATATTGCGGTGATTGTGGTTGCTGGGTTGTTTAGATGGCAGAAGGTGGGCCACAGGTGTACAAGCCTGAGACTTATTCTTCGCTTTGACCTCTCATTATCACCCCCAAATTCATTCATTGTTATCCTGTGTCCTTGGGTGTTTGAGAAGCAGGGCGGTATGTCTGTCTACTGCTGTCTGTTCACAGCACAGTCTGTCATTCATTTTTAAGAATAAATTATTCCATATTTTTAATCTATTATTATCCCCTCATCTGTCTGTCTGCTTCAGCTTATCCATCTGTTTTCCTGCCTTTTGCCCCATTATTTTTTTATCTTTCTCCTTTTTTTTTGCTCATTTTAAGAACATTTTCAATGACTTTCAGGTGCTTAAAAATAACATAATTCCCTGTTGCTCTGCTAGATGAAAATGCCACAATTATCACTCATCTTAGGATAGGATAGGATATCTATCTATCTATCTATCTATCTATCTATCTATCTATCTATCCATCCATCCATCCATCCATCCATCCATCCATCCATCCAGCAGCCCGTCATGGATGGCTTGATGAGAGGTCTGGTCTGTTGTTACAGAGGAACAGGTGGGGCAGACTAAACAGTCAGCACAGGGTTGAAATGAACACATACACAAAACACACACATGCAAGCTGCAGGGAGGCAGGCTGTCAGTCGCTCAGACACTGGCCCATATGGTAGACCTCTGGAGCTGTTGCCCTTAGCAGAGTAGGGGAGGGAAGCGAAGATGCTTGGAGGATGGCAGGAGAAGGCAGAAGGATGCAGGGGGACGTTGAAACTAATCAGTAGGGCTCCCCAACTGTCCACTGTCTTTGGGGAGTTGAGATATGCATATATGTGACTGACTGAACTAAGGGTGCAGAGATGATAAGTTGGGGGGGGGTTGTAGTCTGTTTGTCTGCTTGAGTGTGTGTGTACATCCATCCATTCATTTTCTTAACCGTTTATCCAACTGCGGACATGGGAAGGGGGCTGCATTCTGTCCCAGCTGGCGTTGGGTGAGAGGCAGAGTGCCCCCTTTACAGGTTATAAGTTATGTGGAAATAATGCTTTAAGTTCTTAATTTGATTTCATTTATTTAACATAAATACAATACATATTCTAGTGTTTTAAGCAATTGTTAAATTGAAATATATAAAGAAATAGATAAAAATAATGATCTAGCAATTTTCTTCTGTATATACAAATTGTGTTGTACTTTGTTGTCATTATTATTCAAACGTATTGTCTTAGTACTTAAACAACAACAAGAGATACAATAGCAGTCTGATGTTGTTGAGAAGTGCTATAGGGTAATGTGAGTTGTCTTCAGCATAGCAGAAAACCAGAAATGACATTTATAGATCATTAACATGTTAAACTTTTATTCAACTTACATTTAGTCATATATATTTATACAATAGTTTGTTTTTGTTTTGTTTTTATTTATGTTAGCAAAGATAAAATTAAATACATTGTCAACTACACATACAGCCACCATAGATAAAGTTAATGGAGAATGCTCAAATCCCTGTTCAAGTTATTGATTTTTTCCAAGAAATATTGTTTTTGTTTTTTTAATGTATCATATCGTCATTTTAAGCGTTTAAATAAGGTTTTTTTAATATTTAAATGAAAATCTTGTGTTTTATATCCTTTATTCGATCATTCTTGATTTTTACATGCAAGCCCAATATAACTGCACTGCTATTAGGTTTATCAGCAATGACATACATTCATGCAACGCACTCTATTAGTGCAAATCATCATTCACCGTTTTGGTTGTTTTTCCTGTACACTACAGAAAACAGATTTAATTTCAGGTCCTTGACTTCTTGCTGACTTAAGCTCTAGTGTAATTTGACGGTGCTCAGTATTGGTTAAATCCTGCAAGGACAATGGTGAAATATGATGCCTACACTACTGTAAATGCAAGCACACTTGCAAACAAGTCACTACTTTAATGTGCACAATTGCAATACTATATATGACTAGATCCACTCCAAACAATCCAATCAGTCTGTGAGAGATCCTTACAAATCCTGCTCTTCCATTCAGCTAAGCTTTGCAAATATATTAAGCTGTGCTACTGTGAAAGAGGCCGGCCACCTGCCACTCACATCCCAAATAGACCAACAGATGCATAGACTGGAGGTCAGATGGTCAACTACTTGTCATAATGCTAAACATCACCATGTAGACCCACTTCTTAAGTCAAGCACTGTTGTTGAAGTCTCCCATTCATTTTTGCTGTGCTATTTATATGTGTGCTTCTATACATGTGCTAATTAGTACAAGGACGTATCCTTTTCTAAACAAAAGTGTGGACAAAGGAGGATAAGGTTTATGGGTGGAATGAGAAAAGGTGACAATAAACTTCATATAAATCATTTGTTTCATTAATTATGTTAAATGTAGCAAGGGTAACTGAACCTCAAACTACACTGGCTATGTATAAAAGATAGGTACCCAGCTGTTTGTGGACTATATCATTTACAGACCTTGGGTTGTTTAAAAACAACCCAAGGTCGATAGAAATAAGTAAACAGGTTACTGTTTACTTATTTCTATCACAGTGAAAACCTCATCGCATGACAATCAAAAGCTGCAGATTTTAGTACTCTATAGGACATGTGGGAAATCTTTGTTATTTAAACAGATTAGGTTTCCAGTGTAGAGGTAATAGAGCCCTTTAATCACTAGAGGGAGACAAAAGATTTGAATCTAAGCTTTGAAATTCCCTGTTGAATATTTAGTGTGAAGCTGAGCCATGGTCTATGACTTAAAAAACAAGTTGTTAGAAATAAAGTTGTTACATCAATATTCACTACAGTAAACATGAAGCAATTAGAATAAAGTAAGCGTTGATATTTGAGTTGATTAGCTACTTTAGAATTATAAAGAAATGTTGTTGACAAATGAGAATATTTAGAGCATCTGTGTGGGTTTAGAGGAATTTTCAGTCAAAGCTCCAAACTTGTTTTCATTAAGGGAGCAACTGCCTCTCAACAGCCCACCCAGAAGAGTGTTTTCCAGCCCTGAGTGCTGGGACCTCTTTGCTATTTCACCTGCTGTGAAGCAGATGCAACACAGGCTGCCACACACACAGCTGAAGGGCTGACAGATACCTTGCCGATGCAACAGAGCATAGGAAATGAGGACTGCTTCATCAGCTTGTTTCAGTGACTCCTGCATGGTCCTAATGTCTATGCTGCACAATTAAGTGCACCTCTGCTGAGTCACCACAACAGTGCAGTACTTATCCATGTTGAGTTTCTGTCAAGACCGAGACTTAACGGCTTGGCTTATTACTCCTGAAATAATGGCATATTAGCAAATAGTTCAAAATAGTTATTGCATGTTTTTTTTTCACATTTTTCATTAAACATTTAATACTCACTACTAAATGAAAAAGAAAACTGACTGCCAGAGTAGATTTCTGCAAATTACAAAAGAAATGGAAAGCATTGCTAAACAGTTTGAACTGAAGAAACGAGGAAGCAAATAAAATAAATCTGAAAAATATTTTAGTTTGAACTGGAAATTTAAACATGAAAATTGTGGACTGAAAAGAAGTGAAATTCCACTTACTGGCACTAATCTTCAGCATACGCAGGATTGTTTTGGGTTTTTAACTGAAACACCATGAGTTTGGATTTTTGGCAGTAGCTCCGGTGGAATCAGTTTACTAATGTAAACCACGATTCTACCTTCTATCTGCAGAAAATTTCAAACACAAACAACAAAGTTTTCATGTATTTTTTAGCCCATTTCTTCACTGTCATGGAATTCCCAGTCTGGGAGATGAGGTCGTTTGGTCTTGGTCTGTATCCAGTATTGATTCATCCTTAGCGATGCTCAAACACCACGCTGCCAACTCATTTGGTACCTACTGGAGAAGAGCTTTGGGCTAATCATGCTTTGTACAACATCTTACTGGTCACGTATCTGGTTTTAACAACATTTTATTGGTTACTGACCAACTTTAACTATGCCTCAGCTGCTGCAACAGGGCATCAGTGTCATGGTATTGAGGGGCATTATGGCCTCTTTCAGTGCCTGTTGTCCTGAAACCCATTTTGAATAAGAGCTAATAAATATAATTGTTCTGATTAACGTGCAGGCTTCTTCATGGTAACATCACACCCGCTGTTTTCTGTCAGCAAGCCGAAGATGCTTAGTGGGTGTCATTCCTGATATAAGCTCTCTTCACTAGAAAAGCGTTTCTGGCCTTGAAAGCATATCGATTTTGTTTTCCTTATTGCAGAACTTATATATATATATGCGCAGTGATTTTGCGCGTTTCGGGCACACTGGAAATGAGATCTGTGATCTGAGGCTGGGTGTTGAAATACGCTCGAAATAAATAATGAATCAAAACTTAATTATGCGTGGCTCAACCTCACATTGCTGATTAACGGATGGGCTGAACAAGAAGCTCTTTGAACTTTGAGTGTGTGTCAACACCGCTGCTAATCGCATCGCCCTCAATTAACTTTACTTAGCCTACTACTGGATAAACCTCTTTTGGAGGAGAAGAAAATAGAGGGAGGGAGGGGGGCTCAATGTGTGTGTCTGCATGCCCCCTACCACAGCCCTCTACCCCCTCTTACAGGACTGCCAGCCCGTCTAGAGTTATTCCAGGAATGCGTTGAACATGGCTGCCGCGATGAAGGCGCAGAAAACGGGACTGCTGGAACTTCGAGTGACCGTGGACCGCTGGATCCGGGTATTGGCTACACTTACCGAAGATAGTCTCACGTTAAACCCCGGTGAGGGCACCGAAGAACCCGCAAAGCCAAACCCGAGTCCCGCCGGTGCTATCAACGGAGACCCCCCGAACCTCAGCTCGTCCCCGGTCCCGGAAACCATCACCAACGTGAAGCGCACGGTGCGAGTTACCAAGCAAGATGTTGGCGGGCTCGGAATCAGTATCAAAGGTAAGATAGTTTACGAAAGTATCTTAAAGATAGCTAACTGCATGAACGGCGAGTTACTGTCAGTTAACACAAGTTTTGACTACAGCGTACCTTCTGTCACCCACCGCGAAAACAGCGGCCAGTTAACTTGCCTAACTTCAACAATGTGCAACAATTCTCAGAAACGTGCGTAAAATGCAACTTTTCCGCGATTTGCTCTATGACAAATATCCGTTCGCGTTATAACTCACACGTTTAGGTCCGATGTTAGCGCAGAAAAAACGACAGCTGTGATTTTCTCAAGCTGTTTCTCTCCTCAACAGGGAACCATTTCAGTGCACCACAGTCACCGGAGACGGTAATTAGTTCGCTACCGTCATGTAACGTTGGGTTCCACCGTGTGCCCCCAAACAAACACAAAAAACAAACACTAGTTTAAATAACTTGGATAATTGGATTCAGAGAAATCAGGAAACGGCGCGTGATTCTGTTTAACTCGATTTGGGTTTTAAAAAGTTTCCACAAATCCCCGAATACTTTCCGTAGATGCTTATTACCCAGCAGTGTCGACACCAGCAGTTCATTTAAACATATTTATTTATGGACTACAGACACCAAACAAAGCAGGTTATAAACCTGAATATTATGCGTTATCAACCAACACTCACATACGCAAATGTGTCATTAGTTTTATTAGATCTAACTTCTGATTATGAAGCTGTAACACCAATAAATATATGTGACAGAGTAAAATCCACGCTCTACAGAGTCTTTTAGGTGGTTCAAAGACCTTTTTGGCGGTTGAACTTTGCTTTTGAATGAGCAAACGGGAGTAGACATGGATACAGAGACCTCTACTGCACATAGTGGCCACAAGAATAGTTTCTACTGGGACTTCTCAATGAAGAATTGTAATCTCTCCATATTTTACCAGCAAAGCCTGCATACCTGCCATGTGTTTTGCAGCAGCTGATAAAAGACTTTTCCTTGTCCTGCTTCCACGAAAATAGCCTATCTCTGTGGGGATCTCAAACTGAAGATGATTAGGAAGGTTGAGCAGTGGGAAGCTATGTAAATAAAGGATAAAAGGACAGGAATGTGATAACAAAGTTTTAGGAATGTTTTGGATTTTATTATATTTTATAGACGGACAAATATTACAGCTTTTGTTCTTGAAATTTAGTAGCAACTGATAGATTTACACTTTTTCTTTTTGCACAGCTTGCTTTGTGTCTTCATAATTGAAACAGTAATTAGGTGGTCATTTTCATATTCTTGCCACACACAGTGGGGTTCCGCCTCCTTGGCTTTAACTAGAATTGTTTGAGGTTATTGTGGTGAACTTGTGATTCTTTTGTGCAACTTAAATAAACACTGTTTGTTGCAGACTGATGTATTACATACTGTGTTTCTTAGTTTGCTTGGGTCGTGATAAATGCAAATGCAGACCCCACAATTCTCGCCTAAAAAGTCAGCTTTCTAAATTCAGATTTTCCTGGTGGCGTGTTGTAAATATGTACTGGAAGAGTTTTCCTAGAATTACATATAAAAATAAAAATCTCATTAGGTTTCTTGCACAGTCTCAATAAATCTAATTATATTTTTTAATCATAACCCCTGTGTGATGACACGTATCATATCAATGAATTATTGTCAGTTCACAACCCTAAGTCACCTTGTGTTGTAAAGCATGGGCTGCCAAGGCAGTAAAAGGTGTAATAAATAACGGGCATGGATCTATAAGCCGCATGTGTGGGTATAATTGCATGTGTGTGAGCTGTAGCTTCCTCCTGGCAAGTTTGTCTTCCCGGGAAATCACTTGGCGATTGGTTGATGTACAGTGTCGATTTGATAGATAATTGTAAACTTGCATTATTGTCATGTTGCAAAGATGGCTCATCATTGTAGCCGCTGGTGACATCTTAATTTTTAGTCCCCCCCGCGCAATTCCCAACAACAACAAAACAAAGCCAAACCCTAATGACATAACTGTGATGTCCATCTGTGGAAATGGGTGGGTTTGAAAATCAGACAGCATGTTATTAAAACCAAATCATAGCTAGAAGCCTTTTGGCTTGACATTGTTGTGATGCTGGATGTTCAGAGGCAGTTTTGTGAGGAAGGGTATACAAGATTGAAAGCGAAAGGTGCAGGCAGATAGAGCAGGCCAAACATGAAATGGTATATGGGACAAGAGGTCAAAGAGGTGAAAAGAGTTAAAAGAAAAAGGAAGCAGGAAGAAAAAAGTGTCAGAAACGCAGGGGGAAACAAATGAAAGAACAGAGAAAAACTTGTAGGCTAGTTGACACCGCATTGCGAACAGCTGAGAGAAGCAGCTCACAGCAGTCAGTTGTCATTGGCTAAAGATGAAAGCTATGTGGCTGGGAGTGGAGTACTCCACTAGTGTTAATTTTAGGGAGCCCACCCCAGCTTGAGGAAGAGTACGGAGGCAACTTTAACTCACGTCTAAATTTAAGAGGGGAGGCATGGAATCTAGACTCCAGGTCTCTGGACAGGCCCAATGGTAAAAGTTTGCGTGCTTCTGCAGACATTTTTCCTTCTTTGGAGCCACTGAGGTGCGCGGTCTGTGCATATAACCACAATGACAGTCAGAGGGAATGCTACTTTGAGAGAAGGCAGTTGGTGAACAGTACCATAAAGCAATTATTTCACTTTAAAACCATCCCAGACATTGTTTTAATAGTCCCTGTGTGTTGAATTCCAGTTGGGTGGGTCAAATATTATGAAACCATGTTTTGGTTCCTGAAACTCTAACAGACCAACTCATACTTTTTCCAGACATTATTTTTGTCAGTCAGCAAGACTCAAGTGGAACAAAACAAAAATATAAATAAAATTGCATCAGGAATATGAATCCACGATACTTTGAAGTTTTGTTTTGACTCTATATATTGTTCCAGCACTGTGTGAATTAAGCTGATGACAGTTGAAGTGCAGACGTGCAGATTTTTTGATGATGAAGAAGCATTCTAATAAATAAATTAGATACACAGCACTATTATACCATTTACTAATCTGCCATAAGAAGCTTCTGTGGCTCCACCCTGTCTCTACCACTGCCACCCACCTTATATTTGATTGACAGGTTCCCAGCTGTAGGTGCTGAACTGTATTTGACATGAAATGCACCTGCAAGAATTGTAGGAAGGAAATAAAGGTTTGTGTGGGAGTGGCAGACATATTAATGGTTATTTTTTTAGAGCAATATGTCAAAAATGTTTATTCTGCAATCATTCCAGTAAGTGGTATTTCAGACTTTAGGGAAACTTCAGACTCTTGGGAATTTCCTTTCTCCTCCAAGGTCAGGCTTTATAATGTAAAGAAAGTGGGGAAAAAATTTGTTCCTTAAACGTCTTGTCTCCTCATTGATTCAAATGTCTACTCTCTAAACATGCCCCCATCCTTTTCTCTGCCAACGCTAAGTGTTTCTGACACCCTTCTCATCATCCCCTTTTTCAGACTCACACTCTTTACCATAAAACCGATGACCTCCAAACTTGTTGGCCTTATGTCTAAACGAGCTTCACTTTTTTTTGTAAAAGTCATGATCTCTATCCTTCTAGGCCAGGCCGAGTAACATTTAAATATAACTTTATTAACGACACAAGTTTGAACTGCAGTCACATTAGCGGATAGCGTAAGGTTACCACTGCTGTCTCCCACATGCTGGTATGCTGAGCAGCACACACTGAGACATTGCTCTTGTAGACAACGTTCAAAAGTGTTGCCACACTTGAGTAGAGTTGCTGACAATGCTTGTCTCCTTTTTTATGGTAGAAAGCACTGGTTCCATCATTGCCTTGGGCATGTCTGAATGAACCTGTGTGGAACATTAAAGTGATAGTGACCTATATCTGAATGCCGCCACTTTAACAGACTAATGAAGCCATTAATGTTACATTCATCATGTCTGAAAATGGCTTTAGAAACCAGTATCACTATATCCTAGAAACTCTCTTGCCTACTGTGCAACTGCTGTACTACAGTTGAATCCTCTGTTATATGCACTGTGTTATCTTGAGATATATCAGCTTTAATGAAGCCTTTTTGTATGTTCACTCATATTGTCTGCAGTCGTTGTTGCAACTCTGTCCATTCACAGCAATTCTGTTAGATCTTCCAGTATTAATTATGTGGTTGGATTAGCTTATTTACTGTTATTATTCAGTTTTGTACAAGAGTGTAGTTACTTATTTAAAGAATGTAATGAGTTGGGGCTATCTTGTGCCTGTTACCTCATGAATAAAATGTTAATTTAGTGGTATATAACATGCTAGGCCATGATATGTGTGTGTGTGTTCCTCCTTGGGTCTTCTGCAAAAGTCTGAGGTACTGCACAGAATCTTAGCTGTTCCTTGGACTGCACTGGACTTAGACCTCTAATGTTGTGCCTGTAATCTGCTGGAGCCACTCTTCCAGTTACATCTCCTAATGCTCCTGTTACCACTGGGACTACTTTGGGCTTTACCTTCCAATTCTGCTCCAGTTGTTCCTTCAGTCCATGCTACTTCTCTGTTTTCTTGTGCTCCCTTTTCTCATGTTGCTGTCCCCTGGGACTGCCACATCTACGACCACTGTGGTCTTCTGCTCCGTGTCAACCATCACTATGTGTGGTTGGCTGGCCAGCAGCTGCTTGAAGTCCCACAGGACCTTAGCCTTGTTGTTCTCAACCACCTTCTGTGGTGTCCTCCATTGGGAGTTGGGTACTTCTAACCCATATGTGGCACAGCTGTGCTTGCACACTATCCCAGCCACTTGGTTGTGTCTGTCAGTGTACACCGTCCCAGGTTACATCTCCTGCACCTTCCTGGTCCTGTTGACTGTGGCTTGTAGATCTCCAACGTTGATAGTAGAAGTCTCTCATGCGCCATATACAATATGCAATATCCATTTACAATGTCACCCACTAAAGAAAAAACTGCAGTATTTTTTTGTATTGTAGTATAGTGAAGTCTATCATTTCTACCAGTTAGTTGTATCTACTTACAACCACAAAATGCTCTCTTAGAATGACTCTTATAGGCTTATAGGCAGATAACATGGTATCCAGCTACTTTGGCTCCTGTTTTTGTTGTTGGTTCTTCAGCTCCTTTTCAAAATGGCATTAATTAAACATAAACCTTAAAAAATATATCTAGCAGTATTGATAGTCATGCGTGTTACTTAACTGCCCTGTGACAAATTCCCATATCTTTTTTAAGATTTAAAATAATTACTCAAGTTTATAAGTTTAGTCATTTTTTATTAAACATTTGATGGTATACATAAAAGATAGCATCATCAACATAGCTTTAAAACCCACATTGACTTATCTTTTCTTTAAGCTTTCTGGAAAACCCTCATTAATTCAGTGACTGAGTCAGTGAGGGCCACATATTGCCTCTGATTATACATCTATATGATGCTATGGTGCTCAGAATAGTGGATAAGTTCATCGTCCTGGTGGCGTGTGTAGAAGTTTTGATATTTTTAAGAATACTACATTGGGCGTCCAAAGAAATTTGCATGATAAAAATCCTCGCAGAGGGATCACCAAGAAGAAATAGCAAAAAAAAACCAAAACACAAAAAGCATTTTATCGTCTTTAAGACTATTTCTCACTAGCCTGAAGGCCAAAGTCCAGCTTTAAGCTGACATTAACGATGATACTTCACATGAAGTGCGGAAAGCCCACCACAAGAGTTACAGCGCATCCATCAGCTTACTAGTTGACCTTCATTGTGTGACAAAGAGACAAAGGGAGGGAGAGTCGGAGACACAGACCATAGTACAGTAGGTCGATCACTGTCTCCATCAGTTTTTATGTGCTCTTTTAACTGCAGTTTAGGTGACTAATGTTAAGGTGATAAGGGACAGAAACTGTTTATTTCATATTTATAACTACCAACCAGCCACACACTTTTTTCGTTTTATGACTCAGCTCTAACTTATACCTTCTGGTGTGAAGTCACAGTGAATTTAAGGTCATTTTTTATCAGTGCTTTATTTACCAGCGTCCAAGAAAACATATAATTTGATTTGCTTTATATACTGCCAATAGGCCGTTCAAATAGGAACTACCAAACTGCTTTGTGAAGCTAATTAGTGGTAATGATTGTATGATTTTTAACTTGATTTTCCTGTCTGATCATGCAGGTGGCAAGGAAAACAAGATGCCAATCCTCATCTCCAAAATCTTTAAAGGCCTGGCTGCTGACCAGACCGAGGCCCTTTATGTTGGTGATGCCATACTCTCCGTCAATGGTTACGACTTACGAGAGGCCACGCATGACGAGGCTGTGCAAGCGTTAAAAAAAACCGGGAAAGAAGTCATCCTTGAAGGTAAGAGAGTTTTCATTTTGCCAAAAAAAATCCAAGTACATCCTGTGACTCTGACATTTTCTTCTTTGTCCAATTCAGTCGTTCTTTCTTTCCTCCTGTTGTGCGCCCGCTTTGCTGTTAAGATGCTCTAAAAAGTGACAGGATATTAGAAGTTAACTACAAAACATGCAAAGAAGAAAAACTCCTCGTATTGCCAAATGATATAGTCCTCAGGGTATTAAAGTACGTAACTTCTTATATCTCACCCACCCTCTGTGCACCCCACAGCTCCAAATAGATACATAGGTAAAAATAATGAGAATGTTTGATACCTTGATATTCTTTATAGATTTTTCCAGACCTGATTCAGTCTTCCTCGAGGGTGAAAAATGACGAGCCGGGAGAGACGCTTCATTTAATCAAAACTTTGATCTGACTTCACCGGAAACATCCAAATAATGAGTTGAACTCAAACAGCGAGAGGAAAAGCCTCACTATTTAAGAATACTGTTAGGGCTCACACCTGTGAGCACCCCTGTATGCTAATGAACCGTCTTTCGATAATATTAAACCGTTTTGACACTGATACGAAGTTAGGTTCATGTCAGAACTACTGCAAACTCATGGGATTGCATGGGAAGCTTTGTGGTGGAGTCAGAAGGTGTATTCCCGCCCTTTTATGCTCCCTCATTTGTGTGAGATGCTGGAGCAAATGTACAATATCTCAGTCATTCTCTATTTCACTCTCGGTATATTCTTTCAGGGTATGTTCATGCATGGATGTAAATGTGACAGTCTGCCAGTGGGTGTAACACAACAAGGTGAATCTGAGATGTGAATTTTAATCGTGAAGACAGGGGGAAAGGATTAAAAACACTCTTTTCTCTTTCTAAATGATTGCTCAACAGGAATTTGGCATCTCCTGCCAAGCTGACACAGAAAGGACAGTGGTTGGTTCGAGTTGATATTATTCAGTGACGATGCTTCTCGTCTTCCAGATGAAAACCTAGTAGGTTTTTTTTTAGATACAAATTTTAATAATTATGTATTTTCTATCCTAAAAAAACTGAATTTGAAGTTTGACACAGGTTAGTGAATCGCTATTTTTCTATGACACAGAATTTCTCAGGGTTAACTGGCACAGTAGGGCAGCTTCAGCAACTTAAGTCAGCACAGGAGATACAAGTAGAGCTATAGCCAGGGGAAATCATTGCAAATCCCCCTGTCTTACTTGTCCACAGTCAGGCAGAAAAGTGTTGATATCAGACAGCTCAACCGGTGCTGCTGTGTGATCTGACATGTCAGGAATCATTTCATGGGTTTCCCTCCCCCCCGA
Organism: Neolamprologus multifasciatus; assembly: GCF_963576455.1. NCBI lineage: Eukaryota > Metazoa > Chordata > Actinopteri > Cichliformes > Cichlidae > Neolamprologus > Neolamprologus multifasciatus. Next base: position 5,973,416 of record NC_140443.1, on the reverse strand, counting down.
GGACCCGATAGAGGAGTGAGGAGGCAAAAGAGGCTCTGAGGCTCACTGAGGGGTATGTGTGCACGCACATTTTTGATGTTCTGCTGATGTATGTCTGTCTGACCAGGAGATGACTGGACTTCAGGATGCGTATCTGTAGTGGAAATCTTGTGAGCATTTTACGGGAATAAAAGAAAACATATTAGGGTTGTGTGTTGTTTTTTTTTCCTGCTGCAATTTTCAAGATTGCACCTTTATTTCGGGACTATTCTGTATCATGATAATGCTTGAAAATACCGATGACATAAAGTTCATGTACAGTGTTTATTTTGGTTTTGGCATTTTGTCAAGATACTCACAAACACAGTGAGAAGCAAGCTCCTTTTTGGCACCACTCTGGTGTTAAAGGTCAGGGTAGCACTCTCTTTTACATGTGCACAGTAACAAACACACACCGCTGCTGTGCTCACGGCAGTTTTCAGCGCTCTGTTAAATTCATAACACAGACGGCCTTGACTGAGATGAAGGAGAAACGGCCTCCGTCATATTAAAATATCTTGACTATATGAACAGTAACACTTGAATCTGTCAGATAAACCCTTTCACAACATTTACAGGAGTTAAGGCATATTAGACACCTGGTTAGCATTCTGTACCTTTGCTGGGATTTTTTTCTCCTTTCCAACTCTTTTGAAAGTCAAGTGATAAAATATTTTGTATTAAACACATATCTGCAGGCGGAGATGAATGCAATTTGATTGCTACAGCAGCACATGTAGGGTATTAATGTCAAGGTCTGCTTTAGCAGTATAATCAAAGGCTTCAAGGACACTAGGTTTTTCTTTAATGATGTGCTAGCTTAAGGTTTTTCTTAAGAATTGTCTGTGTGCATAAAATTAGAACATTAAAAACAGGAAAATTGCTCATTAGGACCAGTTTTGTGAGGGGTTAAGCATTTTCAGCGGCACATATGTGGCACAGCTGGGTATGATTTTACCAGTGTTTACTTTATTGATTTATAATGAGTCACATGATTTTAAATAGGCCACACAGTTGCTTAGCAGCCAATAGTACAGGAAAAGGGCAACAGTGGGCAGCTCCCAGGTGTGACCACGAAGGTGCGGAAAGCCTCTCACTGTAAATAGGAATTTGTGAATATTCTTCACCTTACTTTTGGACCTTATATTATATTGTTGATGGAATAATCAATGGATGCGTATGAGAAAGATAGCACATGGGGTGGGGGGTGAGGGTGGGGGTATCAGATAAATATAACAGGCCAGATGAAGCCATAAAAGCACAGCTGCCTTCATTTCTTCACAGCGACATTTATGGCCTGACTGCTTATGTGTGAGTGTGCGAACATGCGGCGTCTTTACCTGTGCGTGTGCTTCTGCTGCATCACAACCTGTTCTTTTCACATTTTCCAGTCGCAGCAACAACTTTTAGGCTTAGGATCAGGAGGAATGATGAGATTTCTATATGAGTTTCGTAAAATGTTAACTGTGAAAACATCGTGGACCAATTAGGCATTGTTTGATGAAGTGACGGTGTACAACTGTGATGTTTGCATAAATGACAAATGAGCAGCAGTTTGTCTTTACTGCTGTGTTTCTATCCATTCTTAATTTGGACTCTTACTGAAAATGCATCTGCCGTTGCAGCCAGCCTGTCAGCCAAGACAATGTGTGCATCCACTTCACTATGCACATGCACAGAGTTATAAAACTTTGTGTGTGTGTGTGTGTAGGTGTGTGAGTTCATGTGCGTGTGTGAGTCTGTTAGAGAGAGAGAGCGCGCAATACCGGGTGGAGGGTCGGAATAGTTTGGTGGGAGAATTGTTCCCTGGGCAACCAGGGTTTGACAAAAAGGACACAAACAAAGAAACTATAGTGCCACATAGAACACAAATTTCCACTATCACATAAACACACACACAGATACACACACACACACACACACAGAGGAAGGAAGGATAAATAGGCTGCAAAGGACAGGTCAGGACATTGAGGCAAGTGTGAATGTGAAGGGGTGGGTACATGCTGTCCATGTATCCAAGGTATCCCAGGAGTCAAGTTTAAGTTTTTTTTATTGTACGGGAAAGAATGTACCACACCACTGTGAGAGCTACCGGGATGAACAAGGTGGAAGGCTGCTTAGTATCTGTGCAGACATGAGCTGCAGTAGAAGGTTAAACTCAGAAAACAAGTACACAGGATTACGTTTATTTTGAGCTTTCGTAATCGTTTTTTATACCTCGTTTTTTAAGTCTAGTCATGCCCGCAACCCATGTCTGAAGTCCATCAGGACAGAGCCAGCAATGGCTCGGCCAAGTAAAGTGTCACAGTTAAGCCAAATAAACAGGCGCTAAAGATAATTAATGGTCGGTATTACAAAACTGCCGAATTAGCTGGAGTTGCTCTTGACAGTCAACACTTTCTAGTGTAGTAGTAAAGATGGAGATTTATTAAAGAGGTCGAGTATCAATTTTGCAACTGAAGGAGAAGATAAAAGAGCATAAAATTTCAAGTGGGGATTATTTAAACTAATAATACAAATGTGATTTACTGAAGGTTTGCAGTAGGCAATTCAATGCAAGTTGTGTGTCATTAACAGTTGTTTGATGACAAAAACAGATGCCTGATATTGCTTTGATTGTTGCCACTAGGAGTTTATTTGGAATGACTGTGGGAGATGTTATCAGAATGACCGCATAACTGACATAGGTGGATTGCTCAAAGCTTTGAGTGTGGTATCCTTTGGCTCCTTCCTGCAGTTTGTCATGGAGTCCTTATCCTGAATGATTAGAGCAGAGCTCCAATAGAAAGAAAGTGTACTTTATTGATCCCTATGGGGAAATTCCTCTCTAACCCATTCAGTCAGTGGGCAGCCATTGGGCAGTGTGTAGGGACGGTACCTTGCTCAGGGGTACCTCAGGGTAGCTGTTCAGGGGAATCGAACCCCCGACCTTCCGATCATTGGGCCATCACTCTACCTACTGAGCTATCCCTGCCCAATAATACAGGTCTTCTGATGAAACAGTATAGAACTTCACTGTTCTTATTAACATTTGACGTTATCAAGATACTGAGAGTCAGTATTAAAACAAATCTGAATTTTGTATTTTCTTTTTTTTGTTTTATGTTTTTTGTCACAATGAAACGTCTGTGTGTCGTCATTCAGCAGCGTACATAGGAAGCTCTGCAACATCGCAACAACAGATTTTTTCATTTCTTGTTTCGTAACTTAACTCTGTTATCACATCTGCGACATGCTATATGGATATATATGTCAAAATAAAGCAATGTATAGTGAGTGTTGGATTATAGTGGATTCCTGAAAAAGTCCAAAGATAAAATTTTGAGTTCCCATTCGGATTTTTTTTTGAGGAATGGCCTTTCAACCCAGATTTCCCACTAAAAAGTTGGAGCAGGCCAGCATACCCTGAGTTAGAAATGGCGGCACAGAACATAAGCAGTAGTAAAACTGTAAACCTTTGATCTGTAATGCCACTGTGGTGTATTTTTGACTCAATAAATAAGCCATAAATAGATCATAGATCAGGCTCTGTCAATGAATGGAAAAAATAAGCACTGCTCTCCCTTGCTACGGCTGACAAAAAATTCAGTTTTTCCTGCCTTATTCAGGAACGTCGGTCACTTTCGTGTTCCGCAAAATCTCAGCAAAAATCATTCCGTCATTAACACATGCGTGGGGCAAGATCAGTAATGTTTGGTGTCCTTTGACACATCCTACAGCTTTAGCACACAAAGATTGCAGGTTTGTATGATAAAAATGTTTGCAATATTGCAGCTTTATTGTTAGGATAAATCCAGTGCTCTACCTGAGCTGCAATATTTATCCAGAGAATGGCTGTCTTACCCTGGAAGACCCCACACAGTCCCCAGTAATTTCTAAAAGAGAATTTCCCTTTCCATCAAAAGCGTATCAAGTCTGCTTCAACTGCTGCTCATTGATCTGGATTGCCATGCTGTTTCTGGAGAGAAACACATGCCTAACACCTATGCTTACACTGTACTACCTTTCTTGGCAGATTACTTGCTTGCTCATTGGGTGTGCTCCTTTCTGATGAGTGTGCGCTCTTCTTGGTAGAATGTGTTGGTCATTATTCAAATGAAATGCTTATGTATTTGTTTATAAATAAAGAATTCAGCTTCCACCTGCACATTTTTTTTGTGTGTCTGCAACCTTACACTACTTTGCCCCATTTAATACATTTGGCCATAAAGCAGAGTGATGAGAGATGTGATCATTTCCTCATTTAAATAAGGAAAAACATGAATGGTCTTACAGCATACTTACAGTATGTCCTCAAAAGCATACAGATTCTCCTCAGGGGTCTTCAGTGTATTGTGCTTATTTGGACAAAGGAGAAATATACGCAAAACTTTTGCAAAACTAACTCGGGATCTCGCAAAAGTTTTGCGAGATCTCGCAAAACAAACTCGGGATCTCGCAAAACAAACTCGAGATCTCGTAAAACTAACTCGGGATCTCGCAAAAGTTTTGCGAGATCTCGCAAAACTAACTCGGGATCTCGCAAAAGTTTTGCGAGATCTCGCAAAACAAACTCGGGATCTCGCAAAACAAACTCGGGATCTCGCAAAACAAACTCGGGATCTCGCAAAACAAACTCGGGATCTCGCAAAAGTTTTGCGAGATCTCGCAAAACATTCTTGGGATCTCGCAAAACTTTTGCGAGATCTCGCAAAACAAACTCGGGATCTCGCAAAAGTTTTGCGAGATCTCGCAAACGTTTTAGCCGCATTCTTCGGACGCTGGCTCGAAGCCGACCGGGCGGTCGAGGCACGGTGTGCCGGGAAAGCGGTGTTCCTCCCGGCTGTAGTGGGTCTCAACCTCCCGTTAGCTTCGAGCTAATGGGAAGAATGCGGCTAAAACTTTTGCGAGATCTCGCAAAAGTTTTGCGAGATCCCGAGTTTGTTTTACGAGATCCCGAGTTTGTTTTGCGAGATCTCGCAAAACTTTTGCGAGATCTCGCAAAAGTCCGTCTTAATTTTTTTTTCTCCCATGTCCCCTGCAGGGCTCTGTAGAAATATCTAAAGTAGCTAAGAAAAGAATTGTAAAAATTCTATACCAGAGTATAGAAAAAATATTACCTATACAAGATGTGCTTGTCTGTAGTCTTAAATTGCTCAAATGTTCAATGTTTAAAGGTGCATATAAAAAGTACATTTTGGTCATGGTGTGATTCAAAGGTTTGTGCTTGTGTCTGTGCTTAATGTCAACCTGAGGTTCAGCAGAGTTGGAGATGCTGTGTGTTTGTGTGATTATGTGTGCAGAGGGAGAATGAGGGATGGAATGAGACAAAGAGCTTAAGACACAGAGAATCACAGAGTTTCTTATGCCCATTTCTCAGGACACTTGCAGTTCTCTCTGTCCTGTCGTTTTCATTAGGGTAGCTGTTCTCTGGCCCAGTGCACGCATAGTCAGGGATTAAGTAGGCTTAGTTATGGAAGCTCTATAGTTGCAGTCTTTCCTTTGTCTAAAATTATTTTAGCAGGAAGGGTATATGTTTTGGACATGTCCTGTTAGTTGTATAAAGCATCCTAATGCCTGTTATCCCTGCTGGGAACAAATTAGAATTGAAGAAGCTGCTTGGAAGAGACGTGAAACGTCAGGTTAAAACAAATCTTAATTTCTTCTTCTCGTAGGCTGTTTAGAAAAAAAGTACAGCATTGCTAAACTTGATGACACGTACCAAAAATTTACTTTTCAAACCTTGTGATAAGTTGCATGATTAGGTTTCTTGATTGCATATATTTTCTTAACCACTTACCCGATTCAGGGTTTCAAGGTGGCTTGCAGCCCAAGAACTTGCAAGTAAGGTTAAGTGGCAATTCTAAATTAGCTGGATGTGAGACTGTCTCTCTTAGACAGACCTTTCTGTGGTGTTTTCTCTCTTGAGAATGCTGACAAAGCATCCTTCAGCCAAAACTTATCACAAACACAAATGAGCTTAACCAAAAATTAAAAACATAAGAAAAAGAGGCACATAGAGTAGAAAGTCACAGATAAGGGAACAAAATTAAAAGGTACAAAGAGACATACATCTGAAATACGGAGAAAGCAAACACAAGCTGGTTGGCAGCTTCTGGAGACCACGTTCAGTTTGGGATACACAATCTGGGAAAGAACAACAACCTTGATTTCAAAAACATGATAAACAACATTGTTGAATCCTATTTCTTCTGTCCAACAAACATTTGGGTCAGCGAAAGCTTCATCAGCTCTTCTAGCTTATCGATCTTGGCCTTCAGGCTCAGACAGCAGCAGCCCGAAGTCTGAAAGGCATCAATGTTGGAAGTATTTTGGATTGGTGGCTTTATTTGCTCAGTAATCTCCTCCATTTAACACTGGAGGAGATACTAGATTATACTAATTTATAATTATGTAATCTCCCACATTTGGTAACTTTTTGTTCCTTTAAAATTCTTTGAAATATGTCAGTAAGATGCTTTGCCAAATAGGACATGTTCGGTCTGCGTAGGTTTAAAACATCTTTTATAAATGTTTTTTGTGGCCTTGCCCCGACTCTTGGCTGTGTGATGTTTGAGTTGGCTTTGTCAACACACTGTGGATTGTCTGCCCACGGGGAGTGCAAGGAGAGTGCTGCAAACACACACAAACATAGACGCTGAAATTCCTGGGTGTCACACATTTAGTCAACTCTGCAGATTTGTCCTGATTTAAACATTGTCATCGATGGCAGGCTATTGTGAACCATTTCCAATACTGAACAACGTTTGATGAGCATGTTTTTGCACAGAAACTGCTAGCCAGCACCTTCTGTGCATTTCCCGTCAGTTGTTAATTTTTAGCCACACTGTGTAGCCAGTTGCACAGTGTGATACTGTGTAACTGGCTACACATGTATCACATGTGCCAGGGACCGAGAGATAACTATCAGTGACGGCTTGTGTTGAGTCATGTGTTGCTACGCTGTTCAGGCTGTGCCTTTCATGCAGGCTGTATTTTGAATCTGAATCATTATGTCTCTTAAGATGAAGACTCAGTGAGCACAGTGTGTGCACATTAGACTGTATTTAATAAATGTGGCTCCATCATCCCCCCAGACCTAAGGGTATTAATACTTCCTATGAAGCTGTCAGATTGTGAACATCCAATATGCACAAACGGGAATATGTTTCAGGAGTGCCTGAGGTGAGACTTGATTTGAAGAGGTTCATTTGTGTTTGTGATAAGTGTTGGCTGAAGGATGCTTTGTCAGCATTCTCAACTAGAGCTAACTCCAAACTTAATCTCTCCGATGTCTCGCTCTCGCACATTCACGCAACTCAGGCCTCTTTCTCTCTATGTATATTCAAATTTACGATGGAGAGTTCCCTTACATTATATGGCGAGTTTGTATTCCCGGTTTGTGCAATATGTGTCAATTGAAGAAGTGTATCCATATAATAATTTTATTTAAACCTCACATGTTGAGTATTGTTGTTAATATTTGACCTTGCGGATTGTAAAAGGCGGAAGTAAGAGATGCACTGCAGAGGTGGAGGAAGTCCTGACAACAGATTAAAATCTTGAATGTACAAAAATACGTCTATATCCTTCTTAATTCGTTCGAAGAACTAAATATACATCATTCAAAGAGATAAGATCAAAATAGGACAGACTTCGAAGGGGAGTTCTGCGCGTGATCTACTAACAATGCGCTAATTTATGTACAGTACAAAGACGCAGTCATTTCATTTTAATAATAAGAAGCATTCTACCAAGAGCTGCGCAAATTAGCTGCTAAAAATAATCTGATGAGGGAATGTGAGGCATGTTGTAACAGAAATAATACATTGTAAGCCAAGGTTTCATGTATTTCTGCTTCTCTTTGAAAACAGTGAAATGAAAGAAAGCTGAAGGAGAATCAACATGTTTTTGATAAAAAAAAAAAAAAGCCAAAACGTTCTCTTAGAAATTGTTCAGGACAGCGAGCGAGGTCCTGGAATGTGAGAATCAGGCACAGCCTGGGATTTATCCAGAGCAGAGCTGCATTACAAAACCTGTTACAAACAGTTTCACAATATAACCCTGAAATCTCTGCGTTAATACCTGTGTGTCTTTACACAGAGATACCTGTGTGTCTGTGTGTAGCAAAACATTGTTTACAGTGTAATCTCAAGCTGTTCGTGTGTTAATGAATATACTCTGTGCCACATGTGGAACTGCATTCATCGTTGTTTGTTTTTCAGTCACATATTGTAGCATTCAGCTATTAACATGCTTACACGATGTCAGTAAAAGCTGTGTTTTAACACAGCGGTCCCCAACTCCCGGGCCTCGGACCGGTACCGGTCCGTGAGTCGTTTGGTACCGGGTCGCGAGAGTTGAGGCTCAGGTGTGAAATGTATGGTTTTCAGGGTTTTTATCGGTTTTCAGCGTTATTTTGTTATCGTTTTTATCGTTTACTCGGTTTTCCTGGGTCTTTTCACCTGTGTTATGAATAAATTTTCTTTTTTTCGGTACCGGTACTAGTTTTATTTTGTTGTATTTATCCGCGACACCTTAAAGGCCGGTCCATGAAAATATTGTCGGGCATAAACCGGTCCGTGGCGCAAAAAAGGTTGGGGACCGCTGTTTTAACAGACATATGAGACGTTTCCTGTTAACAGATCAATTTGGTTCATAACTGATCCAACACCAGAGAGAAATTAAAACAAAGTGCAAACCACTGTGCTCACTCCTCCCTCCCTCTGATGCTACACATTAAGTTAAGTCCATTTAAGCAGTTACCTTTTACTGGGTTTCATTGTCATTATAGCCCCACAACAGTCTTTCTGGAGTACTGTGCATATAAGCTCAAGATAAAACATTTCCTCTCGCTGAAATGTGACTATTCAGTTTAATCCTTACAATACATTTCAGAGGAGTAATATGGGTCCTTAACATAGGCTTGTATTGTATGATTTGGCAACACTTCAGATCACACCATGCACACAGAAATCCCTGTGTGTTGCAAACACTGTTTCATTTTATTTAATGAGTGAATGAAGGTTCTTATTCCATATCTGTGAATTTAAATGCACATATTTTTCTAATACTTGTTTATCAAATTAAAAATTAGTATAAGCATGCAATATATTGTGTATTTGGCTCAATGATAAACATCCAATATATGATTGGTTCTTGTACTAGCATTCACAATAACATTGTGTATTTTCGACTAGAGTCTTTCCTTCTGCGATTTCCTGCCTGTATGGAAATCAATAAATGCCACAACTGGTGCTTTACAAACAGCAGGGCCACAACTGATCAAACTGAGAGCATTTATACGGCACACTACGTAGAAGATCTTTTGTTGACCTTTAACTGGGTTCCTGTTAAAGAGTATGCAATAGCCACTCTAGCTCTGGTTTTGTAAGTAGTCACTTCTTTGGCTACAAAATGAAGAGCTCAGTCGCTTTAAGAAGAATGATGAGGACCAGACTGAGTTACATTTTGCTTTGAGGGCTAAAATCATATTTCATATCTACAAATCAAGCTCTTCAAGGACATGTGTGAATATAGCCGCTCAAAGGGAGATACATACCATATAGTCTTTTTAAGCAAGGCCAGCAGAGAGATATATTCTTGCTCTATCTTACTGTATTGATTTAAGTAGGCTTAGGCGAGTGATTTATGGAACATAATGACTGTGGAGAGTAAAGTTTTAAGCTTCTCATTGGGACACAGCATGCTGCTGGCTAAAATTATTCATTCCTTGTCTGAAAAGGTTTCTGTGCAAGTTGAGATTCAGTTACTGAAGCAGCATATGTCTTAGCCCTCTTATCTATTCACACATGATATAATCTGTAAATAGACTTATTTACAGATTATATCATGTGTAGCACTTTCACATGAATTTGCACTCACACGTGATTCTTTTCCCTTTCGCTGATCCAGAGATTGACCTGTGTGGTTTTTTTTAGGACATGCTAGAAAGGTAGCGAGGGAGGCAGGTGAGATTTTCTTAATTAACACATCCCGACTGCAAATTCTCAGGTGGTCGTGGCTGAGCAGTGTCAGTCCAGTCAGCAAAGCGATCGTCTGTAGTTCTGTGTTTTAGGCAGTGTTGGGGAGTAACGGAATACATGTACCGCCGTTACGTATTTAAAATACAAAATATGAGTAACTGTATTCCGTTACAGTTACCGTTTAAAAAGGTGGTATTTAGAATACAGTTACTTTGTTGAAATAAATGGATTACACGGCGGTACTTCCCTGTTTCATATTGTGGCGGGTCAGGACTGTTTGGGTTTTGTTTGACAGCTACGTTCTGTTGTTCCAGGCGGCAGCGTTACGGTTGCCATGGTTACAGGTTGACGCTCTCTCTCTGCGTGTTTCCTGGGTGAGAGAGGCCGTTTTTGTTGTTGTTGTGCTAAGCTAATAGGCAGACTGCTACAGGTATAGCTCTAAAGAATATAGCATCATAGGCAGTGTAGTCCGTGCTGCAGGGAGAATGGACTGCCATACACGTTATGTGTCTGTGAGCGAGGGCGGGAGAAAAAGGAAAAACGGGAGCTGGAAGCATGTAAATATAATAATAACCACTGCAGCCAAGAAGAGTGCCTGACGAGTCCAGTTGTAAGTAAGCTATTAAGACTCGACTGTACACCGTGTTCGTGTTTTCCTCCAAAAACAACAAGTCCTGTTGGAGCAGCCTTTCAACGCCTCGCTCTGTTTCTCGCTAGCAAATTGATCCAGACAACAAAGTAAAGCTAGTTTTCAGCTACGAGCCCGACACAGAACCCACCGTATTAGCCAGAGGTCCCTTTACTACGGTTTGGAGCCGCGGACCTTCAGTAACAGTAATAAATCACAGCAATAGTACATTCACGTAGTTGTAAACAGCATGATAATATATTAAGTAATCCAAAGTATTCAGAATACGTTACTCTCATTGAGTAACGTAACGGAATACGTTACAGAATACATTTTGGGGCATGTATTCTGTAATCTGTAATGGAATACATTTTAAAAGCAACCTTCCCAACACTGGTTTTAGGTAATGTATTCATCTGGTGGGTGGCAGCAGATGCAGGATGGTCCCGTTGTTTGGAATGATCAGTTTTGTTCCTTCATCTGGAACTTGTGTCCCTAAAACTACTTCTCTCCTAACTGGAGAATAATTTATGGTTCTATATTAATCCTAGTCTTATTAACTTAACTTTTCTTTCTTTTTTTTTTATTACAAATTTAAAGGAATATATGCACATTAATCTATTTGTGCAAGGGAATCAATATGCAAAATTAGTGCAAAAAGTTATTATTATTATTATTATTATTATTATTATTATTATTATATACAAAATGTTTATCTCTATCAATTTCATGATGAGGCAGCACGGTGCATGGCGGTTAGCACTGTTGCTGCACAGCAAGAAGGCCCTGAGTTCATCATTCTGGGGTCTTTCTGTGTGGAGTTTGCATGTTCTCCCCGTGTTTGCGTGGGTTCCCTCTGGGTACTCCGGCTTCCTCCCACCATCCAAAGACATGCAGCTTGTGGGGATAGGTTAATTGATTAATCCAAATTGCCATTAGGTGTAAATGTGCGAGTGAGCGCGAATGGTTGTCTGTCTCTGTGTGTTAGCCCTGCGACAGACTGGCGACCTATCCAGGGTGTACCCGCCTCTCGCCCTATGACAGCTGGGATAGGCTCCAGCGCCCCCCGCGACCCTGAAAAGGATAAGCAGAAGCGAATGGATGGATGGAATTTCATGATTTCACTTTTTTCCCAAATGTGCGTCCAGTTGATTAAGATTTCTGATAATTCCAGTTCTCTTTCTAAGGGGTATAACTGACAGCATATGTGGGCAACCTTTGTTCAATGCAGACTATTACTTTCATAAAAAAAATAAATTATTAAACTTAACAGTATTGCAGTAAATTGCAGATTCTCTCACTGAAACAACTGAAAGTAAAGTGCTGTGGTAGTGGAAAGAACTACAAATAATTAACCGAAAGCGAGTTGCTGTACACCCACGAGAAAACTGAAAATTGGCTGATTTCAGTCCCTGGTTTGTTGATTGGTGCATCTTAACTCAAAGCGAATCTTTGGAATTGAAGCTATAATCACCCAAATAGTGTCAGAGCTGAGTGTGTTTTCTATGAATGTATATAGTTTGTAACACTGATGTGTTCTTAAGGTCTGTATTCAGCAAACAGGCTGGTTTCTTATGCCAGTATAATTATTACTGTGATCATGATTCCTTTCCTTTTAACCTGGCTAATACACAGCTGTTAGATCTTTATAGGACACGAGAATGTGGGTTTGCTGTTGATGATGTATTTGACACTTTCTGAAGAATAAATTCCACCTATCTAGTCCCCCAAATCTTTAAATGCTTACGTGGCACATGCATTAAATATGATAATGTTATGTCACAATAACTTTTCTTTCGTCCTGCTTCTGTTCTTAGTTGTTATGTATTGTAAAAGTGACGAAGAATTTTAGTACAGAAATATAAATGCTAATTCAGCATCGCTAAGATGACTCCGCTAAGACTGCTTTATGAAATGCAAATAAATATAAACGACCCTTCTCAGTGCTGCAAACTTGCTGCCACTGTCCATTATTATATTACTCTCTTGCAGCGAGTGTTAGAAATGGCTGAGGAGTCTAGCAGACTGGATGCGATCAGACATCAGTAGTAGTGTAGTTCTGTGGTAACGTGTGGTGTTATGTGGATTGTTCTAAATCTCTGTGAGTAACCCTGCCATGAAACCTCTAACGCTGTGGACACAAAGCTTGGGTCCTTTGTCCTTCAGAGCTGCTGGCCCGTAAGGCCATTGTGCTTACACTCAGCAAGGGAATGGATTAACCAGTTAAATAACATAGCTTTATTAAATCACGAATCTCCAACAGGCCCTTTCTCCCTCAGTGCCATCAAGTTTACTTAACAAGCCCTCTCTGAACCCTCTGCCCCGATTCTAGGCCCCTGTTAAATTGGTGGCCCGCTCTTTGTGTCAGTCTCTTACTTCACTACAGGTTTAAATTCCACTGAACTGTCTCACAGCATCGTGCCCTATTGCCATGGTGGGGATGGAGTGGGAGGTATTTACTTTTATTATTCACAATAAATGTGTTTTCGTAATCGTTGGAAGCTAAAATTGCACATTTGAGGTGGAAAAATAGTTTGTGTATACTTTATAAATCGATGAGTCTTTTGCCTTTTAGGCAGCAATCATAAGCAAAAGAAAAGTGAACATTTGCCACCAAGCATCCCTTCTACGCTGTTCTTGTGTTCTGCCAGATCCAGTTCAAGGTTCCTTCACTTTCACTTTGTCGAATTAGGATAATTAACTCTCCTGACACACTATGCAAAGTAATCAAATCTCTTTGGCAGCATGTGAATTTATTTAAAAGTTTCACTGTGTTCTGCTTTCTCTCTCTCTCTCTCGCTCTCTCACTTATGTCATACCTAACACCTCCCAAGGTTGGCATGTATCCATGATTTTAATGAAATGGGCTATAGGAATGACAGACCGATCTAAATCATATAGACCCGGGTAATTGACCAGAAGGAGATGCACATTAATCAGTGATAGAATAGGGACACATACAGTAAAGCTGACATTTAACAGCCCACAAAATTAGGGATCAATAAGAAAAGGCACTGACGAGAGTGTTTTTCCTCTTCCTCGTATGTGTACCATATGCCTCAAAATGTTCACAAACCCCACTTGTTTTGGCATATCGAAGCCTAATCCTGATCATTAACTTTTTTTGACTGATTTTGATTAGTAATGAGTATTTATTTTAAAGGAGTTCCTATTGTGCTCACTTCCAGCATGTTCTTGGACTCTGCAATTGCATAATTTGCAGTTGTCTTAAAGCATTCCCTTGTGAAACTAGACATTTTAGCTCCTGTCTTTTTTAGCCTCCCTGTCCCTGTAGACCAGGGGTCCCCAATCCCAGTCCACGAGGGCCGGTGTCCCTGCAGTTTTTAGATGTGTCCTTGATCCATCACAGCTGATTTACATGGATAAATGACCTTCTCAACATGTCTTCAGTTCTCCAGAGGCCTGGTAATGAACTAATCATGTGATTCAGGTGTGTTGACCCAGGGTGAGATCTAAAACCTGCAGGGACACCGGCCCTCGTGGACTGGGATTGGGGACCCCTGCTGTAGACCATCCATCCATCCATCCATCTTCTTCCACTTATTCAGTTCTGTGTTGTGGTTAAATTAAAAAACAACAAAACAAACCCATAAACCTATTAAAAAACAAAGTTTCACATGAACATCATTATTGACGTATTTTTTAGATTAACCTCTTAAACCCCAACGCCCCCTGATACGGGGGCAAAAGGCAGGAGATCAGTTAGGCTTGGGGCTTAAGCGGTTAAGCCTTTATTTACAAGCACAGAACAATGTTTGTGTGTAAAATGTCAACCAAACTTCAATACGTCTACTGAAAGTTTGAAAGAAATATATGTATATATATATTACGTAACATATCTGACTTTTAACCATACCTGTTCTATGGTGAAATTAGTCACAAGCCATTCAGCCTGATTATCAATAGTGGTCAATCAATCAGTTGTTCTGTCTCTGCAGCATTGCCCTTTATCGATTGAGCAGTCGTGACTGTTTAGCATTGCACGATCTGATATCCTCGTGTTGGTGTTGTTCCCAGATCATCATACTAAAGGTTGTTCTAGGATCAACATTGCAAGTGACCAATCAGAATGTTGTGATGTCATACTTTTGCGACTTCGGGAAAAACCGGCGTAAAACAAAAAACTGTACTTAAGCTGCGAGAAACCACCTTTGTCCGCCGATCAACGGACCCTAACCCTGACCCTAACCCTAACCCTTTAATAAACGGTAAGCAGAATTGATATTGTCCTTGCAACATTGGAATTTCATAAATGCACGAATGGGTTGGTGCACAAAAGAATAACGTCACAATAATGTGATTGGTCACTTGCAATGTTGAACCTGGAACAACATTTTCATGATGATCTGGGAACAACACCAACACGAGATTATCAGATCATCCGTTTAGCATTAGTCCAGCCCAGAATCTTGCTGTTTACAAGTTTAAGAGAAGCGCTGAAAAAAAAGAAACCCAAACGTGTTTTCTTTTCCACTGGGAAATAAAAGCAAACTTCACACATGAAAAGGTGATGTTTGAACACAGAATGAAACCATTACACAGTGACAGAACATGAAATAGACCGAAATGAGCTCATAATGTATCTGTAACATTTTCCTTTTTGCAGTCTTGAGTTTTTGCAAAATCTTTCATTTGTTTGATGTTCACTTTCATCGTCTCTTGAATAGTCCACATCTTACATTTTGCGAAACATGAACTCCACATTTTTGTATATCTAATTTATTATTCCAAACCTGTTTTTTTCTTCTTCTTTTTTTTGTTTTGCCTCAATTGACCTCTGTGTACTGAACATGTTTCACTTCTTGTATACAGTAATTTATGACGTTGTTTTCACCCATAACATTGTTCCCCTGAGGTGTAACATTGGGACATTCTTTGCTTGACATAGTTTACAGAGGCAACAACATGCTTCTGAGGTCACTAACTCCCCAGTCACATTCCAGCTGCTCCCACAGTAACCAGTGGCAAGCGGACGAAGGGCTGGTATTTAGCTTTAGTGCATTGTTTGGTCCAGTTTCAGTGCCAAGTCTGGAAACATGTCAACTCATGCCTAACTTCTTAAGCTGCTGGCCTCCTAATATGCTCCTCCTGGGTATGGATGGCTTCAGACACGGATTAGCAGCGATGGGTTAATGATATATGTGATGGTTTCTGTGTACATTAGGTAATGAGCACAATAATGAGGTCTGGCTGTGTAGAGTTCGAACAAGTTAAAGTGTTATTTGGCAGTTTGTAATGTCCAAGTTACGGTTAAGCAAACTGCTGGAACTCAGCTGACTGAAAGTGTCTTGCTAGGAGTTGTTAGGTTCAATGTAAAAGTGACGAGTTTACCATGAAAAGCTTAGTGGCAGATCCTGCAGAAGAAGCAAAGAACCTCCTCACATGCGCACACTTACACCCACACATAACTCTCTCTCACACAGACACGCACACACTACAAAAGTAGTTTCACTGGCTGCCAGATAAGCTAAAGTAATAACAGTGCCATCTCAGCTAATTTTAGCCCTGTATTGAATGAGCCGCCACTGGTATTCATGGCAACATTTCTGGCTGAGCTAAGCTGTATATTCGCTCTCCCTGTATTGCCTGTCTCGCTCGTTCATATTCTCTTTTCTTGCTCCCAATCTTCATTTTTCCTGCTGCCTCTCTCTTTTCTATGTTATTCGTTCCATTTTACACCTCTTTCAGTTCTCCATCTTCCTTATCGTCTCACCTCTCTTTTTAATACGGCACTATGTTTAAAAGCTATCACATCGAGATTGTTATTTGGGGAGATTATAAAAGCCTCTTTACAGTAGTAAACATCTCTATAGTTGCTGCTTTCTCCCAACCTATTCTGCTCTGCAGTTTGTGCAGCACCAGAGACATAATCTCAGCCTTACATAATAAAGAGTAATGCCCACCAAGAATAGAAATATGTTTATGTGCTAGATATTAGCACCTCTAGCCACGACTATGTTCGCTCTCCTTATATTCTCTTAAAGTGTTTTTGAAGAATCTGTTGTTATTGAAATTGTGCTTTTTGTGTAACTGAGGCCTTCTTATTAGACAGATGTCACTGAAGTGTCATTTGGCTGCACTATACTGACATCCACAGACCATGTAGTCCATGTAAAGCAGTATTAGATATGTGCTCTGAGTTTGTCACACGATAGAAATGGGCGCTATCAACCACAATGCCAAATTGGAA
Organism: Neolamprologus multifasciatus; assembly: GCF_963576455.1. NCBI lineage: Eukaryota > Metazoa > Chordata > Actinopteri > Cichliformes > Cichlidae > Neolamprologus > Neolamprologus multifasciatus. The sequence continues at coordinate 5,956,594 of NC_140443.1, read as the reverse complement.
TTAAAAAAGCCAGTAAGTATATAAAATCAGGGTTGAAAAACTTTAGCAGCTTTCTTAGCGCGGAAATGTTTTCTGTTGTTGTGGTCGCTTATTGACAGCTCACATTTCACATCAGTTCAAATGGGCTGCTGAAGCAGGCAAACACTCTTTTAACCAGTTTACATGAGTTTGGGAGGAAATTACTACCCGCTCTGTATATGGAATATTTTTGTCACTTGGTGGTTCTTTGTTTTTGTAATAAGTTTGAAACCCTTCTTAAAAACTACACACTTATGAGGCTCGGAGATTCAGTAATTATGTTACATTGCAAGGCAATATAAAATTCTGCTGAAATATACTAAGTATAGGCAATTTGTACATTTATTAATCTCTGAAGTCAGCATACTTTGCTGACTTCAGAGCAGTAGGTGTTTGGATGAAGTCTGGAGAGCTAAGATAGGAGAAATGATGGGATAATAAAACACAGGCGATGCTAAAAACAGACGGGAATAGCTATGAGAGATTTTAAGGTAAAATAGGAAGTGAAAAAACACTGGTTGTAACCAACCCGAAAACCAAAAAATGTTGTGTGAGTTCCATAAAATGCTTTTGCTGAAGTAGCCGGTTGATCTACTGAGATTTTCTTACACAACTATCCCTGAGGTTTACAAAGAATGGCACTATTAAGTATTAAAAACTCGCCACTACATGTGTACCCAGGTGCAAGTGTGTGAAAATGTTTTTGTCTAAGTCACAAATGTGTATTCAAGGAAACTCTCCATGCAGACTGCTGAGAGAAAATTTGTACTCCGAATACTCTCAATCCAGAGTGAGAAACAAGAATTCTTCTTAATAAATCTTTTAAGATTTTTGCAGCAAATCTTTAACAAAATTTCAAAGGAATTGACTTCATCTCTGTAGAGAGAGAAAAGGGAAACATTGCAGACAGGTTTTAGATCCAAGACATTACTATTGATCCATACTACTTTTGAAAAGTATGGAAAATTAGTTTGCAAACGAAGAGTTGCAGAGAGAATTATTCTGAGAATTATTCAGAATTTAGGTCATGCCCTTTGCTGGAGCATCTTAAGACTTCTTCACACATGCACTGTAATCCCTAAATGCTCATAGCAGCATGTCTGAAAAAGAACCGTAGTCATGTTTTACATAAATGTTGCTCATGCAGTTTTCTTGCTTCATACTATGTGACAGTTTGACAATATTCTGCACACTACTCACGTTTGGATACTTGCAGTTACTTTAAAAGCATACAGTTGTAGCAATGTAGCAATTTTCCGTAAGAGTGAAAATGTGTAAACATTCCCTAAATTGGCAAATGAAACGTGCACTGTTAGAGAGTTGATGTTTGGAAGCGAAATAAGTGGAAGGCTGTGTGTATCTGACAGGATCTCTATTTTGGGAAAAGTAAAAGCCTCCTCTCTCGTTCCTGCTGTCCTGTGCTATGACTCTTCTGCTTGCCCTCTGGCTACATGCCTCTTGTACAGAGCACTTCACACTTCCCATGTGAAACCAAAGCTTTGCCTTAAACCTACTGCTTTGCCACGTCCTCTGGGCTATTTTTACTCCAGCAGTGGCTACTGCTGTTAAAGCCATACACAGCCTTTTGGACTGCAGCAGAGGACTCCATCTGTGGTGGTGTGTCTAGGTATCTGAGCATGGGTGTGTGAGTGGTAAAACTGCGTCTAAAAAAGATATGTGTACAGAATAAGATACAGTAACAATTTCATAACACTTAATTATATCCACCAAAAATTATGGGCACCCCCATAGCCTTGGGTTTAAGATGCTGACCATGAGCCACAGCTTCTTTCTTCAAATTTAAACGGGGAACTTCCCCCTCAGTTAGATGTACCTCTGACACTGACACTGGCTATTGGGAGACAAATCTGTCTTCAATTTACGGGACAGCATAGGCTACGTTCATACTGCAGGCGAAAGCGCATCAAATCTGATTTTTTTGACCCTATGCGACCCATATCCGATCATGGTGTGACAGTGTGAACGGCACAAATCCGATATTTTCAAATCCAATCTGGGTCAGTTTCGTATGTGGTGCTGAATCCGATACATATCCGATGTTTCAGAAAGCGACTGCTGTTTGAACGGTCAAGTCGCATTAAATCCGTCTTTTACGTCACCGACACAAGACAGACGCCAATTATCAGCGCCGGAAAAGCGCCCGAGAAGACATCCCGAACGCTTCCTGGCCATCCGGTGAAACTGCTGGGAAGACAACGTTGGAGAAACGATAACATTTTATTTGTACTGTATAATCTGCAGATTCTGACAGAAATCTGCAACTATCCTTTGAAGCACCGCTCCTCTAAAACAGCAATAAGGATAATTATTAGGTTATTTACATTATTGTGTAAATAACAAAATAACTTAAAGCAAAAATTGGGAAACGTGAAGTCCGAAGTCTTTATATTAAGGGCCATCAGTCAAACAATATTGTTTGCTCTGGGTCTAAACAGAGCGCGTTGTGTGTGACCAAGGTTATTATCGTTAACGAAAACTAACGAAATAACGAAAACTAGAAGTGAAAAAACATTTTCGTTAACGGAAATAAAAATAAAAACAAAAAAAGGAAAACTAACTAAAACTATAATGAGTGTTCACAAAACGAACTAAATTAACTGAATTTATAGCAAAAATGTGTTTAGTTTTCGTTGATGTGTGCGTGTCATACAATAGTCAAGGGTGAAAATGAAGTTTAGTTTCCAGATTTTTTTCTTGCTGTGTCTCATTATGCCAGCAGGTGGCAGCACGTTAGTCGAGTCGTCTGTGTTGCTGCTCCGTCCACGCGCAGAATCACGTCAGGAAAAGTCGGGAGAAAGCGCCAGAGTCCAATTTGGGATTACTTTGAATATGACTGTGTTTTGGATAAAGCAAGTGTCTTGTAGTGGAAAGAGACAAATTATGAGGGACATTTCTAAAGGGAAAAAAATCCCACAAACCTTAAAGTGCACTTGAAAAGCTCACACAAGAAGGCTAACCTAGCTTACCTTTAGAAGGTAAGGGAGCACACTCAACCCTCATCCCCAGAAAACAGAAGCTAACCCCAGGCAAGGCAGCGTGATGCATCCCGAGACAACAGGACGGGGATATCTACACAACTGTGTGAGTCAATGGCCTTCAAAAAATTTATCAATTCACTTGAACCAAAATTACGAACACCCGGTGCTGCGAGAGTTAATAGTCTCATTGGGGCCAAGATATACATTTTATAGTTGCCTGGTATTAATGGTTGTTCATCTGCCTTTATTTATTTATTTATTTAAAGAACCCCTAGGTGGGAATGTGAGTTGTCTGTCTCTGCGTGTTAGCCCTGCGACAGACAGGCGACCTGTCCAGGGTGCAGTATGGTAGCTGGAATAGCAACATACCCAAGGATAAGCAGAAGAGAATGACTGATATGATGAAACTGGGATTTTGTTACACTTAATTATTGCAAACACAACTAAAACTATAACTGAAACTAATCAAAACTAAACTGAAACTAAGGATTTTCAAAAAAATAAAAACTAAACTAAACTAGCAAACAATTGGTAAAAACTAATTAAAACTGATATGAAATTGAAAATCTGAAGTCAAAACTAAATAAAAATAAAAACTAATGAAAATTGCAAAACTATTAAAACCCTGTGTGTGACGTCTTCTTTTGCGCATGCGGGCCGCTTTGAGCGTTCACACTAGAGCGCGTTTGCTGTCGCATTTTATTTGTAGTGTGAACAAGCAGACAAAAAAATCGGATTTGATCAAAAAATCGGAATTGAGCATTAAGACCTGCAGTGTGAACGTAGCCATAAATATGTTTTTAGCACACTTCTGAACATGGGTGGATAGATGGATGGATGTGTGTTTTTGCACTTCTTAACCTCCCGTTGTATTAATGTGAAAGCCCTGACACTATTGTGTCAGTCATGCACCATACAGAACTGGAAGTCCTTATGACGAAGCACCTAGGGCTGTGTTTTTCTAACTTCTTAGGCATTTGCAAGAAAGAACTCCACAACATATGGTGTCAGAATTGTGATGGCTTGTCGGAAGAAGAAAACTGGCCTTCCAGTGCAATGAACAGAACTGCATTCCCAGCACATATGGTCAGATGAATGCTAATCAGCTTTCAACACTGTGAAAGCCTACCTGTTTTCTTCCGATGTCCCCAAGAGTCCAGACTTCAGTAGAAGTAGTACAGGTTGACACATCTGTAGTCAACCTTGGAGCGCTCCTCGCCCGGGGAGACGTCTCTCTTTCAAACAATGTTGCATCAATAAACCTTTAATAGATTTTCAAGTTTTATGTGCTGCATAAGCTTCCCCGTCTAACTCATGTCTCTGTTTTTCTTGATCCCTGAGAATATCTTTGTTATTTACAAGGATTCCCTGTGCCTTTACATCCATCAGTTGACAGGGTTTCTTAGCTAGACTTTGATCAGTAGTTAGTAGTTGCACCATTGTATTTCTTGCTGTGCTTTACTTTTTCCTCAAACATTGTGGTTTGGAAACTCAACCATATGACCCGTAACAGAGTGCTTCACCATCAGTTTAGCCAGTCCTAACTGTTAATGGGTCGGGGTTACTGATCTATATATATCAAAAGCCATATTCATCAAAGCAAGCTGTTGGACACTGCTGTTGAATCCTCGGTCACACTGATAGTTCGGTGATATCATCATGTTTCATGATGTTTTACCTCCATGTGGTCCTTCAAACCACAAAAAGATAGTCATCTTGAAAACACACACAAAGACACACATGTATATTCACACCAGTGTGTCATGGTGCACTTATAGACTCTTCCATTCTTCCACTCTTTCAAATTATTTTTACTGTTGTTATTATTGTTGTTAGAGAGGGTAGAGCAGTGGACAGCTCTCTGGGTAATTCCTAGAATCCAAAGACTTCTGTTGCTAAAAAGCTGGCTGCAGGTGTGAATGTGAGGTTACTTTAAATGGTTTTCTGTGTATATGTGTCGGCCCTGTGATGACGACCTGTCCAGAGTATATCCCACCTTAAATAGGCTCTGGTCCTTCATGACCCTACGTCCACACGTACACAGGTATTTTTGAAAACGGAGATTTTCCGTTTTCGTTTTAAAAAATAATCCCGTCCACACGTAAAGGCAGAAAGGAAGGAAAACGCTGCTAGGAACATGCCAAAGCAACAGGTGGCGCTATATTCCTAACCGTGTAGAAATGTTGGCCAATCAGAAGTCTAGAAGCCTCGGTGGGAAATAGTAAACAAAGATGGCGCATAGAAGCAGAACAGAGTCATATGTGTGGGGGGACAGTAACTGTGTGTGTATATGTAAGCATTTAAACACTGCAGAGAGTACAATTAACAGTAACAGTATTGTAGAAATTCATTTCACCGAAACAATAACGTGGCGCACAGTGTGACGTCAAAAAAGGCGCACACCTTTGACGCTGCAGGTTTTCAAAAATATCCACCCTGGCCGGAGTTTTTAAAAATCTCCGTTTTCAGTGACAAAAAACGCCGTTTACGTGTGGACGAAAGGTGCAAACGCATAAAAAAAATCTGCGTTTTCAAAAATACCCAGGTACGTGTGGACGTAGCCTGAGATGGATGGAATGTATATTTTGTTTTCTGTTTTTCATCTTTATTTTCTGTTGCGTTTTTGTAAATAGTCCCACATTTTGGACCTTAGCAAGCTAATAAATACATTACTTTTTCAAGTGCACGTAGGTTTTTCCAGGGCTTAACAAGCTTTTGAGGAAATAACAGGCAAACTGATATTGGCACTAAGAATGCCACTGTTAGTAGCACAAACAGAGACGCCGTAACGGTCACATCATAATCCTTGTGCTGGAGCACCAGACATGTGACACACGAGTGAGATATGAGTGTCAGATTACATCTTCTCTATGGCACCAGTGGCTGCTAAAGACATGCCAGAATCAACTACCTACAACAGAAACGCAACATAAGCATCATAGGTTCTGTATGGGAGAACTTTTGTGACATAGAGCTCTTTGTACTGTGCGTTGATTTCTGCACCACTTTGAAGCAGTTCTTAAGTGTTACAGCTTTCAACTCATCTCCAAACCTGGAGGCTTCATTTTTACATTTTTTTCTCTCTTTCTCTCCTCTGTCCTCTTTTACTTCTTCTGCCTTTTCTCTTATCTCCCACACCCTCCCACTCTGCTTCAGTGAAGTACATCAAGGAGATGTCTGCCTTCTTTAAAAGCTCTGGGTCCCCTGGAGCAGGTCTCCCGTGGGATTCTCCCCCTTCCACACCTCAAAGGGGCACTGAGCTCACCCCTGCTGAGGTGAAGGAGCCCCGGAGCATCCCGCTGAAGATGTGCCAGGTGTCACGAAAACAGTGCCCTCCAGACACAGAAAACAGGTATTACATGTTAAAGCTTCAGCGATTTATGTAATATTTCATACAGTTTATGCATTTGGATTAAAAAAAATCACACATGAAAATGACATGGCTTTGTAAAAGGGACTTCTTCGTGTGTCTTTTTCACATTCTCTTTGTTAAAATCTGAAACTTCCTCTTCAGCCTTAAGCTTTAGTCACTTTGCCATGTCTTTTTAATTCCTCTAACAGCTTTTTCCCCCACCAGTTTTATGTTTTTCTTCTGGCATCATTCTCTTTTTCTGTCATCTCATTTGCCAGGTATTTTGAGGTGATTTCATCCAACAAAAAGAACTCTGTGTTCCTGAGGGCAAAAGACCCCGCCATGGCCCAATCCTGGTACAATGCCATCCAGGCTGGTGCTGCCAGCCTTTTACCACGAGTGAAGGAGGAGATGAGGAGCATGCAGCCTGGCATGGAAGTCAAACATCTGGGCTGGATTACAGAGCAGGTATGGAAGAATGCTTTGGTATAAGATAAATAGTCCATAAATGGCTGTGCACGTGTGTGTGTCTCTATGTTACACCTTGTTACAACTTTTAATTCAGAAACTTCAACGTGCGCAGGTATCTCAGGGTCCAGAGAAACCCGTACTGGCTGTGCTGACCGACAAGGACCTGCTCTTGTATCCCTCGTGTCCTGAAAGCAAAGAGAGCCTCAACAATCCGACAAAGAGCCACCCGCTCATCACCACCAGGTTTCCACCCTTACAGCACACGCTACATTACATCACACTTGTGCTTTCACTCTCTTTCTTATATCAACGCATTCACATAACGGTGGAGTTTCAGAAGCCCCACCCTGTTCGGCTCAGGCCTTCCTCCGGCTTGATTTAGCCCAGAGAACACATGCTCACTCTTTCCATAGCTGGACTGTTGGACGTTTTGCCAAATAACATCATATTCATGTGGAAACAGAACCTATGAGTCATGGGTTTTTCCTCTGTTTTTTCTCTCCTCTGTAACCCTGTAGCAGTTTGTCTGCAACACCATTTGCTCTTATGGCCACATTATTTTCTATAAGTCTTCATTATCATCTTTCTCATACACTTTTCTTTCCCACTCTTTCACCTACCCCACTCCCTCCTTTCTCAGACTGGTCCACTCTGGTCCAGGAAAAAGCTCTCCAGTCTTGGATTCTGAGCTGTCATTTGGCCTACGTTCAGGCACAAAGCAAGGCGTGGAGACACATGTTTTTAGGGTGGATTCTGCTAAGGAGCTGTCGACCTGGACTCATCTGCTGGTGGAGGGTTGCCACAATGCTGCTGAGCTTACCAAGGAGGTCACCACGGGTACAGAGATAGAAAAGATTCTTCAGTTTTTGGTTCATTCACAGTTCTTTTACGAATAAATCTGTCAGTTCTATATGAGAGTACACATGAATTATGTAATTCAGTTAGCAGCGTCTGTATGCTGTAAGTTAGGGTAAGAGTTTTTTGGTTTTGGGTCCCCCCCCATTACTATCAGAAACACTGGTTTGTAATCATTGTTAATCTGAACTAAACAATATTTTAAGAAGAATTTACCTGTAATGGCAGGTAACATTTCCGTATCCGAACCACTTTTCAGAAATAAATAAGGTTTCCTTAGAGGTAGAAGCTAAAGAGGAATAAAGATGGAGCCCCCCCCCCTCTTCTGAAAGTCAAAATACTATCCAACTAGCAGTACAACATGACTTTTTTTCAGGGACTGATTCAGACATTTGAATCATGTCTATAAATATACCTCAAATCTATTTCAACCAAACATTTCCTGCTTGGGCTTAAGACTTAGTTCTGTTCAACAGACACACACAAACATTCCAGTTTAAAACAGAGGCTCGTCTCACAAAGCAGGATTAGTGCGATTTATTGTTCTTTACACAGTGATCTGCGCGCCGTACCCCTTTGTAGAACGTCCTTAATCTTTGCACAATTCTTCTGGTTTCAATTTAATAAAAGATTTGGGTTTTTAGAAACCAAACTTTCTTGCAATGGATTTTTATAAGGAGCTTGAGGGAAGACAAAGCATTTTGTCGTATGTATTGTAGTATATAAAGTCTTAGCTCTTTGCTTACATCTAGACTGAGTAAAACCCCCTACAGCTTTACAGCTGGATTTACTGCTCAGAGTAGTCCTACTTTCTGAGACCAGTGCCATGCGGTGTAAAACCTTGCTGTGTAGTAAAGGTTTCACATTGCCCTCTGCTGGTGGAATAAAATGATGCAAAAATGTTCCAGTATAAACTAAAAATGGTTCTTTTAATTCCAACATGTGAAACTAATTCTAACTTTTTTTTTACTAAACTAAAATTTGGAACAATTTTGTTTTCTTACAGCAAAAAATATTTAAACTGCATCTCTGTCTTTTCAGTGTCACATTTAGTAAAGTGCATTCTGTAGCCCTGTATCAATACTGAATGATAGTACTAATGAAATCACAAATAAATCATTACTTGACCTTTACGCCACATAAGCACTGTTTTTTCTGCTTTGGCAGTCTGCAGTTGGAATGGGAAAGAGTGCATGCTGGGAGTTCACATCGATGACGGTTTCACACTGTTCACTGAAGAGATGGGCGTCAGGAAGAATATTCTCCTCCAGCAGCCTTTTGAGCGCCTCAGAATGTCCTCAGACGACGGCGTTCGGATGATGTTCCTTGATTTTGGAGGTCCCGAGGCTGAGATAGTAAGTTTTTGAAGTGAAATATGTGACATTTCAGGGCGATAATGCATCAGTAAAATCATTAGCACCATTACTCTGAGTGGTGAGTGCTCACTTGTTAGACTTGTTAGACTAAATTTGATTTCTACCTAAGCTTGTGTGTTAGCCATCGCCTTGACATTTAAGAAAAAACATTACATGCTCCCTCTCAGACAGTTACAAATCAGATTTCACTCTTTAAGTTATTCAGATAATTCCGATTCAGATGAGTTGACCTGCTTGTTATGCATTTATAGAAGTGTTTGTTTTTTTTAAAAGCAAAATTATATGGATTTCCTTCATTTAATCATGTTTCTTTTTTACATATCTGTATCTTCTTACAGCAACTGGACCTGCATTGTTGCCCTAAGACCTTAGTCTTCATAATCCACTCTTTCCTGTCTGCTAAGGTCAAGCGACTCGGTCTCTTGGCATGATAAAGGCCAACTATCCGGAACGTCACAATAGGAATATTCAATAAAGTTTATGGTACAGCCCGGGAACTCTGAAACTCCAGACGATGGGAGGCTTGGGAATAATGCTGACAAGCCTTCCTAAGCCTCTAAAAATCATCTTTGGTCAGGCATCTCCTGATCCTTCTATGGAATGAACTGCAGCAATGCAACGATGGTTGTTTGTTGAACTTGTATTTGTAAGGTAAAACGTTGGTGCAAGTCAGTAGCCACTTAAGGGAGCTTGCATCTGTCAAATCTGTCACAGTATGTCATGACACTTTGTGATGACAAACGAGTACGACTGCCTGTATCTTAATGTTTCTAAGCTTAAAGCCCCAGACGTTCGTTTTTTGTCATCACATTGTTTATCTTTATTTTATAAATCAAGATGGGCCTTTGTCTTGAGAATCTTTTCATCTTTCAATCTTTGCTTTATGTGCTGTGAACAAAATCATTTTGTTGTGAATAACAAAAGTTATTTCATAAAAGTCCTGATTGATGTTGGACAAACATTTTCATAAAGGCAGCTCGAATGGAGTGACAGGATGTCACGGCTGATCGCTACATAATCAATAGTCTGTACTGAACAATGTACAGAATGGAGCTATTATGATATGCTGTTCATGTGGATTCTTGCCAATATCCTGACATTTTTCATGCGTTTTAAGACGACCTCCAAAAGAAAAGTAAAATAGATTTTTCAGTCTAGCTGAAATACAACTTTCATTTCACCTTTTTCTACAAAAAGTAAAACCATATATTTAAAAATGCTATTTTTCTGTGTTTAAACTACAAAATATTCATACCAAATACAAACCTGCAGTGCTTAACAATTTTATTAGACCATCACCTGATGTAAGGTTTATGCTGCAGCTTCCCTGAATTAACAGTTTTGATATTTACTAAAATAATGTTTTATGTTTCTGTAATGGTTAATCCACCAATAAGTTCTCTAATCCAAATATTTATAATGCTACAATATATGTGTTATTCATGAATTTTAAAAGTTACTGTTCATAAAAAAGTTGAAAAAGTGCAACTAGTGCAGTTATTTACTTGGATTTCTCAACAGAAAAAAAAATCTTAGTGGTTGAACGTTATGCTTGATAAACTTCTAATTTCTGAGATTTAAGCAGATTTAGGTATTTGGTTTGTTTCTTGACTAATAATTAGCAATATAACTTTTAAACACATTTTTGACAGATATTTGTGTTTTCTTGTTTTTATGACAGGTTGTGTAATAAATTTGCTAAGCAGTGTATCTTAAGTATCAATGGCCTTAATCAGTCTTGGCCTTTTTTGTCAGTAACATAAACAATCTAATAAAAATGTTTTTCCTGTGTTTCACAGCACTGACAAAGGTTTTCATTATCATTTATAGATGACATACAGCCAGCTTAACTATACTTCTCTATGGATATGGAGTTTAACTTTATGATTTAATGTCTTTGCTAAGTACTGTATTCTTAATACAGAGGGAAAGTGCAGGCTTGGAAAGTTTTACCACGGTCTTTTCAATGTTTTTGTATTTTTTTGTTTAAGAACCTAAGAAAGTATATGGAAATGTTATGTTGGTCACTTTTGTGTTGTTATCTGTGCTGACTGGACATCTGCAATTTGGGGCCTTCTTTCTTCTTTGAACACTAAACAGACTTCTATTAACATATATATACATATATATATATGTACACAACTAAAATTGTTTGCTTTCAAGAATCAAATGTATTGTATATTCTTATTTAAACAAATGTGTGCCTTGCAGGGTTGTTTGTATATAAACATGTAATAAACTTTAACTTTTATTGTTTACCTCGCTTGTGCTTGATTATTATACTATTACTACTATTATAATTCTCTAAAAACAAAAGAAATATCATCTACATTTATTATGTAAACTTGGTTAAATCTGTACTGATTATCCATAGATTAATAAATACATAAATTCATCAATTAGAGCACACATTTCTTTATACTGGCCGGGGACCAAATAGCACACCACTGACTCAAAATTAGCAGAAGCAAATCCTAGCAAACACCCTCTGTGGTCTGCCCACTAAAGATGTATATTACCATAGGTAAGTTTAACCCATAGACTTTGAGATGAGCATTTTCTTGGTTGCAAAAAAACCCCAAACTGGCACAACAAGCGGTGAATCTGATGGTGGAACCTAATATGCTCATTGGCTAAGCACTTTCCAAGCACAAGTCAACAGTCAGAGAGCATACCACAGAGATAATGCTTCATTTGGAAACATGGTATGAGCAAGACTTACAAAATAGACTTAATTTTTTATTTATTATTATCTGGGACCATAAACGCATCAGAAAGGATGTTAATGGGCTTTTTACAGAGCTTAAAACAGAAGCAGTTTTCCCATAGAAGTCATTTTGTTGCCGTCGACAGGCCGTCAGATAAAATGCTCATTTGAAGTTTGTTTGGTTACTGTTTTTTGTGTAAGTTGATTTTTTTGGAGTGTAAACATGTTTCATTAACGTGTAAAGACATATAATTAGCATGTCACTTTAAAATTGAAGTATAGGCTCTATCCGGCATGTTGAGCAAGCCTCAAGCAGACGTTCAAGCAAGTGCAGTTAAGGATACTTTAATGTGAATTTCATTTTTCAGCTTATGACAAATTCTTAACTCTTTTCAGCCTTTCCAGGAGAACATTTGTTTTAGGTAATACCACTATTTTTGTTTTTTTGTTTTTTTATTGTATTCAAATGTGTAGACAGGACTATTGACAGAAGCTTAGCAAGTAAAGCAAATCAAAAAGCATATAAAATGTGGCTTTATATGCTTTTTGGAGAAGAGGACAATGCAGAGGAAACCGAGCTAAAGTACTGTAAATACTGGCCTCACGTCCATCAAGTATCCAGCAGCTTGACTCTTAATGGCTTGGCTGGATGTGTAAATAAGTTAGTTGATAGCCAAAGCAACCATGTGAGGTTAATGTGTCTACATTGTGACCCACATCATCTCTCTAAATCCCTCTTAAGCCAGCCTCCTTTTAGTCAGCTCCAAATCACTTGATATATTCAGCTGCGTGTTTTATATCTCATGGTCTTTAACGAGCCGTTCCACCGAGCAGATTCAGACAGCGGATCTAGCCCTGTGCTGTCTTTATTTAACAGTCCCAGTTGGTGGTCTGACAGTTTTATTAAGTCCGGACAGATCTGTAGAATGGGAAGAGCAAAGATGATGATGATGAGATGCTTAAGTCAGCAGGGTGTGTGATGGAGACAGTTAGGCCTGCTGCTAGCCATTATAAGAAGAGCAAGCAAACAGTCCACTCTCCTGTATTTTTACTGTCATTAAGGAGCGTTATCAGTGAGGCCCAGATGCTGTTTTTAGTAGACAAACTGTCAGTCTGTTAATGTGTATGTGTGTGTGCATATGGCCTTTTAAACACACCTTTGAATCTGCATGTTTCGGAACAGCACATAGAAATGGCAGAGTCTACTAATAACAAACTGGGAGTTGTATATCAAATCACAATAGAGTGTTCACATTTGATCATATCTTCTCCCTTCCTCCCCTTTCAGCGCTCACCCCTCTTGTTTAGACGTTACCGTGGCAACGGCAGGGAGCTCTATTCACCTCTTCCATTATGGTTGCTGCTGTTAAAATTGTCAGTCAGGCTCTCAGATGCTGCTGAAGAGGAGGATCAAGTTCTGTGAATATATTTTGATCAATACAAATGTAAGGACGCTTAGAAATGAGAGAAATTGTTGGGAATTACAATTTGAGTAGCACGAGACGTTACAAGAACATGTTGTACTAGATAAAACACACTCTTGTCATACCCTTTTTTTCCCCGATGAAGTCTGGAAAGGCAGAAATGACATACAAGAAGAAATCTCTAAATTAGCTTCCTATCTGCGTTGGCATCAGGGTGCTTGTATGAATGTGTGCACTAACCCCAAAGACAGAAAGAAGAGGCAGATCATGACTTTGGAAAATAAATGAAATAAAAATTATTATAATTGTGATTATAAAAAAAAATGTTGCACGGTAAATAAAACACAAAAAATGATTTGATCGCCATCTTCTACTAAAGAGTTGGAATGTTTAGTTTTTTGTGCTACAATTTCAAATAAAGTGTATTTTAAAATATAAAAAAAAGCTTAAAATATATTTAACTTTTTTATTTTGGATAGGTTGTAATATGTTGAAATATCTGTTAAAGTACACATTATGCAACACTGAACAATGTTGGGAAGGTTACTTTTAAAATGTATTCCATTACAGATTACAGAATACATGCCCCAAAATGTAACGTAACGTATTCCGTTACGTTACTCAATGAGAGTAACGTATTCTGAATACTTTGGATTACTTAATATATTATCATGTATCATTTTACAACTATGTGAATGTACTATTGCTGTGATTTATTACTGTTACTGAAGGTCCGCGGCTCCGAACCGTAGTAAAGGGACCTCTGGCTAATACGGTGGGTTCTGTGTCGGGCTCGTAGCCGAAAAATAGCTTTACTTTGTTGTCTGGGTCAACTTTGCTTGCCAGAGACAAAAAGAGGCGTTGAAAGGCTGCTCCAACGGAACTTATTGTTTCGGAGGAAAACACGAACACAGCATACAGTCGAGTCTTAATAGCTTACTTACAACTGGGCTGGTCAGGCTGGTCTTGGCTGCAGTGGTTATTATTATATTTACATGCTTCCAGCTCCCGTTTTTGCTCGACGACAGCTCTTCCTTTTCCTTTTTCTCCCTCCCTCGCTCACAGACACATAACGTGTATGGCAGTCCATTCTCCCTGCAGCACGGACTACACTGCCTATGATGCTACATTCTTTAGCGCTATACCTGTAGCATTCTGCCTATTAGCTTAGCACAACAACAACAACAGGCGCTCTCTCACCCAGGAAACACGCAGAGACCATGTAACCATGGCAACCGTAACGCTGCCGCCTGGAACAACAGAACGTAGCTGTCAAACAAAACCCGAACAGTCCTGACCCGCGACAATATGAAACAGGGAAGTACCGCCGTGTAATCCATTTATTTCAACAAAGTAACTGTATTCTAAATACCACCTTTTAAACGGTAACTGTAACGGAATACAGTTACTCATATTTTGTATTTTAAATACGTAAAGGCGGTACATGTATTCCGTTACTCCCCAACACTGATGCTGAATAAGATGCTATTACACTGAATTTTCTTTTTTTTATTCAAAGGCATTATGTGTCACCTCCCTGGTTTGGTTTTTGGTTTCCATCTTCTGTTGAAGATATGGATTGTTCATATTCTTCATATTCTTTGTATTTTTAGTCTTTTTTATTTTGGTGGAACTTCTGTTCCATCCTTGTTGTGCCTCATTTCTGTGTTTATGCACTGGTCCCTATACGTTCCCTTGTCCCTCAAATCTTATGTGTTTTTTCACATTTCTTTTGGTGATTGAAGCAGTTTGTTTTCACTTCTTATCTCCCTACCCTGTGTCCCTGATTGCTTTGACCTGTTGTTTATTATTTTCACCTGTGATTGCTTCCTCATCCTTCCTGTGTGTCATTCCCAATCAGCTGTCAGAGTTGACGTTTTCTAATGTGTTCCATGTTCATGTTACGGGCTTCTATTTAGATGGTACTTTCTACATTCTTATTGCAAACTCAAAATGCTGTAGACTACAGGCCACATTTAGTCATTCAGTCATTCCTACAGTGTACCTATGGTACTTAACTTGTGATTATTTTCATTCATATCACACTTATCTTTTGATCTTTATCCAACACGTTGATGAAAAGTTGTAGATAAACTGTGTGATAATTCAATCATTCATCATTTTCAGAATGACGCTGATGACAGCAGTGATAGTAAGAGAGATTATACTGATGATTGACTTATTCAGTCCAAGTAGCTGCACCAGTGGTCTAAATATTACATTTAGCAGTGATTGCAATTTTTTTTATAAAGGCTCATTTTTATAAAGATCACTAGTTGGGCGATAAAGTATAATAATGATGCCAAATGGACAATCTGGGTCTGTGCCCAGCCTCAAGCTTAGGGATATATTTAATAATATCCTGTTGTCATAGTCGTGGCAGGACTGAGGATCCAAAATAGCTGTTCCAGTGTACAGTAATTGCATACGTGTAAATGTGAGTTTGAATGTGAGTTAATTCAGACAAAAACAGTATGCTTTTTACTCAGTGCATCCCGTCTTTACAGTACTTTACATCAAACAAAAGAAATGTGCTTATGTCCTTACATTTGTATTATGCAAATGTATCAGTATTTACTGGCATTTTGCTTACAGTTATCTCACATAAAAGGTCACAGAGTTTATGTATGAGAAGAAAGAAAGAGAGAGAGAGACTCTGCGAACCTGATCTGGATGAGAGGAAGATGGATGAGTGAATATATATACACTTGTATTAACTGTGCAGGTGTTTTCATATATTTTGGTGGGTTTTTTGTAACTACCAAAGAGCGATGCCATTGAGTTTTGTAAATGTTTAACACATATGCTCAAGTTTTTCAGTATTACAGGCTTGTGATCCTCATACTGGCATTACACTCGTAGCAGGCAGGTGGCAGTGGAATACTGAGGAATGAGAGAGAAATCCAGTGTCAGTGTACCTTTCAGAGGCAGTAGGGGTCTCTGTGTCTCCACACAGAAGAATCACAAAGAGAGTACTCATGTTCTGTGTGGAAAGAGAGAGAGAGAGAGCACTCAAGCTTTGATTGGTCCTGACCAAATTCAGAACAGGACATCCCACAATATTCAAAACTGTGCCCCCCTCCCCACTCTTCCCTTCCCACAAACACAAAAGGACTACAGAGTAGAAAGAGGACAAGAGATTAATACTTAGGCTCAAGCAGAGCAATTCATATTCCAATTGGAAGAGCATGTTATCTATTTTCTCATACTCGTTCATTGTGCTTTTCTTCCTGAGAGGCATTCGTATCAAAGCAGGGTTCAACGGGAATCAAATGCGACTTTCGAGGAACTGAACAACGGCAACAACACTTAGTATAGCTCGAACGTGTCAACGTTGCGCAGAATCCAAAAAGAAGCAACCGTGCAGTCACTTTTACATCAACTCCTCAATAACCATGTCAAATATGTACAGAGGGATGGGGTGAGGCTAACGCCGAATCCTGTGTCATTGGAAAGTCATTCATCCAAGCTTAATCAATCTAGCTTGTTTGATTCAATTCAAACTGCCTCCTGGGCAGAAGAGGAAAAAAAACAGAATTAAAGGGAAAGCTGACTCTTTCCAACTTTGACGAGCTTCTCACTATCTCCTGTCTCCTTTATTTCCCCTTCCTTTTTTTTCTCACCCCCCCTCCCCCTCTATTATTCTCTCACCGGGCTCCTAGAGGCAGGAATTATAGGTAGTCATTTCATGCTAAGGTATAGGCTGAATTTCTTTTTTCAGTTACCTTATTTTTTTTTAAAGAAACTGTTATTACTACTGTATGTCTTAAAGACCAGGTTAGAGTTATTAAATATGCCAAAGCGAATTGTATTTTCGCTCAAGTAAGCTCCTTGGAAATATTCCATCAGGGCACCCTTTTATTCTTTCCAAATGTAGTTATGAATTTTAAAGTAGACTTGTTTTACTGGAGGAGAGAGGTGTGTGATCAGAATACTGAGCAAAGCTCAGATTGGACTTCCTTGTTCTTGGAACATTGAAAGGGAGACTGTAGCTGTCAACAGGAGAGGTGGAGAAGAGAGGAAGAAAGAGAGGGAGAGGAAGAAAGTGGGAGTTAATATTGCTTGATGTCAGGCACTTTGAGTAGTTTTTTAAAAATTGCAAAGTGGGAAGGGACCATATTTCTTTTAGAAAAGTGTTAAAGTAAAATATTCTATGTGAGCGTGTAATAGCTGCAAAGGAAATGACAGACAGATATTTTGCTTGTGGGCATTTTAACCATTTAAACATATAGTATCATCATCATATAAACACACCAGTCCCCCTACCCCACCACCCCATCCTGCCTTCTTTTCATTCCATTTTTTTTTTTTTTTTTTTGGTATTCATGAGCATATGCTCCTGTGTGAAGTCCCCTGTCAATAAATATGCACAGTCTTAATTGTTCCCATCGCAATTAGAATACAGTTCTGTTCTTTTTGGCTCAGGTGTATGTTAAAGCTCTTTCTTTTGTCTGTGGTTTGGCACCTCTGATGATTTCCATGACAATCATTTGAGTGAGCAAGGAAGTGAGAAAAAGGGAAAGGCAGGGAGAGAGAGAGAAGGAGAGAGAGGAGGTGAGAAACAGTTGCTGGAATAAAGCCCCATCTCAATCTGAATAGCTTATTAATAGAGCTGGTCCCAGGCAAACAGATGGCAGCTGCCAAAAACAAACACAGAAATCACAGAAATGAAAACCCTAATTCAATTAGGTGGGAAGCATTCCTCACCGCAGCAGTTATTGAGCAGTTTCCATTAATTTGATAATCCATTTTTCAAAAGAAATGTATTAAAAAGTGCCTTTTCCAAAGCGTTCTCCTGTGTTTGTTATCCGAGGCTGATGAGCAGAGAAAGGAGAGGCCACAAGCTGCATGTATGTGGGTGTGAGAAGAAAACAGGATTTAAGTAATTACTGGCTCATGCTTAACAAATGCAATTAAAGTTACTAATGAATGATTACATTGCAGTGTTCCTAATGTGAATTTGTTCAGATTAAAGTAGGCTAGATTGGTGAGGTAGGTTCTGTGTTGTTTTCACACGAGCACATTTCTTTTTATAGCTAAATCATTAGAGGGCTATTACAGAAGGAATAGAAAACAATCCATTTCTGTAGGCAATGGGTAAAGTTGATCTGTTTCTTAAAAATAATCATATTCTGTTAGAAGTTGCACTGTTGAAAAGAGTAAAGTCCTATCAGCTAGATGTACAGCACTGAACTGTAATTTTACAGTGGGGCTGTTGTACTCGGGAACAACAGTGTCTTATTGTACAACACTTTACAGTACTGTGAAGTAAAATAGTCTGAGCTCTTTGGTTGCCATTAAAGTTGTATTTTACTGTTGCTACTGAAAACGTCATAGACAGTTTATTATTATAAAATAACTAAAATAACTTTCTTATCGTTCTCGATCTATGATATCAGCTTTGTCGCGGTTCCCCTTTGTTTTCATCTTTTACACATTTTAATGGCTGAAAGGATTGCTGGAATTTCCCAACATGTAGAGGATGCACTTTCTTTTAGATAAAATCTTATACGGACATTCATTGTTTCCAGAGGATGAATCACGACTTTTTTCACTTCAGCCAAAAGCTTTAAACTTAGTTTCAAAGAGAAAATGGTTCACTTGTCTTGTCTAACCCTGTTTTTTGGGGCGATCGTGGCTCAAGAGTTGGGTGTTCATCTTGTAATCGGAAGGTTGCCGGTTTGAGCCCCGGCTCGGACAGTCTCGGTCGTTGTGTCCTTGGGCAAGACACTTCACCTACCGCCTACTGGTAATGGCCAGAGGGGCCGATGGCGCAATATGGCAGCCTCGCTTCTGTCAGTATGCACTTGTAGCTGCCTCCACCAGTGTGTGAATGTGAGAGGGAATGAATAGTGGAATTGTAAAGCACTTTGAGGGGTCCCGAAAAGCGCTATATAAATGCAATCCATTATTATTTTGATATTTTTCAGTAAGCCAACATTTGTTTTTCTGAACATGCTCCAAAAGCCCAAGATGCTATTAATTAATGTGGAACAGAATATATAGCACTTCTGTAGTCATACTGGCTACTCTAAATACTGCTACAAGCAGCATTAAATATACATGCATATAGTGTTTTATATAGTGCATTATTCTTTGTACTTTAAACAGCTCATCTACATCACACAGACAGTCTCCAGATAGGTTTGAAACAAAGAACCTTTTTTGCTGTGAGACAACGGTGCGAACCACCGCAACACATTGTCTTAAACGTCTGACACAGAGATTCTGCACACGTCAAATGTAATAAAGGTTCAATTATTTTTGCAGAAAACAAATATTTATTAGTAAAAGTCACAACGTTAGATGGTGGCTCTAATCTGAATTTATCCCTGTAGCTCTCAGTGATTGATTGAGCTCAGGATGATTTTTTGAATTGAATCCCAAGTTAGAATTCACCCACATTTTTCACCTGCTCCAAGCCTTTTAAGTCAATTTCTTAAAAACCAGGGAGACTGATTGAAAACACTTTAGACTGATAGAAAGTATCATTACTTGGAAGAGATGCAGTAAGGGATGAAACTAAAGAAAAAGAAGAAAAACATTCTTGTGAATTTGATTCTAATGGATGCAGATGCACCTGACAAAAATAAATGTCCCTTGGGAAGAAAAAAAACCACAAGTTTGTCACACAGACATAAATAGAAAGTGAGAGGGTTTAAAGATAGAGCGGCATATTGGATTTGAAATATGAAAATTGCAATCATCCACAAAGCATTCTGGATTTTGCAGGTACACAAAAACTGTAATTGGTAAAAGAGGAAAACTACCTGAGCATGACATGCCATGTTTGAGACACAATGGAGCTCACAGTGATAACAATAAGACAACAAGGCAATCCAATTTGTCCTCCCTTTAATTTCCTTTGAACCAAACAGCATTCTAAATTGATTTCTTTTGCTCAGGAACTGACAAAAATATGACAATTTTCAGAGATCAAAAGATGCAAAGAAATATTCATCCCACCTCTTAGTTGATAGTGCAAAAACCTTAAAACTTTTTTTGATTTGGTTCTTTCCAATTGTTTCCAGTGATTTGTTTGGTGGACAAAATTCTCACAGACATCAGGTCAATCACCCGAGATACTGAGTGTGACACACTGATTAAAGTGAGCTGTAAAGGTCAATGTTCTTTACACTGGAGAATGTACTGCAAAGAAAAAAGGCAGCAAAGGCATCTTCCAGCATAATAGTGCATCATCTAGCATTCAACTGTGGCTACCGTTGCAAAAGAAGCTCAGATTTATAAAAGATCAGAGAGATCTGAGCTGATGTCTTAGGCATGCTGACGAAAAAAATGGACAAAAATGAAAAAAAAAAAAAAGTTCCCCATAGTTTTTAAAAAAGAGATTCTGGGAACTATTTGCCATTATGAGAATTGCACACAGCCCTCATCTGCACTGATAGTTACTTGGTAAAATTATACATATACTTCGTGATAAAAGCATTGAATAAATGCTCAATTTTCTCTGCACAAAGAAGCAAGCTGTAAAAAGTTATTTTTCTGCATTGTGTTTGAAGTCTGTTGTTATCAGTGAAGTGGGGAAAAAAAGAGTGGCCAAACGAAATATCCTATCATTAAATTTATTCAAAAGAGTAATAAAAGAAATCACATAAACGTTTAATGAAGAAGCATGTCTGCAGCCTGCAGAACAGCTTGGGAAAAGACATAGTATGTTTAATCATACTAACTACGATTTAATTGGTTTGAACATCAGATTTCAGCATGAGAATGTCATAGTGGTTGCTGATGTTCCCTGAACAACAATATTATGTTCTTGTTATTTTTCATAGTCAAATTATACATTTAGACTATATAGATAATATAAAAGTATTTATGTCTATATTTTTAACTAGCTTACTTCATACTTACCAGAAATACTAGTCATTGCATACTAACCATGTAGCTATTTCATCTTGAATCCAGTCAGATTTATCCGATTAAATGGGTCAACAGAACAAACGAAAGAAATTATTCCTATAACCGTGGGTGTAATGTAACACATCTGTCTGACCTTCATCGTTTGATGGCTGCTTCAGAGTAACGATAATACGAAACACAATACATTACACTAGCCAAAGCTCAGCCAGTAAAATCAGTGGTAAACCCTGTCACAATGTTACATGCAGTACATTGAATACGGTGGGCTGGACAACCTTGTTCCATTTTGCAGGATCTTTATTTTTCCCATATGTTGCATTTGATAATTACACGTTTGAAATGAGCAGTGTTTCTTGCGAGTGTATCACAGCAATGGTAAGATAAGTAAATCACTCTAATGTATAGTGATGCTATGTTTACTGTATATTGGCAAAGCATGTTCCACAGATTGGTTGCTATGGTGCTGATTTTAAGAGCATAACTCCTTTTATACCAACCAAATGCTAGGACTGTCTATTATAAAACATGCCAAGATGTTGCACTATATTGAGTTGAATCCTTTCCCAATCTCATCATCGGACTTATTTTAACAGTGTTACATGCCATGTGCATGACAGACCCGAATACCTATCTTCCTAAGTAACTATATTGTATTTTCATAGCAAGCCTTTAATCCCAAACATCTGGACAGGAACCTTATTACAATAACACAACCGTTTCTTTCTGACACTCTCTCCAGCATGCAGTTATTAGAGGATCTAAGGTGGAGCATGTGTGGGCGATATTGCTCAAATAGAGCAGCTGCAGTGTTTAACAAACATCTAAAATGACTGGGTATGTTTGGTCGTCTTTCTGCGGCTCCAGTCTGAGGCGATCCAGGGCATAAAGGGACTTGACTTTCACAGACGACAGCAGTAGTGATGAGAAAATAGTTATGTGTGCGGTTCTTGATCTGACTCATCTCCACTTCAAGTCAAGACTTAAGAAATGCTGAGATGAAGAAATGTGAAACTTTATTATTTTACCTCTTAGTCAGTGAGAACTGCGGTTTTTTTTTTTTTTTACAGAGATGAGGGTTCTTGTCCCAAAGCCAAATGAGTGGGTGGGACTGGGGGACAGGAACTTTGCAACCTATCAAAAAGGGTGTCATCTGGACACTACTGACTTAACACTCTAAACCACAATGTTCACATATACACAAAAATCAAAAGTGCAGTATGAGCTTTTGTACATCCCTTTTTTGTTGCAGTTTAATAGAATAATGTGTAGGAAATATGCATTGTCTGAAATGAATTACACTGTGACAGTGGACCAGACCTGCAACAACTAAGTTTTCGGTCACTCTTAGATTGTGAAACAAGCAATGGTCTGCTCCCTGTTGATACAGTGAGCAGATCAACAAGCATGCATTTTAAGTTGCATTTGGAAATAGAAAGCAAAAAGTCTAATGTCTTACATTTGAAAATTAAAGATAATTATTTAGATCTGTTTTAGTGTTATAAATACCAGAGAGAAATATCTGCCTTCCAAGGTACTAAATCTTCCACTGTTTCATTAGTTGATGTTAAATGGCTAATTACTTCGGAAAAGACATGGGGTGTTTATTAATTATTGGAGTTGATTTTTATTCATTAGCAAGTGGCAGCATCATAAAACAAATTTTCAACAGATTACTGCAAATATTTAGCCTCTCTATGATGCAGTAACAGTAATAACTGTGTCGTTTTCGCCATATAATGTCATGAAACCCACTTTTCGTGTGGCCCTACAAGGTGTGAGGCAACGTTGCTAAATTGATATTGATACATTTAAATTTGAGTTAATCCAATCATAGTGAGAAACTCTTCCTCACCTGATGTATCACAATGAGTCTGAGGGGAATTTTAGATTTTTTAAAAATGAACTGCTCTTTATATAACAGATATATGCAACCCGTTGAAACATTTGTTTGTAATATTGCATAAAAAAAAAGAAGAAGCAGGAAACGGATAAAATTCGGTCACCACAAGACCGACGGAAGGGTTGCTAAAACTGACATAGCATATATGCTGGATTACGTAAATGTCTACAGGTGTGAAACCGCAAGTATGCTTTGTGCTCTTTCTGATATATGTTGTAGCCCCATGTTTGCTTGAGTGTTTTGTGCAACAGCATGAAGCTGATACTTAGGTGAACCAACTCAAAAATCTATCTATACATGTTTGTTTTGGGGGTTTTTTGGCAAATTTTTAGTGTTTGATTGCTTAGAAAAAGCACTTTAGCTCTTTTTTTGTAAAGAAAAGCAGAATAATTAGAAGATTTCATGTTAAATTGTTATTCACGAATTATGCAGGAAATCTTCTGTTTTGTAGATTAACCAATACACTTTGTGCAGTACAGTCAGCATAAAAAAGAAACCTTAACTGATTCTCAACACAAAGCGAAACTCATTTCTTGTTAAAACCACCCACATTTCCTGCTGTTTGTTGCTCTTACCGCAGCACCAAAGTTGCAACTGAAACATTTTGTCTATATGCTGCAGTGGCTGGTCTCTGAGGGCTGGTGTGTTTGGAGTTCAGTTGCATGTAAGCGTTTCGTTTAACCATAGCACTGACCTTCTCACCTGTATCAAGCTAAACTCAAAGGACAGAGGGAAGCCAGTATCATGGAATCAGCTTCACCCCTCCCCCTCATTTAAATTACACTGGTCATGAGCAAACATAGAAGAATTTTAAACCTAACAGGGGGATTTTACAAGTGTGTTGGTGATGAAAATTTTCCATCACTGGCTATTCTCAACTTGCAGTCCAGGCTTTTTTGTAATATAAATACAGAAAACAAAAGTTAAGGCATGTACGGTGTGTTTCTAGCACTAAAAAAACACTGGGTTATTTGGATCATAAAATATCTGAGGACACTGCACACTTCTGTCCATATTGTCTGTCTTTGCATTTTTGCATGTGGTAGTTTTAACCTTTTGGACGACACATTAAAGATAAACTTTTTAAAAGTTTCTCATCACCATCTACTAGATGGATACCACACTGACCCCGTCTTTGTCATCCTGCCTGCTGTTACTCATATCATCCATTTAGTTGCAGCAGTGGTCTTTTCGAATCAATGGAAACCAACAAGACTGCTGCACTCACCTCTTCTCAATGGCATCCTCCACCATAAATTGTTGCCTTTCATTCTCTGTTGGCCTCATGACTTTGACTTTGGGATGAGGGATGGGATTAAAGGAGCTGATGAAAGTGTCAAATTGATATGGTCTTCTAGAAGTATTTACTACAGCATTACTTCAGACAGTGATTGCAAGCACAGACTGAATTCACAGTAGAGCAGAAACAGCCTATTGTTACCACACCACTTTTGTATGCACAAATATACCTACAGCTAGAGAGGCAACACCCAAACATAAAAAAAGAAGAAACACGCTTCCATAAGAAGATATTCACAAGACTGCGTGCACACAAAAGGCACAGAGGCAAGTCTGTGTGGCTTCACCCAAAACCTCTTTTATCTGACACTACATTAAGAATGTATGACTGTGATTTTCATATAATGTGTGTCATATCACAAAGTGGCAGGTTTTCCAATTGTCCAATAATGATCTATTTGCCAATTCAATACTACTGAAGAAGAGACGGCAGGCAGACATAACATGAATAAAACATTGAATGAAAGGATCGTGACAGTTCCATTTCAATCTTTCTTCCCCTCTCTCATAAAGTCTCTAAGAAGACTTGTGTGCAATTGGGGTAAAATCAGCACTTGGACGGTTGCCTGAGTTTGTATGCACATTGCATTCCTCTGTTCTCTTTATCTCACACTAGACGCCTACGATGCACTACTTTCACAAGCAAACGTCTTCTCGCATCTGCTCTCTTGTTTGTTAAAATAGTTTACTGGCAATATCAATGCTGGCTGGTGCACACTGTATCCACGGTTAATTAGTTGATGCCATCGGAGGCCTGAGTTGAATGTAAATTTAGGATACAAATATGTGACCTTCCTAGGTGCAAATGCAGTGTACAGTACAGAAAGTTGGGGGTGTTTGTGAT
The DNA here is from genome assembly GCF_963576455.1 of Neolamprologus multifasciatus. Lineage (NCBI taxonomy): Eukaryota > Metazoa > Chordata > Actinopteri > Cichliformes > Cichlidae > Neolamprologus > Neolamprologus multifasciatus. The sequence goes on along the minus strand of NC_140443.1, from coordinate 5,931,468 downwards.
TTTTTTTTAAAATAACTATTACCACGTCTTCACAAAAGGTGTGATCATCTAATTAGAGAAGGAAAAAAACAAAAAGAGAGACGTTAAGTCCGCAGGGAAAAGAGCAGGCGTGATCACTTTTAAACTTTTTAGTCTTTATTATGCAGGTTTGAAATAAAAGAAGCATTGTGACACAAACCGATGCTGCTGGCAAGGAAAGAAAAGAGCAGCACCCAAAATGTAAAAAATAAAGAAATAATCATTGTTGTGGTCATCATCATTAAGTTTATCAAACCGAAGAAAAGAAACAATAAAATAAGAATAAAAATATACCTCCATCATAAGAAGCAAAGGTGATCTACTTTATTTTATAAATAAGAACCTGTCAAATGGCTGATGGGCAACTAGCAGAAAACAATATGCTGATAACCATTTAAAATATTTATCATTACTGGCTTTACAAATAAAATAACTACAATTGGCAGGGTTTTTTTTTTTTGTACACAACTTAAAATGTTATAGTTTTGCAGCAACTAAAACTGAAATGATGCTACACTTAAAGAGATAAAAACGAGATGTCTTGTCAGCAAAATGCATTTCTGTTAATCACACAAAAGTTTAAAAAAAGATGAGATCAACACAACCAAACACCAACTGGAAAGTTATAAAAGTCACCGTAATGTGGCTGTGATGGCTCCATTCACATATTTCATTACTTCACTTCTCGTTGTAGAAGGACACAAAACTGACATTATGGTCAGACAACATAACAGAAGGGTGGGGGCAGGCGTTTTTTCCACCTGCAACATTACATCTCATTTTATTTCACAGCGCTTCTTTCTCTTTTTCTATCTCTTTGCTCTCTATCTCTCACCTGGCTCTTTCCATTTAATGATCTGCAGGACACATATTGTGTATTCAGTTTTAGATTGAACTTTATTGGAAAAAAACACACCAGTGAGCACAGATTTAATGCAAGAATGAGAGTGTGAAATACTCCTCTGAAATCCAGCTGCACAAGGCTGTTAAAATTCACGAGAAAGACTCGACGCCCGAACGCTGAGACACACCTGCGCACATGTGTCCGTGCATGTGCGCACATACATACTCAGCCGCGCACGTCATGAATGTGGTACATTCTAACGTCCAGGCATGCATGCGCCCACAAACCCACACACACACACACACACACACGCACACGCACGCACACACACACACACAATGACTTACAGGTAATATTAAAGAAGAAACAAATCTATCTGGACTTCCAATTCCCAATTTGATCCCATAAAAGTGATATTTACAATCACACTGTGACAGCTCATAGACCTCAACAGGTCTTTAATATTAAAAAAGATTCTTTTTGTTTTGTTTCTCTTCCCCACCCAGACTTTTGTATTAATTTGCAGGCCCTTAAGCAAAGCTACGATAACATCAAGGCCTGCTAGAACCTACTAAATGTTAATATTTCTCTATAGAACAGGGCCCATCGCTTACTGGCAAAAAAAGAGGAACGGTTTTGCAAGCCAGAAATAAATAAAACAGCATCAATAACAACAAAGAAAAGAAAAAAAACAAATGGAAAATAAAGCGATTAAAGGAAAGGAGTATTTTTCTTTCTTCTCGTTCTAATTAAAGCTGGATGGGGTCCCTGAGGGGACTTTATGGTGACACACGAGAGAAGTGCTCTGCAGCCCGGCCTTTATCGGAGAGGGGGCAGAGACACACAACTCAGAAGGTGGGAGAGGGTCGGGCGGGTAGGGCGTGGGGGGAGGCTTTATAAGTGCTTGGCAAATTTCAACAGCAAGAGGACTGCTAATACATTAAGTGGTACAGACAGTAGTCATCAAACTCTGTTCACAAGTTCTAGAAACTGAGAAAAATAAAAATTACACTGACAAAAAAAGGTGGTGGTGACGTGTGTGATTGTGTGTGTGTGTGTGTGTGAAGCGGCATGTGTGTTTGCATGTGCGTGTGTGCGTTTGTATGTCAAGTGTACACTGCATGTAAGTGTGCACGTCAGAAGAAGAAGAAGAAGAAGAATGGGAGGGTTGGGGGAGGAGTGGGGGAGTGGAATAGGGGATGAGAGTAGACTCCTCTGTGTCGTTTTTGTCGACAGAGTATCATCTTCAGTTTCAGGTGAGGTAGAGTGGCTTGTCCCTGCCTATCATGTTGCCACTGGAAAACAAACAAACAAATAAACAAAAAGAAAAAAACGGAAAATCAAAAACACAGGCACAGTTTAGATTCTGAGTCACACTCGACAACTCTACAAAATAAAAAGGAAGAGGGAAATCAGAGGTGCATTTTTCCTTGATTGCATGATCGTTCCCTGGTGGTGATCATTTAATTTTGATCTTAATGAAATAAAAATCGCACTGTAATTGAGCATGAGCAGCACTATTGACTTACGATATCTTCCAGTGCTGCAGGGCTGCGCAGTTTGCCAAATCATTTAGTATAATAAGAGTGAAAACTTGTGTTTGGAACTTCTTCTTTCTACTGCTGTCTGACAAACGCATGACATGCTCTATTATCTCACCATTACCTCTACAGCTGTCACCCCCGTCTCAATGGAACAGAGCTGACAATTTTCAACACTTACTTTGCAAAAGCAGTGGAAGAGACATCTGCCATAGCTATAACTATACTATAACTTATATCTGCAGGAATTCTGGTCTAAGGGCAAATGCAACCTAAATTATGAGGTAAATATGGTGTCAAATTCCATTCTTTAACTGAGGATTTTTACCATTAAATGTAATTCGTTTGTCTGTTTTCCACATTTATTTAACACAACATAATGTGAAGACTGACCTGCAGTGGTTGCCACACTCCCGATTGCAGTATTCACTGTCCCAATCATGGGTCTGAGCCACTCCAGGGCCTGGACCAGGGCCAGGAGCTCCTGGAGACTGGGAACCCCCAATGCTCTTCTGGTACTCTGACTGGAGGTGGGAAAAACCCTATAGGGAGTGCATGAAAATTAGGCACACATCTTAAATGATAATCTCCTCGCAGCAGACGTGTCTTCGTTTGTCACTATACCTGCTGCCCTGGAGGTGGGGAGTGAAGAGAGGCCTGAAGCCCCATCTGGTGAGAGATGATTGACTGGGACTGGACCTGCTGCATGCGGATAGGCTGGTTGAGGAGTGAGCTCTGGTGCAGGGAGAGCTGCTGGTGGGGGTGAAGTGGTGGGCTGATCTGGAAGGAGGAAGGGGGAGAGGCACTAATGCTGGGCAGCATCTGCGATTGGCTGAGTGTCTGCGACAGAGTGTGGCGAGGGGCGTGTCCTGCATAGCTCTGCAGGTCAGTAAGTGGGAAGGCCCCAGGCCCCAGGTATGGCGATGTCGGCTGGGGAGGAGGTGGCACACTGTACAGCGGCGGGTTGCCTGGCATCATATGTGGAGAAGCCTGACTTGTCTGGGCACTTTTTGTCTCCACGGGGTCGTTATATGTCTTAAAGAGAGAGAAAATCAAGAACAATGGTTACACGCCATGGAACAATGTGTTAACTCTTATGGCTTATTGCAGTACAACAATGAATAATTGTATGGATCACCATTTAAGGCTAACTCAGTCCCAATATACTCTCATGTAAACTCATTGTGCAGCTTTAGCATGCAAATATTGCTTGAACGTGATGAGTGCAAGCACACAACAACCACTTGGTTGGTGGTTTTCCAGTCTACATACCAAAGTATTCCCGGGGAAGACACTGAGCCTCGAGTTTACCAGTAATAAGCCAAAATGCACAAGCTGTATACTACTATTTCCATAGGAATAAAGACAGTAAGTGCTATACTTGATTAATCATCATCAGCAAGTCTATAAAAGATGTATAAAAGCACTGTACAGTGAGCAAGAGTATTCACACTATTCAAGACAGCTGCCAGTCATCCCAGAAGTGGAAAAGCCCATCAAATACACCCCAAGGTCAAACCATGCAATGCAAGAGATACTTCTCAGAGTCTACAGGCTTCAGCGTGCTAAACGTTCAAGTTTATGGCAGTTTAATTAGAACAAGACTAAACAAGTATGGCTGGTATGGAAGGGTTTCCAGGAGAAAGTACTTTCTCTCTAATAAGAACACGGCTGCAATGCTTAGGTTTGCAAAGTTGCACCTGAACAAACCACAACGTCTGGAACGATGTCCTTGGGACAGACGAGACCAAAGCAGAGATGTTTGGTTTTCAAAACCCAAAAACAGCCGATCAGAAACACACCTCACACCAACTGTCAAGCACAGCGGTGTAGGGGTGATGATTTTGGTTTGCTTTGCAGCCACAGGACCTGGGCACCTTGCAGTCAGTGAGCTAGCTATTCTAGAGTCAGATGTGAGGCCATCTGCCTGACAGCTAAAGCTTGGCCAAAACTGGGTCATGCAACAGGACAATGATCCCGAGCAAAGCAGCAAACGCCCAGAAAAAGTCCAGACCTCAACCTGATTGAAATGTTTGTAAGCACCTTAAGAGAACGGTGCATAAACAAAACCCCACAAAACATCAATAAAATGAAGGTTGTAAAAAATAATGGGCTGAATTCTTTCTTTAACAATGTGACAGACTGATTAATACTTACAGAAAATGATAACATTCAAGTTATTTCTGCTAAAGGTGGTTTTACAAGCTACTGAATCATGGGGCATACTTAGTTATTCACACTTTTCCAATTTAGTAAATTTAGTAAACAATGACATGGTGTCATATGTCATGTATTGCTGCTCATCTGAGGTTGTATAAATATTTTTAGAGCCTCCTAAGTCACAAACTGTTTTAGTATATCTAATGCGTAAAATCTTAGAATTGAAAGAGAGTCTACCCTCCTCTTCACATGGCTGTACCGTTTAAAAAACGCAGAGTACTCAAATTTTAAAGCATTCATTATTATGTTAAGCTATCTTTGCTTAGTCAACCTATAGTTCCCACCCATTCTTCATTCTTTCTGTTTTTAATGTATTAAATCACCCAGCCCCGCCCACCTCCACTGCACTCACATCTGCTCTGCAGACTGTTCTGTCTCCTGGAGGAAAGTGTATGTCTATCTATGAAATGCATCCAGTATTTCTCATTAACTGTCGGACTGGTTGGAGTTATATGTGGTGGTTTGCTACTTTTTTATGGCTTCCATCCATCCAACTGAATCCCTGAAATAATCAATGGAACGGGAATGAATGGATGGATAAAGAAGAGAGACAGCCACATTCGCAGGGTCAAGTGGAAAATGAAATGCTAAAAAAAAAAAAAAATGAAGTGAGGGGAGAGGAAAAGAGTGAGATAATAGATTTGATCTGTGTCAACTTGAGACTTGCAGACATTTAAAGTTGTGTATTGCAGCAGGATTTACAATAAACAATATTTAAGTTGAAAGATGGTTCGCAAAGATTGAAACGAATACGATATTTAATATAAAGTGCACCTTAAACTTTTTAAATTTTCAGTGTGGAGTTTTTTGGCTTGAAACAAACATGAGAGAAATGACATGGCATATAGTGGGTAGCTATGAAACTTTAGTTTGTCTTTTCTCCTCACAAACAAACTAACATGAGTCACAAAACAAAAAGGCAACAGGTGCACGCTTAAGAAGTGAATCTTTCAAATGAAGCTCCAATTACTTCCAATTCCACCCACCCCGATTCACTCTGAAAAGACCCCTTCATTGGTAATTAAAAAAAAAGAGTCGTGGTGAATCATGAGATTCAGCTCTGCATTCAGATTGGCTGATCCTGAATGAGCGAAGGAGGGTCTGCAGGCTTATTTTAGTCAGTCAGATTTTTGACTGGCAATCTACCAGCATATAGTATCAATCAAGCCCCTGTATAGGAGCACTGACATGAATGTCTAATTGCAGCAAAGACAAGAGATGAGAATAGTCTTTTTAGCTGAAAGTATGCCACAGTGAAGAGGCTGATGAATTAACTATTCATGCCTTAATCAAGGTGCTTGTTTTCGGCCCATGAGCACGAGAGGAAGTGAGGCGCTGTGCTTAGTGGAGACAGGAGGAGGGAGGGAAAAGAGGAGGGGCTCGGTATATGCTAATGCAATTTAGAGTTGCATTTAAAAAAAAAAAACACACAATGCAGAAAGGGAGAAATGAAATGCTGTACACCAAAAGACTGATATCCCTATACCATCATGACTGTAGTACAGACAAAACCAATGAGGAGTAGTCTAGCAGCTTTTTTAAGAAAATAATTAGGAATTGTTTTGTTTTTTACACAAGCATTGATAGAAATATGTTAATGTGCTGAGCTAAAGTGAGGTAACCTGCATCAAAGAGAGAGCAGTAGGTGTGCGCAAACCTCAGAAAACACATTAGTGGCGCATCAGGGAGGACAGAAACACCAAGAGGATAGCAAATGACAGGTAATGTCCACTTCTACTTTTGCACATGCGCAGCGATGAGCGTAAACACGCACGCAAACACACACGCATGTGCTATTAGTTTCCATTTCTCCCCAGCTTCCAAATCGGGTGTGTTTGAGGCCTAATTTTCACTGTTCTCCTGCGAGCACACACACAGGCTCCTTGTCTCTCTTACACACACACACACATATATATATGCACAAACATAGCTCAGTGCAGCTTGTGGACCCTTTCCATGGAACAAAAGTGAAAGGAATTCTGTCTAATTTATCATCCCTTATATCGCCGCTGACCCATGTATATCAAAGACGTGACCCCTGCTGTTACCTTGGAAACCAGACTGGCTCTGTAGGCGGCCAGGGCTTTCAGGTACTCCTTCTTAGCAGCCTCTGTTTTCCTCTTGTAGCTCTGCAGGAACAAACACAACAACAACAACGATTGATTACAAGGTGATGTGAAAGGCTAAAATGACCCTGTGGTCCACACTGACTGATGTGAATGAGATTTTGGGAGTCATGGTGTGATTGCGTGACCCGGCGGTGTGCTCCGTGATGAAAAACATATCGAATGCATTCACTTCCCAGTTATCAGGTCAGGGAGATTTGACCATCTGCATGATGTTTGCGTATCTGAAAGTAGTTCTTATTCTTCAGACTATCCAGAATGAAATGTGCATAAAGCTTGTGCACAATAGCGTGAAAATAGTTTGAAATTCTGCTGAGTGAAATGAGGAGCGAGATGCTGTTTGTCATTTTGTGCACTGCTTTTCTGTCTCTTCCTCTATTAAGGCTGTTGCTCATCTCTTAATCAGAGCTGATGTCCCAGCAAATCATTCAGACGAGGGGGGAAAAAAATAAATAAAAGAATTCAAAACAGCATTAGCAAAGAAGCAATCTCAAGCATTCTGAATGAACCTCAAATGATGCGTTAAGACAGGGAATTCGAATTAATGTCATCACATGTCACTCACAGGCTCTTTATGGCTGCCAGTGCCTTTGTGATGCAGGAAAAGCAAGTTGCAAAAAGTCCGTCCTTAAATCGATAAGGAAGACTCAGATCTCAGCTCATCTCGGGAACGTTTTAATATAAAGGAGAGTGTACGTTTGTGCGCGAGTAAATGCACCGGGTAATTACTGATCCTCAGCGAGGAGACTGTCTGTGGCTCTGTGGACGGGGTCATTTCCTTCAAAGAGGTGGGGTACGATAACCATTAAGCATTCATGCCTTGCCAAATGCGCATAGGCTGGCAGCCGCTAACACGTACAGTCGATAAACAAACAGACATACACAAAGAACAGCAAACAAACCGGGATGACGGCGGATACAATCTCATGCTCAAACAGCTGATGTTTATCCACTCATTCATCCTTATTTACAATATCATAATTGTTTTCCTTCTGTGATAGACACTTTGGAACAAGAATGGATGAATTAAGCACTCATCCAGACTTTAAAAATAAAAACAAGCAAAAAAAAAAATCAATCAAAATAATAATGATCCCCATGAGAAAATTCATTGAAAAATTGACAAAAATAAAAAAATAAAAACGGGTTTACCCATCACCTCTTATAGACTGACAGACCCACGGTTGCTTCTTTAATAACCCAAACGACTCCCAGCAGCTTTAATTTCAAATTAATTTAACACAGCTAATGATTTGCGCAACGACGGATACTTTTAAATAAATTACCATGCCTAAGGATGTCTAATTATTCCAAAGTGGGCGGATTCATTAGCAATTGAAGCCGTCAAAGGCTGCAGGTCAGTATGAATAAAAAATAACAAAGCTGCAAGGAGAGAGCATATGCCTCTATCGTAATCCTGACACAGAGGTGTCCCGGCTGAATTAGCCCCTAATTGTACCTTAATGAAATGTTCTTGTTTGATAACCAGTTAATTACAGGAGACAATAACTCTGCACCCTGCTGACACTGAAGAGAGTGATTACTCTACGACTGAAAGACCCGACGATTGGTGAGAGGAGAAGGAGGAGGAGAGGAAGCAAACGGGAAGCAAAATGGAGGAGAAATAGGCAGAGGCACATTAAAACCAAAGAAAAGGAAGCACAACGGTGTTTGAATACTAGACAAAGATGCAGAAAACGGACTAAAAATAGTTGAATATTGCATGACAGACTTTTAAACTTAACACAGAGAAGGAGTTTATTATCTAAACGTGCCATCTTTTCAAACTCAGTGTTCTTTTCTTTCCTCCCTTTCACTGGTACAAATCTACAGACTCAATTAAATAATACTAAGGTTTCTGCTCCCTCCTCCCCAAATCCATTATCACTGTTCCTCCCCATTGCAGTAAAAACTGAAAATTGATCTTAATCTTAAATAACAAAAACAAGAAAAGTGTTCTTTTGTGTTTCTGGGGCAGCTTTAACATGGAGTCACCTTGAGGGATAGCACAGCCCAAATAATGCATTGATCTTGCACTATAAAGCAAAGGCCTTTGGGAATTAAAAAGCGCCGTATAGTGTGCAAACTATGAAAACAGCTTAATAAAAAAAAGAAAATATGAACATAAACATGAATTTAAAAACAAAAAACAAGACTTTGTTCTGCCAAACCTAAGGGCGGCACTGGAGAATACACAACAACACGAGCAAAGTGGGAAAAAATGCACACTGAAGCGTAACAAAAAGAATCACAGAAGGAACATAAATCACAACAATGAAACTTTTGATCGTTTCTTCAATAAACTACAGCAATAAAAAAAACCGCCGCCTTCAGTGCACTTATGTGAATTTTGCTGCACTGTGTGTTTGACGAGCGCTATAGGTAATTGGAAACAGGGGCTGTGATCTAGTTAAAACAAAGCTGTGTGTAGGGGAAGGGTTGTGTTTACATTCTGGAGGTCCTGCATGGCTCCAGAGGGTCTGACTGTGACATGAGAGAGCACACCTCGTGGGTCCGAGAGAGACAGGACATGACAGCCAACAATTAAGTAAGTACATGTCTTGGATTTTTTAGGACTCTTGACACTTTGTACAAGCAAACATTTGACTCTCTTTAATAAAATCTCTACAGATACTGTAAATGTAACAACAGCACACAGCAGGATTCAGATTGGTTTGACCAGGTCATACCAAAACCTTTCATTTCTACTTTTTAAGCCATTTTTAGGTGGATTTAAAAGTCATTACTTATAGTTTGCCTTTAACTTTTGGATAGAAGGCGTCCCATTATCTTCAAACACTCCTGGATATGATGCACAATTCTAATTTTTTTCATTAGAAAATACCGCAGGCTGCCCAGTCCCTGAGGCAGCAAGCTAGCTCTCAGACTAAGCTAGAGGTGTAGCAGTTGTAATAATTTTCTTCTCCTGTAACACTGTTTGGCTTCCACTGAGCATATCAACTGGTCATTTCTCTAGAACACGTTTATATCTTTACCTTTTTGCTCACTCATTAACTCTAGTTTTGCTTTAATGTTTTTTTTTAACACAGCAGGACTCAAAATGCGCATTCTTCTCGTCTCCTTGGATGCAAAAATGCATTTTGACTGTAGATTCTGTAATGAAATTTGAGGGTTCTTGGACGTGTTTGGCATCAAACAGTTTTTGGAGAAAGCGGCAGTTGTTTGTACCCTACTTGAAGACAACCATCCCTGCAGTGAAATTACTTATTTCAAATATTTTGGAGACCAATTTAAATCAGTTTGAAGGAGCTCTTTAGCTCTTGGTATTATGGCTTCCTGTAAAAACAGAAAACCCAAAAACGGGACATTGGCATAAAATCTAGTTTATTCCTCAGAAGGTACAATACATACATTAGGGGCGATCGTGGCTCAAGAGTTGGGAGTTCGCCTTGTAATCGGAAGGTTGCCGGTTCGAGCCCCGGCTTGGACAGTCTCGGTCGTTGTGTCCTTGGGCAAGACACTTCACCCGTTGCCTACTAGTGGTGGTCAGAGGGCCCGGTGGCGCCAGTGTCCGGCAGCCTCGCCTCTGTCAGTGTGCCCCAGGGTGGCTGTGGCTACAATGTAGCTTGCCATCACCAGTGTGTGAATGTGTGTGTGAATGGGTGGATGACTGGATATGTAAAGCGCTTTGGGGTCCTTAGGGACTAGTAAGGTGCTATATAAATACAGGCCATTTACCATTTACCATTTCCTGTAAAAACAGAAAACCCCAAAAACGGGACATTGGCATAAAATCTAGTTTATTCCTCAGAAGGTACAATACATGTAGGGGTTTACTTACTTTTGTATGTGACCAGTGTGTTTTTTTTGTCTATTCAAATAACGAAAATGACTACCAAGCTCAAATTTATGTCACATTTATTTTTGTTTTTTCAAGGGGGATCAAATGTTACTGAAAATGTTTAGGATACGAGCGCATTTCAAATGTATTTTACTATTATATTACCAACCAGCAGATGTGAATGCAGTACGCTTTAATGTCCTTTCATGAATTTATTTCATTATGAAAGACCAGGACAGAAATTTTAATGACTTTAATGAGGATTAATGTGCACTAGCTGAATTGGTTGTACTCTGTAAATACACGGTTATCAAGTTTATCCATTTGCTGGCCTGGAATAAATGACAGTGCTAGTCAGAGAGAATAATTAGAGCACTCACTGTGTTATTGCCCAGACAGGCTACTACATTTTATTCCATAATGACATCATTACCTCAAGTTAATTATGTGTCTTGCGAGGTGACATGTTTGATTAAACACATGAATGCACAAACAAATCAAAAAATTAACTGTGAAATGGCATGCTAAATGGCTGGATTTTAATGATGGAATTGCCATATTATTAGTTTTGTCTGTGCTCCCAGGTGGAGCTGTGAAGGACAAATGCATAAAGCATGAGATGAAGACAGACATACAGAGACAGAGAGAAAGAGAGTTGCATCTGCAGTGCAAAATCTAAGGCGAATAAGAAACCGGGACACGAGGGGTTAAGCAGCACAAACAATAACATTTCAGGAGAAGATGTCCTTGAGGCAAAACCAAGGACAAGGCAATTGCTAATCTTGTATTCCCAGCATGATCAAATCACCAGGCAACAGATATAAATAAAAGGACAGGAAATGAGGAATTCACATTCAAGGGTGTCAGCGGCGAAATGAAGATTCATGGTGAAGAGCCCTGGTGAAGGCGGCAAAAATTAACTGCAAATAAAAGGGACAGACGGCCTCCAAAGTCCAGCGTATGAAGTAGGTTTGGTGGGAGAAAAACACACATGCTAGATAGGGTCTGGTAGATGGTGGCTGGGGGGGAATGGGCTGCACTTTGTCATGGAGACAGGTGCTTTTATTTGACACCCAATAGGCTGCGCCCTGACTGGATATTCTAAAAATATGAGTCTGCGCATGATCATCAGACTGTCTCGTTTTTCATTCATTTCACACCATCATTTGTTACCACAAACACACAGACAAAAAAAAACCTTTGACTTTGCCTGTTGGACTGGAATGTGGAAAATGAAATAGAGAAAATGTGCTGGACAGGAAACTTAATGCAGTTTCATATGCACAGGTTGGGTTATAATAAAATCAAATTGACCATATAGCTGCACTGCTGGTGGTTAAAATCTTTACAAGTCCGAGTGCAAGAAAATTCACTTTATAAAATAAAAGCATAAAAAATGCTATTTGCTTCACTCTCATGCAAGCTGCAATCACCCAGAGTGGCAGGTAGTTCTTTAATTTTAGAATCAGAATTACACGTTTTTACTGATGCATTATTCAACTTTCAAAAAAAACAGGTCGCTCATTATAATGGCGAAGCCAAGGAAAATTATCACCAGCTAAATAAAACTCAGCATGTCCATCAACAATTGTTGGAACCCAAAAGCAGATCTAGAAGGTGAGTGAATACTGAACTTGTAATTGTTAGGTAGGCAGACGCAAGCTGCTCAATGTGTAAATAGGCATCTGTTTTTCTTTGTTATGCTTTTTCTTTTTTCACAATTTTACCACGCTGGCATCATCCTAAAAGGTGATAGTAATGCAGCCCAGCTTATTTCTTTTTCTCTCTTTTGTCTTTAAATGCTTTTCATTTGCAAGCGACATTTTTATGCTCCTTCTCCTACTTAAAGGATATTAACCTCTTGCCATCGGGTAGTCACAACTGCCGCAAGGTCAAAACTGTTTCAGTTTTTATGGAGTGAATTTATAACTTTTGCAAGGTATTTTTTTTTTAGATGTTTGATAAACAACAAAAAAAGATCTTTCCAGAACTCATAGTGTATATACGTGAATATTAAACGAAGCCTACCTGTTTTTGCTCCTCTCCCAGACCATCCCACATGGAGGCTACTATTTTGGATACGTCTCCAAAAGTGGCATTGGGATTCTGTCCTTTAATGGCTGCCTGAGTGTCTCTGAAGAACAAGGCGTAGGCCGACACAGGCTTTGTAGGCTCGTTTGGATCCTTCTTCTTCTTCTTTTTTTGGGGTTTGGGCTTGGGCTTCATCATCTCCGAAGACGGTCGCTTCTCACCCGTGATCTGGAAGACCATCAGTGGCACAAAACAAAAAAACAAAACAGCTTATTGACACTGAAAGCGAGTCTACTAATTCGACTCGGAGTGAATAATCGCATTGCTGATGAATGCTTATAGCGCTGTGCCCAGGTGAAACATGGAAGCTTCATTAAATCCTTAATTTCTTTTCTGTGTTCAATACCCGGTGTTTGGATATTGCGGCAATGATTCACTGACAGTAACAATTTACATGCACAGACTCTGGTTGACAGCAGTTTTTCTCCCTGCCTTACTTTGTCAAAAATAACATCTGTTATTTGAATGTATCAAACCTTCTCAAATCTTTATTTTGCAGTTGTTCAGCAAGTCATAAATTCTGAATTTTCATGCTAGGGGTGAAAGGAATTTTAAATCGCCTGCTGTATCTGCTCTGGCTTTGATGTGGTCTCAGAATGAATTGGAGAGAGCAAATGGAATTACTTACTGATAGGAGAGATGGTAATCATTTTTATTCACACAGCACAGCAGAGATGTATAGGCTGGGAAATATATATTTTTTAAACTAAAGGATCCCCTTCTTGTTATATTGTATCACTGTGAGCTGACAGTTAAATACACAGATGAATCTGAAACACTGTGGCAGATTCAATTATACACTCATTCACATTCCCCTGACAGAAACGAAGCAAATCCACAGAGACATTGGTTGGTGGGCAATTTATAAAAGCGGTTTTACAGATTTACATAAAGCAAATGAATGTAAACAACTATCCTTCTCTTCTTATTTAAATGAATGAGTGATTTAAATGAAGGAGTGGTTGCTTTGGAACCAGACTGTAACTGAGAACACGGTAAAGCAGTGACAAAGTTGGGGAGGACTGGCAACAGATCATGTTGTTGTTGAAAAAAGCGCCAATTAAAACATGTCTCACATCTTCATTCACTATAGACATTTAAAAAGGCAGCAAACCTAGATTAGAATGACAGCTATTCACTAAAGTAACATAGGGCATAGATTTTGAACTTTTTGAAGAGATTAAAACTAAATATCTCAAACAGTTTCTTTTATCAAAGCATGAAAGGAAAAAAATAGACATAGCTCCAACTCCAGCAATGTTCGAGTTTTCGAGGCAGCCAAATAACCCAAGCTCAAGCATGCCTATTCCTGCATTCCTCTTAAACAGCACTGCGGATTACATGTTAACAACCTGGTACAAGCACTGCCAAGCCTTTATCGCCACTACTACATGCCAGAGAAGCCACACCAGTACCTTCAAATGAGGATCAGTCTCCTCTTCCTGATTGGAGCTTGAAGGTGAGGGTGTGGCCGATTTACTTCCGGGAGGTGAGGGGGAACCATGAGGCACTGCACTCCGGCTGACCTGTGGGTTTAGCTGGGATAGTGCACTCATGGGGTTGGGCAGTATCGGAGGTGAGTTGTTTATCAGGGTGTGGTTACGGGCGGGGTCATAATGAGCGCCATCAGGATGCTGGTGATGGTGTTGTTGTTGGTGGTGGTGCAAAGCCATCTCCTGCATCTGGGGTGAGAGAAGAACACCAGCTTTACTATCTTCTCTATAAAACTCCTGACTGCCAATTAGCCAAATATGCAAATGTTTCGAAGTGGAGATGACATGTTCTAATTGGAGAAATTGTGTTGGATAAAATATAAATGTAATACAATGAACTATGCGCAAAAAGTTGGGATTGCTAGAGGGAGTTGTCTTTTGGAAGAAAAAAAGAGGTCTCACGGATGACCTCAGGCTGAGAGGTTTTCTTTCTTCACTGTCTCACAAAACTGCAGCTTTTTAGCCAGATTACTTGATCTGAAATTGACTTCAACACTGAGGTTTGTGGAGGGTCTGAACTGAAAATGAGATGCATAATAAGTGAAATATCTAGACTAAAACTAACCAAAACAACTAAATGTATGATTAAATCAAAGGGCATGCTTGTTCTCTAAATGCTAACGACTTCTACTGTTAACTACTCGGATACAAAAAACTAAAATGTGCCGTCTTTGACATCCCTGACTGATCTGAAGCCTGGAAATTTTGGGGTTATTGTTTCCTGACATTTTTGACAGTTAGCAGAACCAGAAAATACTTTGAATACATGATTGCTGGGAGGGAGCCTGATGTTTGGTGAGAAAGCAGAAATTAAGCAAAATGTATACTTTAAGAAAGACTGAGAGCTCAAAGCAGCCATAATCCATCCATCCACTGATCCATCCATCAAGCCATAATTAAAAATTTTAAATCGATAAATTGATCACAGTTATAAAGCTACAAAGAATGCCAGCAAACCCTTTAGTTCGAGTGTTGAGCATCTTTTGAGCTCCATATTTTTATGCTGTTTAATGTTGTTTACAGCCACAGCAAACAAAATCAGCAACGCTGCTCTAAAATCAGCTGCACACTACCTGTGTCAGACACACACAGGTAGAGACTCCAAATAAGTGTGTGTGTTAGTGATTATATGTCTGTAGTATGTTCTGCTACTCAGCTGGCCAAAAACACACAGAGTGCATGTTTTTATTTAATAAGGAGAAAACCAACTTTACAAGTTAGCACCTTTTTTTAACTGCATCCAAGCTTTTTGCATGTAAAAGCCACTCAGTGAACTGTATCCCAAAGCAATTTTGCACTGTTTAACCATTCATCCATACAACACACAGGCTTATCAGTGAAATCAGATTTCAATAGGTCCCTCTATTACAGCTGAAAGTCCAATTTATGGTTCCTATTGACGTCTACAGGCCCCTTGGACACAGTAGCCTGTGTAGTATTGAGGTTAAGATTTCCTCATTTACTGCTTCTGAATTTTTTTTTTCTTAGTATTTGAAAAGCCAGATGTCTCAGCACCTGGTCAAGCAATCACTGAGTCAGTGGTATTAATGAACTGAGATGTTATGCTCATTGTGTTGTAAAAAGGAAAAGAAAATGTATTGCCAACACTTCTATAAGCACAAGCAGAAAAAAAAAACAGTTGTAAACTGCTGGGAATGGCCCAGGAAAATATACTTTAGTGGTTACAGAATCAGGCTCATAAAGTTCTGTTCTTAGCCATCTAATAAGATCTTCAACAGCAACGACATCAAAAGCTTTATTTCAAGATTCATCAGAACAGAACACGAACACAGACCAAAGGATGCTTTTAATGCAGGCATAAATGGGAATGTTTGGGAATTTACAGATCAGAAAGTGATGAACTAGCATTTGTTAGCTCTTTTAAACATTTATGAGTTAAATAATACATTACACATTAGTGCAGTGCTAAAAAGATCAAATTTAAAGGGCTCGAGCATATGAGGTCTTGATAAACACGAGTAGAGGTTCAGAGATGAAGGCTCGGCACTCTAATCATAATTGGTCCCAGTAGATTGGTAGAATAAAAATGCACAACAAAGTAATGTTGTGAGCAGCTCTGGCCTGCTTTGAAAACTCGTAATATTCACACGACATTAGATTCTGTGTTTGCCTCAGCAGCTGCTCACAAAAGCCAGCAGTGAACAAAGACATTCGTTTTGCATTTCAAATAACCAAGCTCAAACCTCCCCCATCCATGACAATCTCCAACTTCCAATCATAATTCAAAACACCATCACTACACTTCTTAAAACATGAGGAAATAGCTCCAGCAAAAATAAGTAGTCGGACAAAAAAAAGGAAGGAGGAAGGAAAATGGAGTAAAAACGAAGGAAACAGAAATCCATTAATTTTCCATTTTCCATGGACTTGCTCTTTAAGGGTCCTCACAAACCAAGAAGCACTGAAAAACCAATTAATCAAACATGAATGGCCTATCATAGCTATAGCAGATGCATTTCCATAGCAACAGCCTCCAGGCAAAATTGTCACCCTTTAATCTGAGTCACACCATGTTTAATGTAAACAAGAAGGAGACACGCAGAGCAGCGGAGTTCACAGGGGGAAGACGCCACAGTGTCGTGAATATTTGGCCAGCCCCACAACAGTAGAGGCAAAAAATAAATAAATAAACAGGATTTACAGACACGCATGCACTGATTACTATGGATAGCAAAGTTAGTTGCAATGTTTCTTCCTTTACTATAGATAAGAACAAACCAACAAACAAAAAATGCAAAAAACACCAAAACACTGACTCTACTTGCTATTTGTTTATTTAATGGGTATTTATTTATGTTTGCTCTCATATTTCATGAACCCCATTTTCATTAAAGCTGCATCTTCCGTTCGAGCTAATGAAGCAGTAAGTCATCAGGAAGTACAGAAACACAGAAACTATTCCACTCTTTGTGAAGATAATAACACAAGATGTTTTATATAAGGACGGAATTGTCCCATTCCAAAGTATGAAAGACTGACTTATCTTCTTATAGTTACTATAACCAGATAAAACAGATCCTGAACTCATTACTCAAGACACCCCCACTGTGATAATTTAATTGTAATTTCAACATCCTCTTTGAAATAGTCTCAGAGTGCGTTTAGTTTGGCTTTCACCTGTGTGAGACAGAATGACCAAGAAGTTATCACATAGCGCCATCAAGCCAGAGCTAAATAAAGCTAGTGGCAGACGGCTGTATAAATATTATGAAAGAATCTGACAAAGGTTGCTGGTTGCCATAGGTACTGTATGCTAATTCTTATTGGTATCATCCAAGAGGCTAGAAAGAGGTGGGAGTGCACAGTGAGTAACACGATTTAGTTGGTCAGTGCTCTTTGCAGTTAGCATGTAACACATACTGACTGACTCCATGGAGTCTTGACATGAAGAGCACTGGCTTTATAATCTGTGACACAACATAAAAATCCTGTTATCATTTTGAGTGAGTAAATCTGATAACTCATCTAAAATTTTGAATGTTTTCTTTAATACTTTTACAGTGTTGTAGCTGTTTTCTGTACAACACCAAGGAAATACGCCGCGGTAAAGCTAAAAAGAGAGAACATGAGAAAAAGTATAGAAACTATAAGAGAAAAAAGCCACACGACCTAAGTAGTAAAATCAAAGTTAGCAAAGTTAGCGAGGGGACAGTTAGGTATTACTTTTTGGTGATGAGCAGCCAAGCAGACCTAAACTGTGATGTAAAGCCAGGAAACTCTGTGTGAACGTGTTCCTCTGCCATCGTTACGCCTGTCGTGTTTGTATTCACATCTTGTACATCATAGTCAAATGGGAGTCAAATAACAAAGGCTTTCCAATTATGTGTAGCACATTGTGTGCGAGATGGAATATCACAAAGCCATTGTTCCCCTGCTCCTGCTGACCTTACCTTTGAAATGGTTTCACGGCTGCTCCAATTGCCTGCACCATTTGATTTAGCTAAGGGGATTTGACCACCAGCACAGAGATGAGAGAAGGGGAGAAGAGAGTCCTATACACAGCTACAAGGAGAAAGAGGAGAGATGCGCACCAGAGGCGAGTAAAACAGCTAACCTTGCTCTGTCCTTTTGATGATTATACCAGAGTGGCATCTGTTTCATCATTTAAATAAGCTTGTTGATTGCTATGCAGGCTTTTATTACTGTAGCATCATAATAAACCCATCTGTGGATGCTATAGGATCAATAAATTGTCACGGTTTAACTTGTTAGCGCCATCTAAAATAAATCTGTCAGTTTTTAATTAAGTACTTTGTGTAGAGCTGGAGTCAATTCACTTTTAGTTGACTAGCTTCAAATTGTAAATGAAAACCAAAAGTTAATTAAACGATGGGGCATTTTGTTTTCTCAATGCTACACGATATCTGTCCGATTTAGGTTTCGAATTCGTTCTCACTCCCGCCCCGCCCCGTTTCGATATTCACTGATCGATGCCCGTGCGAGTCCCGAGACTTGTCTTTCCTCACTCCCTGCTTGACTGGAGCCATCTTGTTTAGAGTGATGGCTCACTCGCACAGGTTCACGGCTGCTATTGTAAAATCAGCCAGCGTTTAATTGAAACAAATGACTATAATAATAGAACATTATCCCTGCAGGCACCCAGCCATGACAGCTTTAATTAGAGGCGCGTTCAAGACTGATCCTTCAAAAGCACAGCCGCCGCGCAACAAGGTGGTAAACACGCCTTTAGGTGGGGGAGCCAACCCTGGGTCTCTCAGCCCTCAAAGCTACTTCTCATTCACCCCGAGGGCAAAGCGCTAACAACTCTGTTCCTCAAAGAGCCGTCGAGCCTCCCGCCCCTCCCACCTCCTCCTCCTCACTCCATCCCTCTGTCTCTCTCCCTTCATCCATGTCTTTGGTTTATCGAGCTTATATATACCCAAGAGGGTCATTTACACAAGCTGAGAAGAAGAGAGTGGATTCATGAATCATACTCTACTTAACTATAAAGGCAGAGGCAAAATGCTGTATCTGCCGTCTTGTGACATCAGACAGATGCTAAGCACAGAGACATGACGGGCAACAGATGCCAGGATGTTTTAGAAGGGGAATCGGTGTTGTTGTAAGAAATTGTTTTGAAAGTTGTCAAGACTACATTTTATTATCTATATTACGCCATAAGGCAACGTGGCTTTGATTTAACGTAATGTGTGATGCCCTGTTCCAGGTACAGTACCAGCCAACTGTATTTACTAACACACTATTAAAACCTCGTTTTATTTATTAGCTTGGCAACGGCACCGTGTTGCCAAAACAAGACACTTTAAGGTCACTTTCAATCGTTCCAATTACAGGCTAGTCAAAAGGAAAAATATCAAACACTTGCTCTTGCACCTCCCGTGCTGAACTGTGATCTTGTAATTAATCTGGCAGAAAAACAGCAATACCTCACAAACCGGCAGTATAAGGGAATAATTACGAGTTTTAGCACGTACTTTATGAGAGAGAAAAAGCAGTTTACTCAAAGAATGCCTAAAGTAGCCGCGGTGTTGAAATGGAATTTGCCACTATAAACCCCAAAGCCAAAAACAGTCTATACCAACACATAAAATGCAGGAAGGACTTTTAAACGCACAAAAATGTGAATTAAAGTAATAAAAAAGTAAACAAGGATATTAATAATAATGATGTAATTAAAGTTCACCTTGAAGCATTTTCACTGGTGGCTGACTGTTGCTTTGAAAGGTACAGTACCACCGTGAACATCTCTCAGGGTGAATCAGTAGCAGCAAAAAGGCAGTGGTTGATTTGCAGATAGTAATGTCATGATGTCCCCCTCGGCACCAGCCTCCATGTTCCTCATTACTGCTAATGTTAGAACCTCCTTTGCTTCTCTCTCCCCTCTTTTTCTCTCTGCGTCTCTGCCTCTTTCCTCCCCTCCAGTTCTCTTTCTAGTTCCTTATGGTTTTTTTTTTTCTTTAAATATTCTGTCTCTCTTGTTGTTTCTCACAGTCCCTTTTTCTCCTTTCCTTGCTCTCTCTCAGCCCGGGCGTGTCTCTGAGCTCACCTCACAAAGCGCGGCGTCAGAGAATCAGAGCCTTGCCTGACATGACATGCAGGAGACGGTTGTGAGGAGCGGTAGGGACACACACTCTTGACAGCAGAAGGCAAGGCTCCTCTGCTCCCACTAATGAGACTCCTGACTGCCGTGTCAAATGCACTTTGTGTGCATGTGTGTGGGTGCGCCCATACTTGCACAACAAAAAAATTCAGCATGCAGAAATAATGAACACAGAAACAACAAAAAACATGCAATTTTTAAAGAAAAATATTGTGCTGTGTGCATCATGCAAGTCTAAGTCAGGCCAAGGTTATAGATGTGTGCAAAATCCTCTTGCCCAGAGACTTTCACACATGTCTGATCTTCACCTCATCCTCGAGTTTTAAACATTATGGCAACAGATTACAAAACTTCTTTTTTTTATAGTGATTGCACAATAGGAGGAAGGTGTTTCTTGCTTAAGAACAGCTCAGAATACATGTCTGGTATTAGAAAGGAAGGCAAACACAAGAGCAACTAGCTTGCTATAGCACTGTAATCACTGTGAATGAAGCCACACTTATAGACATTAACAGAAAGAGTGGCAGTATTGCGTCGAACTAGCGGCCGGTGACACAGCAGAGGAGGCGTCCGAGCATGAGATGACATGGGATAGTTCTCCACTGCCGCCACAGCTGAATATTCCTCGTGGTGAAAGCAGAATGGGCTGATGGATTGTTGAGATAGGGCATAGTGCAATATGGGCATGATTTCATGGCATGATAAATCTCAGCAGGGGCGCGTGGCTAAGTGTAATATGAAATCCCTTATCTTTGGATCTGCTTCATAACACTAGATATGTGCTGCAGCTGAATCTGCGTTCGTTTCTGTAGCTTCTGTTCTTTGCTTGAACGCTGTGGTTTATCAAATCTATAAGAGGAGGACAATGACAACAACATGTGTGCGATAACACATATTTCACTCTGATGTTTTTGAAATATGATGTGATGAATTATCTAAATTGAAAATTGCCACTGCAACGATCTTCTTCTGTTACCTGCGATCAGGGTGATAAGTATTATTAGAACGGGTTTTACATGGCACTTAACAGAAGCTGGTCTGTGTTCGTGCAAAAACAAGTTTAAATTACATATGCAATATAAACGAAATGCAATTTGTCCCACATAGCTGATCTTTTTAAAGTCCAGTGACTGTGTTATTTGACGCCATCCCTTTAGAAGTTTTGATTAAAAAGACAGAAATTAAGTCAAATCTTATCCTCCTCTTCGCTTAATCTGGCAGGTTAATTGACATTATCGAGGTAGAGAAAAAAGATGAGCTGCCATTCTGGGCTGCAACAAAAATCCCTCTAAAACGGTGAAATTGGAAAATAACCTATATTTCTTTTAGGATATTTCTTAATATACAACTACAGTTTCATATCACATTGCCAGAGAAATAAGGCACTTTCTCCCAAGAGATGAGAAAAGAATTGAATTTTTCCTTATCGGTCATCTATTTTTCCACAGAATGCTATTACTTGCTGCCTGCCGTTGCTAAGCAACAGGAAATATTAATAGGACCTTTTATTAGCTAGGCTTTACCCGTGGAGTACTAAAATGAGGAAGTGGAAAACATGAATGTGTTACATAAATCTTTGAACCTTTCAGGGTTTGCACAAGTCTCTGTTTGTCCAGTGATTTATGGCTGTGATGGTTCATTTATGGGAGAGGGAGGTGTGAAATGCCAAAATGGAACATTAGCCTAAGGGACAATTTGAAAATAAATAATCACAAAAAAGTGGGGGGGAGAAAAGAAAGCAGTTGAAAGAACAGCCCTCCCTTTTCCTGTAGACTTCAAGAGGCCATCAAACAAGCAAGTGATTTTTTGTTCCACTCGTGGCATTGATCATTCAAAATCATCTGTGCCTGAATCAACATTGGAATAACTAATACAAGTCCCATTCTATCACTGAGCTTGTTGAACTGTGGTGAAAAGCGACAGACGTTCCATCATTTTCCGCAGACGCTCTAATCCCTTTAAAAAATGACTTAAAATGAAGGTCTTTCAAAGGAGAAATAGGTTTTCTTCATCTGAATAAAAAGTATAGAATCAAGCAAAGCCCCAGAGAGCCGAAAGTCTTTAAAGGCAAGTCGGAAAAAAACCCCACACGAGACAATTTTAAAGTCCATATGGACAAAGTGTAAACATATTTAACTATAATCTTTCTCAGAAAGCTGGTTGATATAGTTTTTATTCTTTAAACTTAAAATGCGGACCGTGATTTTCTCTATAAATGCATCGCCATATCTCTAATCCACTTTTTTTCTGTTTCATGTTTATACAAAAACCAGCAGGTGTACAGTATGCGATAATACGTTTGCTGAGACCCTCCATCAGAGAGAGAAAACATTAAAACACACCTCTGCTCTCTTATCATTAATTCATCCCAGCTTGTCTGTGACAAGTTCAGTTGACATTGCAGCTCATATTTCTTTCACGCAGGCTTGGAGCGCGAGCACCTGCCAGGAGCACTTAATACCTCGTGAGAAAAAAAGAAAGAAAGAAAAAGAGCAAGCTTCCAACCAACTTAACGTGACAATCAAGATGGGATTAATACTTGATAATTAACCTCAACAAATGAAGATAAAGAGCTTGCGAGGAAAATCTTACATTGAAATGTTGTAACAAAAGAAATTAGAGGATGGAATTTGAATATGAATGCAGCAGGCAGATTTTTAGAGCGCCACAACACTCATTACAAATAAACTGACCCTCATTCAAGCAGATTCACATCGTGTATTCTGAGAAAAGAAAAAAAAGGGGGGAGATAATACCTGGATGTTTGATGAAACTAAGGCTGCTCGTGCATATAGATCTCTCAGCTAATACTTAGCTGTTATGCATAACATCTCCTGGCTGATTATACATTCATCATCTGTTACATATTCAAAACATCACACTTGAGCCAGTTTGATGACGGCTAATACTGCATGCACAATTGAGGAACATGGAAAAAAAGGATAATTTATTCCAGTTGCTGGCAACTGGGGACCATTATAAATATATCATAATTGAATATGAAGCTGTCCTGTTTAAACATATTGCAGTGGTGACAGCACAGGCAAAAGGTGGATATAAAATAAATGTATAGTTTAGTGTAAAGAGAGATGTAACAGAAAACAATGAGGCCAGAAATCAGCAGCAACAGAGATGTGTATCATTCTGGGCTGTATTGATAGGATCAATGCAACCTGAGCAAGGCTATTAAATGTCTAATGTGTTTTGGAACTTGTAGATGCTATGACAGTGGGGGCATTAACAGAGAGAGCAGCAGAGACGGGGAGAGAGGGGAGAGAGAACGAGGGAAAGTGGTGAGGTGGGGAGCTGGGAGGTAATGGGGGGGCTGCCAAGTGCATCAAAACATCGAGAAAAGAGCTCTTTGAAAGATATCAGGTTTGACCAGGAGGAGCTTCAGACACAATAACCATCATCCAAAAGAGAAAGGAAAGAAAAAACTCTGAATTGAAAATGGCCTCCTTACAAAATCAGGAAAGTGCAATCAGTTTTGCTTTGGAAGGTTTTGAGAGGCAGCAAAGTGGAGAAAATGAATAAATACCCCTGTTACTTTTATCAAATTAATACAGAGATCAATCAACTAAATGCTGTCTGCATAGGCAAACTCTAAGGTTATGAGCACACTAACATATTCTTTGTATTTGCAGTCTTTAAACCTCAGGAGATGGAAAAACTCTGAACTGACAAAGATTTAAATTCCTCTAATGACCACTTAACTGCATTTAAAACCATGTTTACAGCCTGTTAAATTAAAAAAAAGAAAGTTGCTTTATACCTTATTTCTTTGGATACTGACATAGATCAAAAGTCGTGGTGTGTCCGCCCTGATTGACAGCTAGCTTTGAACACTGCCCATACAGCCCATCCAAGAATCTGTGCTCATGTTTTGATGTTTGCACACAGACCACCTAGCTCTGGTCTGCATGCTAGAGCTAGCTTAATAACTACCGTGCTAATGTTAGCTGATAGCTCAGTACTCACTGGTCTCATCCATTTATGGTCAGTTCTGGGCCCCGAAACGCAACACTCTTCCTCTAAATCAACTATTTTGTCATGTTTTGCTATTTACTAAAGACTACAGTGCCCAGCTGTTTCATAAATGTACTTTCCGCATAAATTAAGCTTGACATTTGTTACATATTTTCAAAGATTTACATCTTTAACAGGAGGAAAGAAAAATGAATTCCCAAAAGCACCAAGCGTTAGATAAACACACCCTTAATTTGTGTATTTTAATGCAATTTATTGTCAATAAAGAAAATGCAATAAACCTTCAGTCTTGTTCTGTATTATTCATGCTTTGGCATATGTGCAATCAATCGTTTTTTTTATAAATTTTTAAGATCCACGGCCACAGTTAAATCTGCCTGATTTAAACCCTCTTTAGCCCCGCAGTTCACCCTTTCACAACAAACAAAACACACCCTCTCTGTTCTATTCAACAGCTATGATCATCTGTTGCTGCGATGCTGCTCGAGTCTAAATCCTTTTTGTTATATAATTGCCCTATTTATTTCATGTTTATATTGTTGCACCTGCATTGGAGTACTTTCCAAATGTCCTCATACTTGAATCACACAGGCACAAATTTAAAAACCAGAGGCTCTCAGCCTTTTGTTGAGACAGAATAACCCCATTTCACTCAACTGAATTATCTTTAAAATATCTAATAATGAAATCCAGGAGGTACAAAAACTGGACGTATACGCTCATTTTGAATAAGAGTTACTTTTTTCTTCTAGCGTTCCTCCCCACAATGCCCTGCTCTCTCTTTCTCCCTCTCTCCATCTCTCTCTCACTCTATCCTCACCCCTCCTTTCTTCATTCAACTCTATTGCACTCTTTTCATTGCCCAGCTCACGTATTGAATCTGCCTGATGAAAACAGATCTCACTGCAGCACCACAATAGAATGGCTGATGCAGGAAAGATGAACCCTAATGGATTTTTTTTTCAATGTGCTCAAGATTGAATATAAGGCCTGACCTCCAGATGTAGTGGATCCATTTCAACAGCAGATATATTGTTTATAGTAAAGACACAAAAACGCACAGACACACTCGGACACACACACGTTGTTCAATGTGAGCAGACAAACAGCTGCACTGTACATTGTGTTTTTTAGCTACCAAAAATAGATTAAAATTCGAATGAACCTGTATTATTTATCTACCCATGTCAAGTGAGATATTCATAATGATAGCAACTCATGTTTGAACTGCAGAGTTTGCTTAATTACTCTGCTCAACAGACTGTGTCAAGGTGAGGCACCAATTTAATAGACACTCCGTTCTCAGCACAAATGAACCTCTGCTACGGTTTGGTAGTTTTGCCAGCCAGACTATTTGATTAAAAAAACTCAGAGTTCACTTTATATGCTGCTTTTTTGAAGTGAAGTTGAAGCAGAGCTCTGAAAAGATCCCCAAATGTATTCAAGAGCTCTTTTATAAAAAGTCAGAAGTAGCAAGATTTGGGAGTTTACTTGCAAAATGCAAAAGATCACAGATAATTTTAGCTGTGGTGTAAAGTCTCTTAACCTGTTTCCAGATTAGTGTGCCTGTGTTAAAGCACACAAAAGTTGAATTAAATTCATGTAACATAGAACATTTACAAAATGTGCTGAAAATCATTTTCATCTCTGTTTTCACAACCAAAAGCATCATTTTATCTACAAGTGCTATCAGATTCCCTAGCGGTTACCAGGAGCTGCGTTACATGTGCTTTAAACACAAGTTCATCATGTGTGAGTTGAACATTTAAAATCTCATGCATTTTTATCACCCAGCCTGCTGTATTCAATCTATTAAAACCACAGAGTGTGGCCCTCTGTAGCAGTAACAAATATCCTGACTGCAGAGGGAAAGACTGGCCAATCAACCAATGTCTCCACAGTAAAGGTCATGACCAAAATGTGAAATGAATATGAAGATAAATGACATATGAATCCAATACCTTGTGGGAGTATTCCAGCATTAAAGTATATATAATGCAAAGAATGTTTAGTAGAAATATTTTGATTGCTGCTTGTCTTCTGTTTATCACAAACGTTACACAATATGCCTGACCTTGATATTCATATATACAACATATATCTTTATTGTGTAGAATAACTAAAAGATACTGAGACATGGCCAGAGACAAAACACACTGCTGATGTTTGTACTTGACGATACCGTGAACGAACGAGAAGAAAACATCTCCTTTTCTAGAACAGCACAGCTGTATGCGTTACTATTTCTGCATTGTTTTATAATACAAGTCAGTATCAATAAAGCTATGAATGTTTAAAGTTACTGGCTTTCCAGTCATCATGTGTCACACAAAAAAAATCGTACGTTAACACTATTAACCATTTCTGTTCTTTCTTTGGGACCTACAATCAAAACATCAGCCATCTTTTTTATCTTTATTAATATATACATTAATTTGAACTTCAAAGCTATATTACACATTTAGGGCACTGTGCGTGGTATACTGCTAAACTGCTATATAGATTATTTGCTTAATGCAGTTTACTCATATGTTTGATGCATAAGCTTTGCGGAGCTCATTTGTTGTGATAGTAACCTGCTCTATTTCCAACAGTTCTCATGAATGCAATTATGGTTTGGAGATGCTAATTTGTAGAGGAGCAGTTCTGTGTGGAGCTGAGGGAGTAATCAGCACGTATTCATGTTTGAAGGCCTGACAGATTGACCGATGCCTGCTGTCGAGGCAGATATGATGCTGATGGATTTACCCACAATCCCTTTCTCCATGCATTAGAGCTGACATGGCAACTGCTGAACAATCATTCAGTTCCCTACTTAGCCCCATTTACTGTGCCTTGAAAACGACATTTTCCCTTGGTACAAGGCTAAGATATTTAAATTATTTTTGATGCTTAAAATACACAAAATGCTTTAAAATTACAAAAAAAAAAGTTTGCTCCATCATCATTTCATCCTATGTGTTGACATTGCTTGCTTGAGCCAGAACAAGCTAAGTTTAAGATTAAGACCAACACTCATCACTCCCAAGTATTAAATGTTTTTCTTACTGTGATTAAATGTGCGCTACTCACCGAGGGCATTTGGCTGGATACGAGGTGGCTGTCCTGTCCCAGCATGTTCGACATCATAAGTGTGGGCAGCTCTGGGTAGGAATACGGGTTGATGAGCCCATTGTGTGGCAACGAGTGACCGAGGTAGCCTGTAGACTCGTGCTCCATCAGGTGAAGAAGAGGAGGTTCGGGGTGGTTAGGTGGAGTGATAGGTGGGATCTCATAGTCTTCGTCCCCGGCTCCATTTCCACTTGAAGTGCCGCCACCTCCTCCTCCACCCCCACTGCCACCTGTCTGACCTGTGTAGCTCTGTGGTGGGACAGACAGAAACAGAAATAAAGTGAAACACACTGTTTTCATTAAGCAGAAACTGAAAATCAATCCAATTTAAGTCCCCGTGACTATTACACACAGGCTGCAAATGTAGAAATATACAGTGTTTTATAGTTTTTCTACAGTAGACAATGCAAAGTGGAAATGGCTACTTGAGCTGTCAGGAGTGGTGAATGCCCTGCCCAGCAAACACTTCCATAAATGTAAACTCGCAGCTAAATCATTAATGTCACACAGCAGGTGCGTTGCAAGATAAATTGCTCTATACAAGGTTGGACATACGTGTCTCTGCAACTACAGGGTATGGGCAACTACAATCACATTTTAGGGAAAATCATACTATTGCAAAATTTACAAATAAATCTAATAGTTCCCAAACAGGGAACTAAAGACAAGAATTCTGTTTTTGAGTAGATTGCATTCATTTCCAACAAACAGAAAGACATTTTTTCCAGAAGTTACATGAAAAGATTATATATATATATATATATATATGTGTGTGTGTGTGTACTTGCATATGCTAAACATTATGATTACAACCATTAACTTTATTATGTTATTTTATTTTGTCAAGCTAGAAATTCCACAAAGGTTCTGCAATCTTTTTAACTTCTGATCTGTCATTTTGCTACATTAGGTCAACTACAATTCTCTACTCACATTTTAGAGAAAATCATACTATTGCAAAATTTACAAATAAATCTAATGGTTCCCAAACAGGGAACTAAAGACAAGAATTCTGTTTTTGAGTAGATTGCATTCATTTCCAACAAACAGAAGGACATTTTTTCCAGAAGTTACATGAAAAGAATATACTTGCATATGCTAAACATTATGATTACAAGCATTAACTTTATGTTATTTTATTTTGTCAAGCTAGAAATTCCACAAAGGTTCTGCAATCTTTTTAACTTCTGATCTGTCATTTTGCTACATTAGGTCAACTACAATTCTCTACTCACATTTTAGAGAAAATCATACTATTGCAAAATTTACAAATAAACCTAATGGTTCCCAAACAGGGAACAAAAGAAAAAAATTCTGGTTTTGAGTAGATTGCATTCATTTCCAACAAACACAAAGACATTTTTTCGAGAAGTTATATGAAAAGAATATATATATATATATATATGTGTGTGTGTGTGTGTGTGTGTGTGTGTACTTGCATATGCTAAACATTATGATTACAAGCATTAACTTTATTGTGTTATTTTATTTTGTCAAGCTAGAAATTCCACAAAGGTTCTGCAATCTTTTTAACTTCTGATCTGTCATTTTGCTACATTAGGTCAACTACAATTCTCTACTCACATTTTAGAGAAAATCATACTATTGCAAAATTTACAAATAAATCTAATGGTTCCCAAACAGGGAACTAAAGACAAGAATTCTGTTTTTGAGTAGATTGCATTCATTTCCAACAAACAGAAGGACATTTTTTCCAGAAGTTACATGAAAAGAATATACTTGCATATGCTAAACATTATGATTACAAGCATTAACTTTATGTTATTTTACTTTGTCAAGCTAGAAATTCCACAAAGGTTCTGCAATCTTTTTAACTTCTGATCTGTCATTTTGCTACATTAGGTCAACTACAATTCTCTACTCACATTTTAGAGAAAATCATACTATTGCAAAATTTACAAATAAACCTAATGGTTCCCAAACAGGGAACAAAAGAAAAAAATTCTGGTTTTGAGTAGATTGCATTCATTTCCAACAAACACAAAGAAATTTTTTCGAGAAGTTATATGAAAAGAATATATATATATATATATATATATATATATATATATATATATGTGTGTGTGTGTGTGTGTGTGTGTGTGTGTGTGTACTTGCATATGCTAAACATTATGATTACAACCATTAACTTTATTGTGTTATTTTATTTTGTCAAGCTAGAAATTCCACAAAGGTTCTGCAATCTTTTTAACTTCTGATCTGTCATTTTGCTACATTAGGTATAATTTTCCTTCAAATGTTAAACGACTCATTTTGGAACAAAAAAAACAAAACAATGCTCAGCGATCAGTAATATAGCAGACCAGCAGTCTCTATTCGCGTGCTGTCTCCCTAACACAGTAAGTCCAATCAGATCAGGGTTCTGCACAGAGCAAGAAGAAAAGAAAAATAGCAGGGAAATTCAACGGGGAATGAAAAGCAATTTTGTCTGAGACGATCCAACTTGACTCCCATTGTAATGACTGAGTCAAATTAATCATCACAAATAATATTCTGGTGTCAGCCATTCAAGGGTTTTTTAATAGAATTTTTATGATTCATGTCTAGCAGTATACATCAAACAGTCAGTTCTGCAACATTTCTGAAATCAATTCAATATCATCTTTGTGTAGGCTGTCATCCTCGGCAGCAGAGCGGTCATTTATCTCTCAAACAGATACTTTTAGAAAATAAGGGGCATGTGGAGATGGAAGGAAGAAGAAAGGATACGGGGTGCTTTTTTTTTTCCTTGTTTTTCTCTCAACCCTGTTTTAGTATCAAGGTAAGTGCAGTGGCCTATTTTGTAATTTTTGAGCACATCAATTACAGATAAAGTCGTATGAATAAGCATTTTACATCCTTGGAATGAAAAAACCCAAGACAGTTTTTCTATTTAAATCCCACGTGGAGCAACGAGCGCAAAGACACATGAGATAAATTTAATTTCGCAACAATAAGAATGTCAATAAGAAGAGTCTAAAGCACACGTCTTAAGCGTAATGGCAAAAACAGGAGGTTTTCACTGTTGAATCAAGAGTATAGAGACACACTTAGAATTAATCCTTTCTTTTTTCTCTCTTTCTTTTCATTTGGCGTAACATTTAGTAAACGATTGCCTCAATTTGATTTACTTTGTCCTGACATAGCCTGCAAGCAAGTTGATATTAATTTTCTGGACTGTCCTTTGAAGACAGATGTTTTTGTAAACCTTTGGGGATAGTGTTATTGTTTGGTCTAATGGACAAGAAAACGAACATTTCCTGAGATTCAATTTCCCTCATAATTGTTGGAAGGAAACTAAATTGTCTGTTGTAAACATCGGAGCTATTGTGTGAAGTGAGTCCCCGTGCGAGTCCCTCTGAGCCACCATGTGCTTCACTCTGACTGTAGCAGACCGCTATGTAATCTAAAGACCACCGTGCTTAGTCATCACGTAGCGTGTTTATCAATCTTTTGTTTTCTCAGTAAATTAATCTACATCCAAGCTACAGAAACACTTTTCCGGTCCCATCTATTGCCTTTGATTGTGCAGAGGGACAAGGACAGAAGATGTGTCATGTGTTGGATTGCTATGAAGGCTCATCCAGTGCCCTTGATGATAAAATGTAAATACCAAGGACATTCCCAGTTGGATTGTGGCAAGATAAATTATTCATATGCCTCTATTCAGAATGAGATTGCATGTACAGAGCCACATGTACACTCTGGCTAATGTATACTCTTTTCTTCTTTGAAAGTAAAATCCAAACCAAGGCAATGTATTTGATGGATCGTATAGACCAGCATGTGTCCTAGTATGGAAGTAGCTTTTCAAACATACAGCCCCTGTTTTTTTCCCCTTTTCTTTCCTCTGAGGTACTCATCATTGGTTTACTTTCAATAGTCGGGGCTGTTCTCCTTCAAAAAGCAGCAGATTCTATTTTCAACACTCTATTTTTCACCATCCTTTATTTTCCTCATCTGATCAATGCGGTACACTATAGGGAACATTATTTCCAATACACAGTATGTTGTCTTCGCTGCGAGCGAATGCAATCTGTAACGTTTTAATTAAGAGACAGATCTCTCGACTGTAAGTGTTACATACCAGCACACCTTTCATTTGAAAGAAACAGATGAATAGACAGTTGGTCTGGGACTGAGAGAGAAAATAACATTGATTGGGGAGCTTTCCAGCTTGTCTTTTATTTGGCACAGATCTCTCCCTCCCTCTGTAACACTGCCTGAGTATTCAAGGCCTTCTGGAGATGATATTGACTGTGGCTAATGGCTCATTATCTCTATATTCTTCTACTTATTAGATTATTGTTATGATGCCTGTAGAAATCAGGATTTGGGACATCGCCCATTTAATATTAAATTGCACATCCATTTTAAAATTCTCATCTGTCAATTGCAATTCATATGTTCGGTTAAAAGCTACTCGCCTTTTTCAACATTACATAGCATAATGTTGGACCTCCTGGCATAATGTTGCTCTGGCATAAAATTATCAGGCTATTAAGCAGCAACTGACAGATAATAAACTATGTTTTGCCCTATTTCAGTGACAACTCTAAATATTCTTTTTTTTAGCATTTTAAGTCTGACACATAATGACAAGATAATAATGACATTAAACATTATTTTCAGCTGTACTCACAATATTTGCTTTTTTCTAGATTCGTCTTGAAATCAAAGGAATGTCATGACGCAAACATTATTTTGACAGGTGGGCCACAGACTGGGAATATCTCCACTAGCATGACATCAAGTGACACAGTAAGTGCTGTGTTTTCAGACCGGATCCTTGCGCTCCACATGGACGAAAGAGTCCGGTGTCCTCCCAAGTCAACGTCTGTTTCGCAAAGAGGGCGGGACGGACGGCTCAGAGACAGCCGATGACATATCTGTCTCGCCGCTAATATGGACTTATCTGCTTATTGAAGAGCTTTGTCAAAGCAGTGATTTATGCTTGAAATACCCATACATCACCGCTTCCATCACCTCTGGCACTCTTCGTTCTGACACCTTCCCCAAAATTCACCGTGCAGCACTCTGCAGGCCAAGTCAGGCCTTGTTATCTCTCGCTCCATGCAGTCCGTTTTATGAAGAAAACAGTGGATTTATCTTTGGGATGAATTCAAGAGCATCAACTTTTTTATTCCCTCTGTCACTGCTCTCGCAAAAGGAGGCTTATACTGTATATTCAAAAATGATCCTGTTTACTAGTGTACACAAAGCTCTTGTTTTAATGTAACACAGCAAAGGCAAATAAGGCTTGTCTGACAACAGAGATCAGTTATTTTCAAACACATAATCTAAGAGCCGTGAACTCTTGGCTTGCTGTTGTTGATACCCTTTCTTGTTTCTCTTAGCGTCTTCTTTAATCTATCCATCTCTTTCCTTCAACTCAGGCTTAATTAAAGCCATAGCTGTTCCTCTGCTACTATATCTTACAAGAGTGGGGATGGAAATGGGCAGGAGATCCAGTTACAGCCATCCTACACCTTCACTTTCCTCTTCCTCTCTTGGCTTGCCCATTCAGCTCTGTCCCTTGTGAAGCCCCAATAGTTCTGGCGCTACTCCACGTTCCTTAGACCCCGATCAGCCCCCTTCCTATCCATCCCTCTGTCATCTCATCTCCCTCTAAAACAGCCCAGCTGCTTTATTTATCTGTCAGTATTTTACTGTTCGGAAATCATAACAGGAACTCCGGGGACTGAGATGCTGTACTTGGGATGTGTTCAGTGAATGAGTGGCACAGGAGGGTGAGGAGAGAGGAAATAAACCCTTTCAAAGACATAAACCCCACGGAGAAACAAATGGGAAGAAAGGAAAATATGGAGAGAATAATTAAGGTGAGCACCGACTGTCTAAAGTCAAAAGATGCAGATGGCCCTATTCACCCCAGACCCTGAGCTGATTACTAACTAACCTACCACTGACTCAAACCAGCCTTCCTAATTGCACGTGTTTCTCCCCTTTCCTTTTAAGTTTCCCTTTTTCTCCCTTCATATATCCTGTTCCAAGTGCCCGTCTCACTTGTCAGTCAAGGTCAGGAGGTCATCCTCATCTGATCGCGTGTCAGAACAGATTAGAATCAGAGCTTTTGTGTCATGTCATATTTCATTATGCATTTGACTCATCTCGCAGGTCAAGAGGTCGCTCTGATTTGATTGGATGACAGAAATGATATAATTTGTGTTTAACCCTAGGCTGTATGAGGCTCTGAGTGGTGTACTAATGCATTTTGCAAAGATGGGGCAGACCCTCTCCACAAGCGACTAATTTGAAGTGGCACGCCGCAGAGTTGAAGGAGAGCCAGCGCTATTGCACAACATGCTGAGGTTATAAGGGAGGCTTTATCAAATAACAAACACAACCTCCCTTGTACCTCTGTTTCTTTCTGTTTCTCATATGCTTTCTTTTTATCCTGCAAACGGATGGAAGTGCCGAGTAACTAACTGCCCTCTGAGGCTAATATTTTTTGGGAGGTTGTTCCATATTAATTTGATCCAATAAAAATGTGCTACTGACCCTCCTTGCTCTTGCTCTCTCTATTTCTTCTTCACCATCAAAAAACACTTAATATTGGCAAGAGAGATAACTAATGGAGAAGCACTGTCAACTATAAGAACCACATAATTGCTGCTGAACTTTCAATTGACACACAACAATAAAATCTTCTTAAATAGCTGTCAAACATGATAAAATAGAAAAGTGTTTAAGTGATAAAAAGTGTGTTCAAACTGAGTTGTTTGCTGATATTTCTTTTGAAAATATCTGTATTTGCTGTTGGAAACACAGAAAGAGTTCAGGACCCTGTTGTGGTAATGACATGCAGATGCCATACAGTGAAAACTGTGATCCCCAGTAATGCAGCTGGAAAAAATAAACCATGGTTGCACAAGATAGCTCAGGTTTCCCAATAGTCATCTAGAGTGATGCTGATGTTGATACTGGTGTGTGTGGGTGGAGAAGAGGGCTGGAGAGAGTGGGAGGAGAAAGGATGAACCGGAGAGGAAGAAGCAGAAAATCAAGCTGCATGGGGAAAGAGATGAATCCCACTTTTCAAATTAGAATCCCAAACAAACTTATTGTGTGACAGTGTGAAATTAGAATTACAATGTTATAGGGCTGCGTGATTAATCGTTAGAAAATCACGATCTCGATTTATACTTATGTGCGATCTCATTTCCAAATGACAACGATTTTTAAAAAAAAGAAAAAAAAAAGACGACGACGATTGTACGTAATCTGCATGAAAACAAGCGCTCACTCTTCCTGCTCAACAAATGACAAGGGCGGAGCCTTATACCACGTGATACAGAAGCTGGCTGCTAAAATTAGCAGGGAAAAAACAACGGAGAGCACGTCAGGGATGACGAGAAAGTGACAGGAGAAAATCCGTCCCGGTCAACCACCCAAACATCAATAACGGGAACCTTATACAGCGCTTCCCTATACCCGTCGAACTTCCGCAGGCACAAAGAAATTACGGAGGCTATTACTTATCACCTGACCAAAGATATGGCTCCATCAACACTGTGCAAAACGAGGGATTTAGGAAAATGATCAACACCCTAGACCAGGGGTGGGCAATCTCAGTCCACGAGGGCCGGTGTCCCTGCAGGTTTTAGATCTCACCTTGGGTCAACACACCTGAATCACATGATTAGTTTGTTACCAGGCCTCTGGAGAACTTCAGGACATGTTGAGGAGCTAATTTAGCCATTTAAATCCGCTGTGTTGGTTCGAGGACACATCTAAAACCTGCAGGGACACCGGCCCTCGTGGACTGAGATTGCCCACCCCTGCCCTAAACAAACGCTACACAGTGCCGTCCCACAACTATTTTTCTATTGTTGCACTACCTGCTCTATACACGCAGTGTCGAGCAACGATAGAGACGAAATTTCAAGCAGTACAACATTTTGCGGCAACGACAAAATGTGAGACATTTGTTGTTTTTATGTTTATTTATTGTTTTTATGTTCAGTCTCAACTGTTACGAAGTTGATGTGCAGTTAATAAGCGCAATAAATATTTATACTGGAAAAGAAAATCGTGAGAGAATCGTGATCTCAATTCTAAGCCAAAAAATCGTGATTCTCATTTTATGCAAAATCGTGCAGCCCTACAATGTTATACCGACACACATACAGTATTATTTCCAGAGTCCCTCTGTCGCTTCAAGTTGGGAGCAGCCATGTCTCATAAACACCCGAGCCTTTTCAGCTTTTCTCATTGGCACACCTGTTCAACAACACTTAACAACAGCCACTGGTATTGCTGAGTTACGACTACGTCAAAGAAGCAGAGAGACTTGACAAGGCCCAAAACAGCAGCCAGTCAACTGTTTTTTAATTTTTAATGACTCTTCAGTTATCTACTTTTCTGTGCCCGCTGTCAAAAATCATTATTAGGAGGTGGACAATAGTGCTACTGTGGCTGAATGACAAAACTAATTATTGTTATAGGAACAAGTAAATGGACAAAAAAAAAAAACCCCAGCAGAATAAAGCGTTGATGGATCCTTACAAACTGACTCTAACAATGTTCAAAATAACAAAGGGAGTGCTGATGGCGCAGTCATCCAAACAAATGTGCATTATTCTCAGAATTGTTAGGATCTTGTCACCCACAAATAACTCTGCTGCTAACTCTACACCAGGAGAAGGGGGTGTAAAGAGCATGTGGCGGGTGAGAGTGCATATGGCATTTGTGTGTCCATGTGTGTGTCATTTCAGCTCTTAAATGCTTTTGTGAACATTTCTTAGGAATCCCCTTTTCAAAACAAAAACCTACTGTAAGAGATTGCACACTCTGTGTGAGTCCGGTGTCAGTGTGTTCTTAAGTGTCTTGCCTCGCTGGTTCAGAGTCAATGAGGCTGTGTATTGGAGGCTGGCACAGCTGGTGGGAGCAGGAGAATAACATCTGGACCGTCGTACTCCTGGTGCCATTGTTAATAAGAGGCTGGTTGTGAATGGAGGAGAGTGGAGGAGACAGCTCTCCAGGGTCAATGAACCTTCCTGTCTCTCACTAGAGATCTGCGCTGCAAGTCATACTTCATGCATCACCAAAGTGTCCACAAAAGGAGTTACATGTACACAAGAACATGCTAGCCTTAACTAGGCTGTGTGCCGGTCAGTCAGTCGATACAGAAGACAGCTGCCTGATTTTGGTGAGCTCCTAGAGTTTCTCTAACACAGCCTCAAGTCGTTTGATTGTTTGTTTTTATTTTTTTTATTCTTTTGTTTCTTCAATATTAGATAAGAGAGATTACACCAACTGCCGTTAAGTCTTGCCATTGGGCAGCTATCTTGAAACGCCTCTGGGTGCTTATTCTTTTTTGAAGCATTATCTTAATTTACTTTAATTTTAGTGGTTGCCAGGTAATCAAATCAAATCAAAATTTATTTATATAGCACATATTAAAACAACAGTGTTGACCATAGTACTTCACAGTCAGTAAAGGCATGAGACAGTTAAAACAAACAATAAAAGAGGACAACAAACAATAGGTAACAACACAACAAGCTAGACCAGCCAACTAGACAGAATCAAAAGCCAAAGTAAAAAAATATGTTTTAAGACGTGATTTAAAAGACTGGATATGAAACTGCACCTCTGCCGGACCCTGATTCCTTCCTGGACATGTTTCCCACATCTTCTGGTCTTGGTGAACTCTCTGTTGCCCTGTCTAAACTCCCACAGAAAATCATCTTCTTTGGACAATGGTGTTTCTTTTGAACTTTTGATTTGTACTGGCTAACTGGTGTATTTTTATTTATTTATTTATTTTGTTTTCATTTTTTTTCCTTTTCTTTCCTGTTTTCCTGTTTGGTTTTTGTTTTGTTGTGTTTGGTTTCTGTTTTTTTTTTTTTTTTTCCGTGCTTAAATGTTATTGTTTTTGAATCGTATGTCCTTTGTCTGGTGTGCCGTTATGTAACTTTGAACTTAAAATCTTATAAATAAAAATTAAAAAAAATAAAAATAAAAAAATAAAAGACTGGATAGACTCGGCAGTACGAATATGAACAGGGAGGTCTGGGTGCCATGGATGCAAAGGCCCGGTCACCTCTCGACTTCATTCGAGTCCTAGGTTGTACTAGGAGCCTGTGGTTGGACGATCTAAGTGCTCTGTTGGGATTGTATGAGTGGAGTAGTTCAGAAAGATAGCTGGGCGCTAAATTATTCAGAATATTAAAAGTGAACAAAAGAATTTTAAAATCTATACGATATTTAACAGGGAGCCAATGTAGGTAGGTAATAAAACTGAATTTTAAAAAATCCAATAGCCAACTTTACCCCAAAGTAAACTCTTAAAAAGCTTCTTTTCCCACCCTCAGTTATACGTCTACCACCACCTCTGCTATTAACAAACTCTCCCATAGGTTTCAATTCAGGATTCTACTGTATTCAATGTCTCTGATGATGGTTTTCATGTATCTTGACTCTGAAGTATACTCTGATAACTACAGGCTTTTAATCCATTAATATGCCATCAAGCAACAATTGAGCCAATTACATGACAAAATACACTAAGAGCAAACATTCAGACTTATCTAATAATTGCAAGCTACTGTATGCACTAAATTAACATGGTGCCTATCTTAGGTGTACCTGTGTCAGTGTTGTCCCTGGATCATTAATAACTAATGTTGGTCCAGGTTCAGCACTACAAGTTACCAATCACATTGCTACCATATGATGTCATAGTTTTGTGACATGAAAAAAAACAAAAAAAACTGCTGATCTCCACTCAGAACTGGTCACGTGCAATATTGAACCTTGACCAACATTAAGTATGCTGATCCAAAAACAACATCAACACAGGGATATCAGCTCAAGCAGCTATCATAAGCTTTATGCCAGTTTATTTATATTAATTAAACCTCAGGATATTAGCATAGTCACTCTTAGCAAGCTGTACTGTTAATGTGTGCAACCCCAACGAGATGCTAATGTGAATACTAATTCTTGGTCATAAGTTGGCAACAAATTCAGATATAGAAGTTATTCTTCTAAGTATGTTTGGTTCAGTGCTAACCCAGATTAGTACAGTGTTTCCCGTTCTCATTACATGCCACATGCTTTCACTATCAGTCTATTGCTATCATGCTGACTAAACAAATCTTGCAACAAAATCAAGGGAAGCATCAAAGCTCCTCTCTTATGAAAAACACTCAAGTTAAAAATGCTTGCAGGACAGAATTTGAACATCGAGCCTATTGCTAGATCACGGCACATACTGTTCCATAAACATTGCACGAGACAAAACATAGGTTATGTTTAGTCCTGTCAGGCGTTTGGTTCTATATTCTGATGTGACGAAGAATTAACAGGAGCTAAAATGATATTAGTTGCTCACAGAGTTCATTAAATGTCTGCAGAGTCATAAAGTAAACTAAATCCAACATTCATGCATGAAGCACAATAACAGTAGCTTAATTATTTATGAATAAAGTTATGAATAGAGCCACAGTTTTACAGCTAAGTTGTTTATATACAACAGTCAGAGCTTGACCATCGCTGTCGGCAGCTACGGGTGTAGTGAACTGCATGTAAGTAATAGTTAAACTGTCAAATAAATGTATATTTTTATTTGTACTTAACTTCTGGGACTACCATGAGTTAAAAAAAATAATGATTTGAATATTTGTCTACACGCCCAGTCCAACTTTCCTCTGTTAGTTTCTCTGCATATTAGTCATTGTGTATGGGAGTATTTGCGATAACCAAAGTGATCTAGGGTTTTTGTTGAGTAATCAGTTCATATTTGAATGTGTCTCTCTTTCCAGAGTTTCAAATTTTCTTCTAATGTTCTTTCATGTCCAGTATCTCAGTGTTTCCCTGTTTTCTCCTTCCTCTATCTCATCCATGTCCTGGTGCTTTCTTTGTTAACCTGTCTTAGTGCATCCTTATTATTTGTCTTTTGGCTGTTTTCACTTTGATAGTGATTGTGTGTCATGTTTTTGTATTTACTTCCTGTCTTTATCTTCCTTCCTTTGTAATTTCCCTCATTGAGAACAGTGAGTGTGGGGTGGTTAATTATGGCCCCAGTGCAGTGCTCCCACCTGTGTCTTGTTGTCCAGTCAATCCGCTGTACATTTTTACAGAGAGGGTTAGATCGTGTGCTGGCTTTTGCGGTCTGTGTTCTGCTCTTGCCCACTGTGTTTCCTATAACCCCATCCTACAGCACTACATAGAGGGATAAAACCAACTCACAAATACATTTAATATAAAACTATAAAAGCCTTTTTGCCTCAGGCTTTGTACCAACATTTTTGCTGTGCGCTGTTTAACTAGTTTAATAAGAGAAATTGTACCACCTCATTTCTACTTTCTCTAAGCACAGGAAATAAGTCGACATAGATCGATAGCAAGTCTGGGCTTTTTTCATACCTTGAAGATATTGCATCAATAATTAACCAGGTATTTTGCTAATGAATTGTGGCTGAATGGTACATTTTCAATTCAATTCAATTCAATTTTATTTATATAGCGCCAAATCACAACAAATGTCGCCTCAAGGCGCTTTTCCTCTATAATAACCCATAACCTTTTTTCACAGCCGTGAGGAAAAACCAATTCATGGGAAACTTTACTAAAAAAATTAAAAATAAATGAATAAATACAAATAAAATAAAAAAACAGTTATGAAAAGGCTGACTAGACACTGCATTTCCCAATTTCTATTATACCCTAGCAAGAGTGGGTGTTTGTTCCTTATTGTTTTATCCAGTTGGGTGAAAGGCCTGCAGAAACACATTAAAGTTGAATCGCATTAGTTTCATCTGATCACCTAGGGCAACATGGGGACGGACAGCTTAGCAGAGCGAGGCCCTTATACAAATACACAGCTGTGCATTTATATATAATGCCATGTCAGATGAGTATTTCAAACAGAGGGCTTTTAAACAGGGCAAGAGAGAGAGGAGAGAGAGGTGGGGAGTTTCCAAATGACTGTAAAAAGGCCACGGGGACAGAGCTTTCCATCTTTCTGCTGCCGCGACAAATATGCCTGCACATCTTTTTGCTTTGTCTCCTCTCCCTGCTTCGTCAGCGAATGGCTATAGAAATATTTTGGCAGGCTGCTCTTTGTTTTCATTTTCACAAAAGATGCAGTGAGGGAGCGAAAGGGAGAAAGAGCGAGAGGGAGATCTGCTGGGTAGGAAAGGTAAAGGGATGTTGTCAGAGGTTAGAGGGACATTTGAAAAGAAGGACAAGTACAAGGGTGTACGTGGAGTATGAGGACAGTTTATTGGGAAGTGGAATGAAGGCTAAAAAAAAGCAAAATTGAGGGATCGGGGAAGAAGAAAAGGGTGACCTAGAAGAACTAGTAGAGGATTGAGAGTCAAAAGGAAAGTAAACCAGGTGAGGTGGGATAAAAGAGGCAGTGGAAAAAGGGTTAGAGATATTGGGGTGATGGGTAGAGGGTAAAGCACAAAGTAGGGGAATCAATAGGAAGAGGAGGGGGCAGGTGGAAGTGTAGTAGAGGAGGAGCCTGCCATTCTGGTACCCAACTCCAATCTAAACAGCAGGAGGAAGCTGTAAATCAGACTAATGCGACCAAGCTGTAATTCAGACCAGCAGTGCCAGAGCGCTAGTGCGGGGACCCCGAACGGCGGGAGTGTACAAAATGCTGCCGAGAGGCTTTAATCAGTGCAACGATCCAAAGATACGGTCTCCCCCAATCAGCGGGCTTCCTGTCAGTCACACACGACTGAACCGGACCAATCAGGCTCCACCAAGGTTCCAGACATGCTGGCTGGGCTTTGGGCTGCTGCCAAACAAGAGAATTATTCATCTAAACTGGAAAGGTGGAATGGGCCTTTAATTCAGAGCATAGAGGGAAGAGGTGATAGATTTGTCAAAGGTTGGACATAAAAGACTATGGGATCATGTTCTACAATGGCTCATCAGAAACATATGGTGGAAGATGAGAGACACGAGGGAGCTTTAGAGAAGAACTTAATCGTATTCATAAGGGGGGAGTTCCTGCAAGTTTAAGCACCAGAATATGTGACAGGCATATCTGTTCAGATCTGTTAACAAGAGCTCTTGTGCCAATAAATCTCTCATTAAACACAAGATGAAAAAAATCACACAAAAGCCCCATTATGAGTTTAATCTGACAACTTGTTTAATAAACATAATGATGTTCACAGCTGCTGACTGTCCTAAAAAAACCCCAACCAAACAAAAATAAAAATATTTCCATCGATCTTTGTCTAGTTCTCCATGTCTAACATGTCTAACAGATCTGCTGTTGGCAGTCACCTCTCTAATTACAATTACAACACCCATGGGACTTCCATAATCCTTGCCAGCAATGAGCTACAAAATAGTAAGCGAGATGAGAAATCGCATCAAACTTACCATGAAAACATCATTCGAACTCCGAGCATGTAAAACAGGCAGACAAACTTTCAAATTGCTCGCTATCAGAAGCTGCCTTTTTATACCTGCTTTTCACTCAAAGGGGAAGGAGGGCAATGCATTAACTTAAAAGTGAGCGGAAAATGCAAATGCAGTCCACTTTATCATCAGGCATTCAAACAGACCCTTTCAACTCGACAATCCATAATATTTCAGCTTTGATGATCAGGAAATGGCCGTGGCTCGATGGTAACGCCGAGCTACATTCTGCTCTGGTAGCGGCGTCGTAGTAGAACTAGTGTGACTGGCTGGGCTACACACACCGTGCATGTTAAAGCCACATGCAGAGTCTTGGCAGTAAAGACGCTACAGCAGCAGCCAATCAATAAAACCTTGTTACGCTAATTGCGAGATCATAATCTCCATTCCTACTTCTGCTGAATATCCAAACAGTCACTCCATTAGCCGAATTATTCCCCTGTGCAGTTTCTCCATCTCCACCCCTCCCCCTTCCATTTCCTCCCCGTGTTCTCTTTTCTGTGACATATTTCTCTCAAACAGCAGTTCTGCTAAATTAATTCATAAGTCAGGGAGAAAGACATCAAAAGAAAACATTGTCAAGGTAAAGTGCTGATGAAGTATATACTGTTTCTTTCACTTTGCTGCGGAGCTATGAGAAGGAATCTCTCACAGTGCATTATCTTTGATCGTGTCGCTTCGCACTGCTCTGTTTAGTTATAGCGAGAGGAATCTTACCTCAGGTGATCTGGTCTACTAAGACCTTTATGATACAAAAGCCTCTCTACTTAGGAGGTGCTCTAATCCTTGCCACTGTGGAGATTTTCTCAGTTCAAACCTCCGTGACAACACTAGGAAATACCAGAGCTTCTTCTCGTTGGTTACTCTTTTCTACAGTGATGCCAGGACAATGGCCAGTGGCCACAGGGGCAGACAAAGAGCTTGTTGATGCTAAGACCAGGGTCCATGACCTTGTCATTGAATCACTAACAC
Source organism: Neolamprologus multifasciatus (assembly GCF_963576455.1). Lineage (NCBI taxonomy): Eukaryota > Metazoa > Chordata > Actinopteri > Cichliformes > Cichlidae > Neolamprologus > Neolamprologus multifasciatus. The sequence goes on along the minus strand of NC_140443.1, from coordinate 5,888,775 downwards.
TTTGTCACTCTGCTTGGGGGGGGAAAGAAACTCTACAGAGAACTAAGGAGGGTCAGACAGCGATGCTCATGGGAACATCGATATGACAATGGCACTGACCCCATTTCCTTGTGACTCATCACTAGAACGTACCCATCTAAGCACCGAACAGTCTGATAAGGTTGCGTTGCCAGATTTACTCACCGGCACCCCGTGAATGACCTATATGAATGTGCAAGACATATAGAAAATTAATTCATGTAGGTAAGCCACGTTAAATAGAGCAATTACATGGTGAAACCGAAGTGAGAGAAAGCCGAGCACTAAAAAACACACTCTTCACAGAGTTTCGAGGCAGAACTGCTGACCCAAATGCATTTAAATGCAACGGGGGTAGAGACTGAAAAAGAGAAACAGTGAGCAAAAGAGCAAAAGAGGGGGAGTCAGAGAAAATGGGTGAAAGATAAGTTGAGGGAGATAATAAAGCAGCAACCACAGAAAAGTCAGCTTTAGGCAGTATGATTAGTTTAAGTTCGAGATAGAACATACTGAGAATAGCAGAGCTCACTGCTGTATACCGCACCCAACTGTTCTGTAAGAATAACACTAATTAATAAAGGATTGTTTTACCTAAACACTTGCAAACAGCACGAGCGTTAATGCAGTTGCTTCTGAGGAACACGAAGCATATACCAGCAGGTATAGAATCGTATTCTTCGTGTCGCATTAGTGCAAGAAATGATTGCACTTTATCAAAACATGCTTTGATAATGTCAATCAAACTGCAGCTTTGTTCCAAATTTAGTGACAAAACACTGAAACAGAAAGCATGCATGGATATAAAACATCCCTTTATTAGTGCTTATGATGTCGTTGATGTGAAATGCATGATGAAAACGAGCTACCGAGTGGTAGTTTGAGAACATTACAACGAAAGAATTAATCGAAGAGTTAATGCATAAAACGAGTGAGGTTACATTTTGTGTGCGCCGACCACAAAGATGGTGTAATGTGAGAGTAAGTAGAATGGGTTAGTGACGATTATTCAAATTGACAAAGTTCAGCGAACCGTCTCAACAAAGGTGCCCTCAACCCTTTATTTACCGTGATTTCTTTCCAGCGCGATCGCACTATTTAAAAATCTGCTTGGATAAAAAAATGTAGCACAGCTAAAGAGGTGCAGATCAGTGATTTTTGGATTTTCCCATCTCTATGTTTTGTTGTCAGAGTGTGTGTCCACCCCTTAGGCCTCCCTGATTCTAGCTGTCAGAGGGAACGAGAGGCTAAACTTGGTGAAGCGGAGAATAGAGCAAGGCACATGTCAAATGTGAGGGGATCTTGAGTAAACAAAGTATAACACAGAGCAAAGCAAAATCGTCTCTCATCCTATCACCGTCTTTCACGCTATTTCCCTCCGTCTCTTTGTCTCCTGCTTCCCTGTTTTCTACCTATCTGCCGCTCACTCTTGTCTTCTCTAACAAACCGCAGCGCTTCCCTCACCCATCAGTAACTGGTGCTGATGTCTAATCAGTCAATCAGCACTACAGTAAAGCCACATGTGCTATATGAAATTAACTGATAAAAGCAGTGGTTAGCAGTTTTTTAGAAAGTGAAGTATCTGCATGACAAATCTGTCAAATAACAGCGCTGTCCCACTTAAAATGACTTTGTGGCAGTCCTAATAGTCTGAGCCTTCTGAATTAACTTTACATGTGTAGAAAAGACAACACAAGCAGCTCTGTGTCCTACTCTGGGCCATCAGCCAAACCTTAACAAACCAGAGCATTAAGAAATTTAGCAAAAAAGCAAATGCAACTGAAACACAGAACTACTGTAGCCTACGGGTTGGTTTTAATAATTGCAATTGACAGGGACAAATTCCCCGCTCCCCTGTGTATGTCAGATGGGCTTATTCCCAAACTCCACAAATCCCCCTGTCCAAACACAACCATATGGTCTCCCAGTTGTTCATGACCAGCTGTGCTACAGTGTATCTGGCAGGGATGCCATGTGCTGTAGAAGAGCAGCGACTCGCCCATTCTAACTTAATAAATTCTTTGTAATGAAGCCAAAACATCTCTTTATGTCGACTTTTGCCAAAATTGTGTGCAAAGAGAATGACTGAATATCAGGAATATAGGGAAGTAAAATTGTATAACGACTCTGTCACTTTACAGTAAGGTCAACGCTCTTTTTATGGGGAATTTGCATAGTTTCACTGGTTTAGCTTCTCTGGTTTCTGTGTACTTAGCAGAAATCTAATCATGATAGGTTAGTACTGTGATAAATTGCTAACCCAGTGCCTACTGCGCTATAAACGTAGCAGCAGTGTTCAGCTTCAACTTATAAAAGACAATGTTTTATGTTTTATATTATGAAGTAACCAATCGTATATTTAATAAACATCATGTCTTATATTTCAAGAATACAGTTCTTTAAAAATTGTGCTTACAGTGCTTAATTTTAAAAGAGGCGTTTGAATAAGCAGATTAAGTAGTCCATAAATTTCATTGTCAAGTACATATGTAAAAATGTTGCATTTATTACTACATTACCAATTTTATTGTTGCTCTTTGAATGATTGTGACATCATTTTATTTGTTTGCATGCAACATATAGAATATAGCATGTTCTGTGTGACATAACTGTGAGTCTAAAGAAGAATAAAATATCTTTAGTCCACTTGCTTTCAGCTTATGTCATATATGTGCGTGGTTCCTTTCAGTAACAGCGATTTATTGTACATTTCAACAAGAGTTGACAACAGTGAAAGAAAAATGGCTTCAAGACTATTTAAGGTCTTCCATTATTAGAAGTTTGGACTCACCTGGTTTGGCGCGAGGAACTCGTGATTGTTTTCGTTCATGTACATGTTGTCACCATCAAACTGTAGCGCAGGGACACAGGGAGTGAGAGAGAGAGAGATGAGAAAACAGTGAGGCAGAGGCCAACGGATCACAAAAGGGATAAAAAAAAAAAGAAATTCTGTCAGTCAGTGCCGATACAGAAAGAGTGTAATACTGCAGCCTAATGACTGCAATAGACCTCGATGCTCCAGTGAATGTCAGTAATTACAGTTCATTAGAGACTTGTATAATTAGGCCCTGTCAAAGCTTGTGTAACTCACACTCTTCCTCTTAGCTTGCCTACAGCCTGAGTGTGTGTTTGTAAGTGTTATGCACACCTAACTGCCATTATTCTCCGTGTGTCATGAAGCAACAAAGGCACAACGGAGTAACAATCGCAACTGCAGCCACCGATGTCTCGTTAGTTGACTACCCAGTTTAACTCAGTCAGTCAATCCTGCACATTTATATTTACTAAAGAAAAGTTTTTTTCATTTTCTTTCCAATCGCTCTAGAATGAAACAGTCTGTTGGTTGGTCAGTGAGTCAACCACTTTTAAATAGTTTAACATGTATGGGACATATTTTCATAAAATAAAGTAAAAATATCTAATATTCAGGGATTGTCCCTCTGGGGAGTTTTGCTCTACCACCATCATTAGGTTATTTTTTTACTTAATGACATTGCCATCGTCAACTACTGCATGCATTTAATGCAAATTAACAAATGTTGATTTGTGTTAAATTAACATTTGCATTTAGTGCAACATCAGTCATCTATGTCTTTCTCAACATTAGCCTGCTAGTACTGCCGTTATTAGTATATTGTTTTGCAAGCCTCTGAGGCTCTGTAGGTGCTGATCTGTAAGCATGAAAGGTTAATCAAAGGCAGCACTGATGGCAGTAAATAACCTTTGTAAGTCAACTATTACGTAGTATTAATCAAGAAACTGATCTACTGTGCTAGAACGTCTGCTCGAACAAGTACAGGAGTTTCTAGTTTAAATGTTAACAAAGACAAGCATTAAAAAATACTTCTGTTAAGATCACACTGTTAAGATGAGACAAGTTTTTCACATGGAATTACATTTAAAAAACAAAAAGATGTAAATACCATGAAATTACCAATTGTTTTTAGCCCCACTTTGAAGCTTCGGCTTTAGCACTATGATCACTGCCATCTATGTGCTTTTTAGAGCCAGAATTCACTACGTCAGGACAAGAGACTCGAGTGCTACCCACGCTGCATCATTAGAATATATGTGTGAGATGCACAGGTCTGCTAATTAATTGCAAGTCCATCCATCCATATTCTGCTTATCTAATTCAGACTGGCAGTTAGGCTGGAACCTACCCCAACTGTCATGGGGCAAGAGGCAGCGTGCAACCTTGACAGGTCGCCAATCTACTGCACTGCTAAAACAGAGACACAAACAACCATTTACACCTAAGTCCAATGTAGAATCACCAATGACTCTAACATCCGTGTCTATGGACTGTGGGAGAACATGTAAACTTCACCTAGAAAGGCCCCAGCCGGCCAGTGGATTCAAACCCAGGACTTACTTGATAACAGGTGATAGTGTTAACCGCCACACCCTTAATTCAAATTAATATAAATATAAAAAGAGAATGTGGAACAAAACTTGTATAGTCTGTTTGCACAACTAACCACACTGTCAGAAAAATTCAGATCATTGCATTAAAAGCTGTCTAAAAGGCACCGACATCACAAACAAGGTCACTTACGTTCTCTGCCGTTAAACTTGTTATTTAACCAGTTTCACAGTTTCAGTCTGTGGGGACCGACCTGCTTTGGGAACCAGCCTCAAGTGGACCTTTTAAGAAGTACACTTTTTGGCACTTCTGCACACTTGCAAATTTTTCAGACCCACAAGTTGCTGATCGTTAGGGATGGGTATCGTTTAGGTTTTATCCGATACCGGTGCCAAACCGGTACTTTTGAAACTGTGCCGGTGCTTAAACGGTGCTCGAACCGGTGCTTAAAGAATGGAGAACACAAAATTGGTCCAAAAACCTCTCATGTTCAGCTGTTTTTTTTGTAAAAAGATAACAATGTTAGCCTTTTCTGCAGCTATGGGGCATATATGGTATCACTCTTGGCTGGAAGCAGTGCTTAAACAATGGAAAAAACACAAACTTTGTCCAAAAACCTCTCATGTTTAACTTTTTTCCACTTTTTCTTTGGTTTTGTTTTAGCCTTTTTAGCCAGGGTGAAGGGAGTATCTGCCATCAAACAAGAAGACAGCCGCATGTAGCTATGATGATGTTTGCTAGTTCACCTTACATGCATTAATGTAATAACGTGGTTAGCCTACTCAACGTAAATTACACACGAACAACATTAAGCTACTCAAGCAGAGAAGAACGGCTGCTGCTGCATCATCATTCGTCATCATTTCTGTTACACTGGCAGGGCTAGGGGCCAGGACTCTCCTCTTCGGGTTCTTGGGTGTTTTTGGATGTTGCAAACTCCGGGTCCGATAACAGGCACCACACCCGCAGTAGATGTGCTCGGTGTGAGGTATTGCAGCAAGTTATCAAATACGGCGCATTTTTCGGCTTTTAAAAAAAACGCTATGCGTCGCCAGGTGTTTCATCGGATTTGAGGTGTTACCTCCTTTGACAGTATCACAGTATCACCTTAAAGCACTTGTTGCAGGCTGCTGAGTTTGCTTATTTTGCTGTGAAGTACAGCCAGACTTTGACCGCTTCGCCTTGGGCATTTTTAATCTGTAGCTCTGCTCTAAAAGAACGTACGTACCTGGGCCCGCCTACTATCCTCGGAAACGTAAAATGATTGGCTAGAATTCAAAGTGTATCACAGTTCAGGAAAAAAAAGCACCGAAATGTGCGCTGCTTTTCGGTCTGGTTACTACCGTTTATGTCAGAACCGGTGCCGGACACCGGTACCCATCCCTACTGATTGTCTTTGTTTATATTGCTTGTTATATTTGCAAATAAAAAATCCTAAATGTAAAGCAAAACATTATCAAATTTATCAAATTATGATATGACACCAGCCTGTCACGTAATAACCCAAAACAGCATGAAAAACATGACAAAAAACATCCCAAGCCAACATTTTTACCAACCCTGCCACCTATTTAGTAATCCACACAAAGAGAACAGCCTTTAGCTTGTTCTGCACTTTGCTAGTTAAATCAGGACAGGACAGCCCAGCGATTTCATAGCTCAGAAATACCAAGCTAAAGAAGCCTAAAGGGGAGGCATAGGCTAGAGAAAAGGTGACAGTTTGAGGTTATGGAGAGGCGATGAGAACGACAAGGGTGTATCCTGGAGCTAATGGGGAAGGGGATAGCGATCTTGTGCAAGTAGGAGGCCAACTAGGGAACATACTGTAGGTATTGGGGGGGGGGGGGGGGGGGGGGGGGGGGGGGGGGGGGGGGGGTTAGAGAGATACATTTTAAAAAAGCACAGGGAGCATGAATGACACTGACATAAAGGAGGGGAGGAGAAGGGCTGTAGCTGCAGTAGTGGCGACAGAAGCCTGTGGTTGTTCTGGCTGTACAGTGATTAACACTGGGGTCACAGCCAGAGGCCGCAACTCGAAAGACACAGGCGTATAAACATGCGCACACGCGCATGCTCGCTCACACTCTCCCAGAGGCCTTCCCTCCCTCTCTGTCTGACACTATTTGGCACCAACCATTTATGAGAAAACAAAACACACCTCAAGACAGCTAGTAGTGGCCGAGATGAATTACTGTTGCTACTGTAAGGTCAAATAACGTGACTGGTTTGTGCCTACAGTGAGTCAGAGTGGGGGGGTGTTTCTCAAGCTCTGGCATGGTGACTGAAAATGGACCCAGGTCTTATTGTAGCACTTTTTCACCACATGCAAAGTGTTGCAGGGACCAATTTATGCAAATCACTTGTTCTTTTTATCAATTCTGGGATTTTCTTTTCCTTAACATTCCAATATTTCCATTTAAGATATACTCAGATTCAACACCAGCACAGTTTCCATTAACATTTATTTCCATCTTCATACATATTGAGGGCAACAAACAAACCAAAGTACAAAGGCAATTCCTTGCAACATTATTCAATTCGAAGCCCCAGTTCCATTCCCATGTTATCATTCAGCCTCTGATGGAACTGTTACTTCTAGTGCAATAATTTCTGCCTGATAGCACTATTAGTTTGCAGAAGGAGCAATCATTGTATTCTGCAATGAAAATACAATCACTTTCTTGCTCTTGGAGAATGATTTTACATGCTGTCCTACTCACATTGTGCTAGGTGTCTTAGAATAGTTTATTTTCACAACTGCAAACCAGATCTCAATGAGCAAAACAGGCTAAGTGCAAAACAATTATATCAAATGTCAAAGGAGCAAACTGAGGTCTGCAACTGTGCTCTCGCTACACAATGGGAGGAGTCTCCAAGGGCAGAGCTGTTAAAATAATAAACACCATCTAAAATCAGAGGAAAAGGTAAAAATAATCATTTCCTGGTACTGTGAGGTTAGCAACTGGTGAGTGTACTGTACACACAGTTTTTACAAACCTCGGTTGTCATGCTGTGCTGATTTTTATTTAATGTTCTCACTTTAATCTGGAGTACGTCAAAGAGATTAGATTCACTTGGCTGAGGAACCAGCTCACCTGAGTAAAGACCTTTAAAAAAAGGTTAGAAAACCTACCAGTTAACACATTATCTCATTAAATTTTATTTGTTTAGAAAGAAGTAAGGACAAGAAGTTTTAGCAGCAATTATTTTTTTAGATGTGTCCTGTCTTTATGCTACGCTAAGCTAACCAGCTGCTCTTGCATACCTTTTCTTTTGTGTTATTAAAGGCCAAACTCAATTCTAATCTTTCTGAATGAGCTTCGTTCAGCCAAGCACCTAGCTGAAGTGTACTTGACCAAGACTCTGAAGGCCTAATTTGATGCTTATCTCTAACCACTGACCTCTGACTGCTAGCCTCCAAGACCTTTAACTGACCACTGAGATTCATTTCCTCATTTCAAACAGAGAGAAGACAGACAAGGGCTCTGACGTTAGAGTAGATGATGCTAAAAAACACGTAATTCATTATAATAAAGGCCTTTGGCAAACATTTAATCTACTAAAGTAATCAGGAAATAAGGGATGAAAATAAAGGAAAAATAAGTTGAAAAGTATACCAGATCTTGACTTTGTATAATCTGACTCTTAATTCAAAGATGTTTTCCCTAGAAGTCATAATGTGTGAACATAGAAGTAGCGGATATATGAGGAAAAGGGAGGTTTGTAAGAGAACAGCATGCATGTCGTGTCTCTCTGTGTTTGCTTTCCTGTGGCTTCGAGGTCATTAATCATAGCGGTCAAATCTACAGCAAAACAATTGAGCAAAGGAAAACACAGACAGAGAGAGAGAGGTTGAAGGGAGGAGGAAAAACAGGGTGAAGGTGGGAGAGGTAGAAAGCTACAGGGAGACAGAAGGGGAGAAAAATTTTTGAAAAAGATTGAGGCTTGAGAAAGAAAAGGGACAAGTTAGGCCTGTAGAACCGATGCAGCTAACACCAGCTTCTTGTTTGCATAGCAGAAATGCAAATAGAGAGCGAGGGAGAGAATGGGAGGGAGAAAATAAAGTGGGAGAGATGCTATAAATAACTTTGTGTTTGCGTAAAGCCAAACCAATGTCAGTTTGATGCAGGAAGTGCACCACAGTTGCAGAGGTTATAGAACAGTTGACTGAAACGCAGCAAAGCCTTCAAACGTGGATTCACACCTTTAGTTGAATCTAGTTTCATCCATTCATTAAATTATATTTTTATATGGGATAAATGAGATTTAGGATTTTTTTTTAACTTTTAAATAACACTGGATTTGTTTTTTAATGGATAGTAGATACAGTAATCTTCTGTAAGGGATAAATTATATTTGCCTTTATTTGTTATGTTCGATGGAATGAATGCAAATGGATAATGAACTTTCACAGTATCAGTTCTCTGTCATATTTCAGGTTTATACATAGCAAGTAATTTTATATTTTATAGTAGATATATAAATCTGTGTTAATGTACTTTAAATATTTCTGTTTTTTGTTTAGATAAGCATAGATTATATTGAGGATGCAAGTAAAACATCATGTTTTCATGTAGCACTGGGAAGCAGATGGAGGAGTATGAACTGAGATTATTCTAATTCATAGACAAGAATAAATATTTGTATTTTTCACCACAATCACTGTCCAAAAACAACTGCATTGTCATACCATTTGTACCCAACGGTTAAATGTCACAAACATTTTTTTTTATGTTTACAGAACTTAAAAAAGGGTCAACAAGTTTTATGCTGAAATTCAACTAAATCAAATCAGTAATGAACAAAGGAGAACTCGACAGAGCTCGACAGATATAGGGCTGATTTTAAGACCTATATTCATACCGATACTTGGTGATTTAAAAATGTGATACATAGGGGTGCAACTATACACAAAATTCACGGTTTGATATTTTTTCGATACAAAAAACTGTTCATGCCTTTTTAATTTGTCATTTATTAAAATTATAAATATATATTTTAACTCAAAAGTACAGTTTTTAAATTTAATGTTGCTGAAACAAAGTAATAAAAAAATAAATCTATCTGATCGAGAAATCACTCATCTTTGGAAAAGAGAGTTTATTACAGAGAAATGTCTCTTTCCAAAATAAAAGCTACACTATACGCTTCTTCTGGGCTATATTCTCAGCAGCATATTAAACATATCAGGTCCCCATAAGGAGAATCATGTGCTAACGGCTGTCTAAATGACTCGGCTAAAGTTTGTAGCATGCGTGCTTGTTGTTTTTGTCTGCTTCCACTTGTCTTTGCACTAGGATGATGTTGGAGTAAATGCTCAGTCATATTCGTTGTGTTCCCACTAGTGCTGTCAGCGTTAATCTCGTTGAAATTACGTTAACGCCACAACACGGCAAATCTCCGTTAACGAGCTACCGCGGATGGCCCCGTGTGTGGGGCTGGCCAGCCAACACGTTAACGAGCTAACTGCGCTAACGCACTACTTCCCACCAATGTAATTGAGCATTGCGTGGCACATCCGACATACTGTTTTACTTTTGTCCATGACACGCTTACCTTCAGGGTCATACGTCACATGAAAACCAAAATAGTTCCAAACGCCAGATCTGAATGAGGGTGGGGGAGGTTCAATTTGCCATGCAAGGAGAGCTTAACTTCTGTCTCGCTAGCTTGCCGTGCGCTCAGTGAATCTGCGTTCGACTACTCCACCTAGGCTACACTGTCGAGCGCAGATCCACTGAGCGCACAACACAGACAGCATCGTCAGAAGGAAAGTTGATAAAATAAATTAAAAATTTTGTATTGTTCGATACATATGCCTACCGAAGCGAAAGCACTGTATCGAAGTGAGACTCTGCTTTGATCAGGTGGTTGTTGTGTTTGTGGCGTTCCAAACAATTGTTGTCAATATGAAAGTTGTAGAGTGTTCCTCTAGGCCATAGGTGTCAAACTCTGGCCCGCGGGCCAAATTTGGCCCACAGCCTAATTACATTTGGCCCGCAAAGCCATACCAAATTACTATTAGAGCTGGCCTACTGGTATTATACAGCTAATATATATATTGTTTAGTATTAAGCTTTGCTTGTTCCATATTCAGTTTTTCAGCAAAACGTGTTTGAGTCCATAAGAAAAGATTCATTCTTATATCTGGAGGAAGATTTTTTTTCAATAAATATTAATGTTAGCCCGCGACTTTGTTCCAGTTTTGAATTTTGGCCCACTGTATATTTGAGTTTGACACCCCTGCGTCTAGGCAATATCAACACTTGTAACACAGATGAGGGGTGTTTCTCCTGTCTGTTCTTTACAGACATTTATTTTTCATTTATCAGGTGTTTAAAAAGCTGATACCAATAACTGGCAATTAGCTGACAGTGGCCAATAACACTGGGCTACCAAAATACTGGTCGGACTATGCTGAAAAGTATTCGCCAGTGCTGAGTACTGCTTAGATATGAAAGCTGTCTTTTACCCAAAATTAAAATCTGTACAGCCTCAATATGTTGGACTCAAGGGGGGTTTATCCATTTATTTAAATGGATTCCTTAAGTTCATGGTCAACTCACTAAGCATTTTGAGATCACTTTTATAGCAAATCCCAACTACTGTTACTATATAACTACACGACGTTCTTTCCTACTGTCCTGCTAACCTGTATTGATCTCGATGGTTTTCTCATAAGGTTACTGTGAGCCCAGCCGTGCTTTCCTGTATGTACTGAATACAAAATAACAGAACCCTTAAATGCAGCCAGAGATGTTTGAAATTTACAGAAAGATGAAACAGCAGAGATGTGAAGAAGAGGACTTTACCCTCCTCCCAGTCTTTTTCAGGGTTACAGCATGAGCCTCCCTAGTTTTCCACGCCAGCGTAACTAATCGCATGTCAGTCAATGTGCCGATGGAAAGAGGCAGCAGTCAAAATACCTGTGTCAGGACTGTGGTCATTAGAGCATTCAATGACTCACTGGCAGGCACATATACACGCAAACAGACACACAAACATTAACGCACACACACACACAGACATAACCAAAGTGCAGAAAATAAGTGGGATGGTGTGATATAAAGCAGTATTGGACTGCATGTGTTCACGTGTGGATATCTCTGCTGCTACATATATGGGCTTCTCTGGTTCGTATGTTCGCACACACACATACGACATGAGCGTGGGTGCATTATGTTTTAAGAGCTGGATGTATGCATTCTGCATCCTGGCCTTTGTGTTTGTGCACTGTCTCCTGTTCCATAACACACACATTGATCCCAGTGTGATAAAGATAACGAAGTTAGCCCTTTCATAATATTTATTTTCCCATAACAGACCTGCTCAGCCACGCCCAGTCATATAACTGCATGCAGATGAAATGTGGTCTTCATTACCTGAGAGCCTTAACACAGAAACTAGTGAGGAGAAACAGAATTGCCCTTCTTTCTCGACTGAAAGAGCACGAAATGAATTGAAGCAGCTGAGATTTTTTACATTACCATGACAAATACATTGAAGTGGGGAGGAGAGAGCCAAAGGGAGCGGCAGAGAGAGAGACATGATGGTAGACAGAAAAGGGCAGACCAGACAGAACGACCAAATTCTGCGAAGAAGAGGAAAAAAAAAAAAATCAGCTCAATTTGTGCTCGACTGTAAGCTGTGAGCTGAGAGGAGAAATAAAATAAGGCATTTAGCTGGGGATCATGTTAAACCATGCAAGTGAATGAGTCTCCTGAGGAGAGTGTTCCCTCTCTCTCTTATGATGGACTTAATTGCCTCTATCAGCGTTAAGATATAACATTTATCTCAGGTTTATTGCTCAGCTTTATGATCTTGTCCATCACGTTGAGGGGCTTCAAGAAGCATGCCACTTTTCAAATGACATCTTAAAATAATGCATAACTGATTAGAAAGCAACATGGGGGGGGGGGGCATAATTCGTATCTGGAAGATGAGAACATTTTTCAGGATGAGCAAATCTGGTATGTGTGCAGGACAGTGAAGCAGAATGTTTTTGATGGTTTGCTGGATGGATTACTCTTCAGTTTCTGGCTTTTTCAAAATGCATGGTTCACTAGACTAAAGGCACACACACATCTCCCCCACCTCTGACCCCCGAAAGCTCTGGGTAGGTGTATGGTTTCAGATGGCCAGACAATCGTACCATTGTGCTCCTGTTAACACAATGAAAACAAAGCTAACACGTCGCTGACATTCAGCAGCCCCCACTCTGCCTAACCTTGACTTACAACACAACAATATGGAAGAGCAAGTGAAATATAGCAAATGAGATATCAAATCGCACTTAAATCATGCACAAATCAATTGTTGATTTTTGTCTCCACACGAGTATTTAACACAGACTCAGAGCTTTGCGTGATTTTAGAAGGCCACATCGTTCATATATTATTTCATTTCTTTCAGGTGTGGTTCTGATCACCTGAAACAGACAGCTACTCATCACATGAAGACTTGAAAACCACATCTGCTTGTTCCATTAAATCTATTAAATCCACTTGCATTATATCATAGTGTTTGCCACACAATAGGAGCCTTTCAAGGGCAGTCCCGGAGGAAGCCAACAAAGGACCCTCTCTTTCAGGGACTAGTCAAGTAATTCAGAAAGAGCCAAACACAATTTTTTTGTGTGTGAATGGATCTTCTCCACCAGACCAACAAGCCACAATTCCACTAAGTCAAGAGAAAGGCTGTCAGAAAAAAGGAAGAGAGCAAAAAGATACCTGCTTTTACTCAAAACTGCCTTATTTAAACATGGAGAAATGTTTGCCCATAAAATAGTGATCCAGAAAAAGCATAGACCTAGAAAGAAATGTTAGGCAGTGATTTTAATGTAGTAGCCGGTGCTCTATTGTTACATTCAGCTGAAAGGTAATGTTTTCAATAACCTTATCACGACACATGAAGATGGATAATACAAATTTTTTTTCAAAGTAAATCCTGGATTTCTACAAAGCCTGTACATGAAAGATGTGTTACTATTTACACTATTAGGATTTGGCAACTTAAAAATAGTTGAACGTTAATGTTTGACCTGTTGTAAATACCTTACATTTAAAAACTCTGATTTTATTGAATGTGGAACATCAAAACAGATGAAGACATAAATTAATGATCAACTAATCAATTAAAATTTACTGCTTAGTATACTGTGACAAAATATTAAATCCACCTTTTTGTTAAGAAATAGAGATATTTTGATTGAAACCTACTTGCCCTTTTACACATGCTTTTTGCGTTATTCTGCATAGTGTAGGCGTTAAAGAATTTTAAAAAACAAAAAACAAAAAAACAACCCGGTAATCCCAGTAATTTAAAAAAAAAACAGAACACACACAATATAGCACCATCAGGAGAAAAAAACACAACATTTTTTGTGCATTTGGGAACTCACCATGTATTTAAATCTAAATGCAGCATCCAGTACCATCTACTTCTGTCAATAGGGCTCAAAATAATTCACTGTTCTTTCATTCACTGCCATGCTGACTCCACATCCAGCCTCTGCCACTAGCATTTAGGCTGAATTTTCTATTACCAATCTAATTGCACATTCCACCCTGACAAGAGCTCATTAAACCTTAATTATACACATGTTGTTTTCTACAAACATCTCCATTTGGGTCTCTCTGCCTTGTAATTGTTCAGCAGGGACAACCAGTTGAGATTTCGCAGATTGAAAGTGAATAAGAGAGAGCGAGAAAGAGAGAGAGAGGTAAAAGGAATGAGAGAAAGAAGGAAGGGGAAGAAAAAATACCAAAGAGAGAGAAAGAGAGGAGTGTCTGGAAGTAGGTCATGCCTCTCCATAAACAAGGCATGGTTTCTAAAATAATATACCCATCCAGTGGAAGTAATGCCAAACAACTGAGTGAATGTGGAGCTCATGTAATATTTACAGAGCACTAATACATAGATGACAGGTCTTTTTCTCAGCACCCCCTCCCCTCCCCTTTCCAAAGCCAGAGGTTTCTTTTTTTCCCCCTTTTTCATCTACTTTTTTTTCCTCTTGCCATTTGAATTTCAGAGAAAGCCAACTACATTGATATCTCTGGCATGGAGGCGGATTGGCGAGTGTTAAGATGTCGAGTTCCCCTTACTTTCTCCCTTCTTTTCTGCCTCTTGTATCGTTCGTAAGCCCCCTACCACCGACTCCGCCGCCACCGCCGCTCTCTACATCGTTCTCCCCGCATTGGCTTCGGCTGTGATGTTTTCACACATTTGTTACATTTTCGTGGGGGAAAGTGGGCCTTAATCCTGACTCTTTGAGGCATGGGCGATGATATTACTGTGGAGAATCGGCCTTTTAAAGACTTCTTTAAACTCCAGCTGGTGCTCTAAGGTCACCGAGCACTTGTTCGACATTAAGCCCAGCGTGATGTTTGTAGACTAGACTAACTGGCTTTGTTGACTCCGGGCCGGGCTTTCTGGGCACCTTGCATTGCTACTGCAAGAGGAAAAAGCTATGAAGGAGTGGCACGTCTGCATGTCCCATGAGTTTGATAATTATTATTTTTGATATTGAGATTGATGGTAGCCTACCTGATTTGGCAAATACAGATGATCAGATAAAACAATTAACATGGATAATAAATTTAAAGCAATATTAGGCCTTGCAAAGTATTTCTGACACACAAAAAAAATATTTTAATGATGAGTGAACTAATTGAACTGCTGTCTCTGCAGACTGCCATACATTTAATAACACAATCTTAATTTTTTGGAAGAAATATATCTGTGAGGGGGGAAATCAAATATTTTGCATGACTATACATTATGTTCTGTTGCATTACACTTTACATGTTTTCTCAAATTTCCAAAGATTTCCGGCTTATCTTTTACCTATCTTTATTAGCTTTGGACAAGTGAAGGTGACATCATGGATCCTGAGAAGTCAATACTAGAACTAATCACCCAATGTGTAAGTTTTAGGAGAAAAATCTGGTCTAATTCCTAAACGTTGTATTTGTGTTACTATTTAAATGTGCTCATATTAAATGACATTACCTAACTTTTCAGTCTCTGGTGGCATGAAATGAGAAGTCTCTCACAGACCACACAGTGTCACTGCCATTTAGCACCCAAAAAGCAATAAGTATCCACGCTGAGCCTCTCAGTCATCACCAGGGATCTTCTCAGCCTGTCAGTGTTGACACTTACTCTGTGCATCATTGATACCCGCCCAGCAGCGGGAAATAAATAGCCTGTCATCAGACCACTTCTGCTTTGCAATAGGCAATATAACAATTATCTTGGAAACGTTTTTACAACAGCCACTTATTTTGCATCTGTTTTGTTTGTTTATTCAGTTGGTTAGTTAAAATATTCCATTCAAAGCCCAATTACAGTGGAACATTACTCAGTTCTCGCTAACATCAAACACACTGACTGTACAGTGTGATGCGAGCCATGTCAAGATAAACAAACATGACTTATTAAACAGGAAAATGAGTCAATCTTATTATCCCGGCGTAATAAATCAGGAAAACACTAATTATAACAACCTGTGCCTGATCCTGACTGATTCACCCTTGCTCTCTGGCTTTCGGTCTGTGTATGTACAGTGTGTGCATATATATGTGTGTGTGTGTGCGTACGTCTGTCACATTCTTCTCCTGCTGCTGCCTTAATAGGCAGTCTCTTAGATATTCGCTACAGAATAGTGCTCATGCAATATTAATAACGCACCAAAATATGGAAGCTGGAGCCCCCACTCCTTCTCTCACTCTCTACATAATTGACTATGCAAGGCTCCAAATCAGCTTGGAAAAAGACACAGAGAGACACAAAGCAAGGAAGAGAGCAGGAGAGAGGGAGCGAGAGAGAAAGGGGGATGTGGTGAAAAAACAAAGTCCTGAGTCCTGAAACGATCCTGTCATCTTTGCGCTGCAGCAGATTCTGAACCTTCACCCTATGTATCACTGTCAAGGCAGAGGAGCTAAAACAACAACAACAATAACAACATCTACACGATAGCTCAAACAGTGTGACTCCCTGCAAAGGGTACACTGATGCTAATTCAACCTGAGCTAAACAACCCTCCACTCAAGCATATTTGAGAGTCGTTGTGCACGACTTTAAACACTCAATTTTTAATTATTTCATTGTATCATTCTCAGTAAATGCAATTACTCTAGTTCCATTATAGAAAATAAAACTTGAACTGGAGCTAAATTAAAGCAATCATGCATTCAGCATACGCAAGGTTACCTCTTAAGCTTGAGTGATGTGCCAGTGGGTCAGGCCCACAAAAGTTTGTTCCATTCAAACAGTTGTACAAGAAATAAAAGGCGTGTATTTAAATCTATAACATTTTCAAACAATGTTGAATATGTTGATTTGCACAAATTTAAGTTACTGCTATTAGCACTATAGCAGGAACATTTGTGTGAGTGGGTTCTCCTTTTATCAGTTCTTATGTGTGCACATAAACACATGCAAGCCCATCCACAAGCATACGGCTGATGCAATACACATTCCCGCCAATGGTTTCACACAATCCCAGTAATCTATACGTGGTGGTAATGCGCCAAGATTCACAGCAATGTGCCAACAAACGCAGCGCAATACAAGCCTGAAAGCTAGTATGCATGGGTGTAAACAATGCAGGTTTTAAATACTCAAAAGAATTAGACTCACGAATGTCTTTTGATGAAGAAAATGCGTATAATGGATTTTTTTAACCTCACTGATATGCAACATTTCAGTGAAAAAATATAGATATTCAAACTTGTATTTTCATTTACACGTGAACATCAAAAATCTAGAAAACAGCATTTTCACTACACTTGCAAGATGGACAGTAGGATAACATCAGCACCTACGATCTTAACACATTTCCCTAAACTAAGAATGTAACATCGGCATCCACGTCACAGCATTGTTAGCTAAGCTATGCAACAGTAAGTGACAATACTGTAAGCAACTGAGTCCTACAGCATACTGTAAGACTGTAAATACCCTCACTCTTTCTCTGTCACATCCATACATCAGCTTCCATAATCATGGCTTCAGAACAAAATCAAAAGGACCACATTCCTCTCTGAATCTGTAACATTACTTAGTGCTTTAGATTGTTTGGCACCACAGTGGCTCATTGATTATCTTTGCTTCTCCAGCAGCAACTGGATCCAGGCTTCAAACTTGTATAGAGTTTAAATGTCCTCTGTGTGCTTGGGTAGGTTTTCTCTGGGAGTTCTGGTTTCTCCTGTGTTGATGCTCAGTCAATGCTGACTACCTTGGCCCAAGACACTCACTAAACTGGATGTGTGTGTGTGTGTGTGTGTGCGATACAAAAAAATGTTCATGCCTTTTTAATTTGTCATTTATTAAAATTATAAATATATATTTTAACTCAAAAGTACAGTTTTTAAATTTAATGTTGCTGAAACAACAAAGTAATTAAAAAAAATCTATCTGAATCACCCATCTTTGGAAAAGAGAGTTTATTACAGAGAAATGGCTCTTTCCAAAATAAAAGCTATACTATACGCTTCTTCTGGGCTATATTCTCAGCAGCATATTAAACATATCAGGTCCCCATAAGGAGAATCATGTGCTAACGGCTGTCTAAATGACTCGGGTAAAGTTTGTAGCATGTGTGCTTGTTGTTTTTGTCTGCTTCCACTTGTCTTTGCACTAGGATGATGTTGGAGTAAATGTGCAGTCATATTCGTTGTGTTCCCACTAGTGCTGTCAGCGTTAATCTCGTTGAAATGACGTTAACGCCACAACACGGCAAATCTCCGTTAACGAGCTACCACGGATTGCCAGTGTGTGGGGCTGGACGGCCAAAAACCTTAACGAGCTAACTGCGCTAACACACTAGTTCCCACCAATGTAATTGAGCATTGCGTGGCACATCTGACATACTGTTTTACTTTTGTCCATGACGGGCTTACCTTCAGGGTCATACGTCACATGAAAACCAAAATAGTTCCATACGCCAGATCTGAATGAGGGTGGGGGAGGTTCAATTTGCCATGTTGCAACGAGAGCTTAACTTCTGTCTTGCTAGCTTGCCCTGCGCTCAGTGAATCTGCGTTCGACTACTCCGCCTAGGCTGCACTGTCGAGCGCAGATCCACTGAGCGCTCAACACAGACAGCATCGCCAGAAGGAAAGTTGATAAAATAAATTAAAAATTGTGTATTGTTCATACATATGCGTACCAAACGGTTCAATATCGATACGAGCATCGTTGCACCCCTAATATATATATATATATATATATATATATATATATATATATATATATATATATATGTAGATACACCAGTGTTTGACATCCATCAGTCAAACACTGATGGAATTATGAACGTAGAACCGTAACATCAGATTTTGATCCATCATGCAGCACCATGTGGAAAGTATCTGATTGGCAACGACTTTTGTATAAGTATGACTACAATCCCAAACACACTGCCAGTGCAGTAAAGGCATACCTGGATACAAAAGCACACAATGAAACAGTATCAGTTATAGGTTGGCTTTCCCAGATGCCAGACCTCAAGTTAACTAAAGCAGTATGTCAGAGAATGGAATAAATGACAACCAACATCCAAAGAAGAGCTTTGAATGTCCTTCAAGACGACCGGAGAACTATTCCTTTAAAAATTAAAAGAAAGCTTGCCTAAGAGAGTTCAGATTGTGTTGAAGAGCAGAAGTGGTCATACCAAATATACTTCAAGCTCTGTTTTTCCCTCATGTGCTGTGCTTGCTGTATGTATGTCTACTGTATTTCCATGTATGCTGGTACATTTCTACACCTATTTCAGGGTTTCATAGCAAATTATAAAGAAATGAAGGGTGGCATAGAACTCGATAAAGTGTTTTCAGCCAGATCAATGTCACAACTTGACACTCAATAGCTTTTTAAATCATTGTTCGCTATAGTATGGGTGCTCAGCAGCCACCACGGAGAAAACAGGATCAATCTCTGGCGTAGATCCCCAAACTTAGTTGACTCGAGTGAGTTTAGGTTAGATGCCTATATTCATCAAATTTTCAGATGATTATGTATAAATTTGAGAAAACTTCAATACAGTTTTATTTTGTTTTACTAGTGAGATTCCATTTAAGTCAACTAATACAACAAAAGCTCCCGTCTATATTTCACATCTACATCTGGGTATGAGAAGATTACCGCAGAGCAACGCAGATCCCGCCCTCTACACTGAACACTTTTATAAAAATGAACCATACGCACTTAGAGCTGTAATAGATGTTGAAAGAATTAAAAAAGAAAAAGAAAAGGTTGCGGGGGCAGAGTTGGTGGTTGGAGGGAGGGGAGGGGGGGGTGGGCAGTGCACCTTGACAGGAAACATAGAGGTGAAGAGCAGGAGTTGGAGGTTAGTTTGACAGAGAGAAAAGAAGTGGTGGTGGTGGTAAGGAATGTGTGTGTGTGTGTGTGTGTGTGTGTGTGTGTGTATGTGTGTGTGTGTGTGTGTATGCATATTTCTTTCTCTTTTTGGGTGGGGGGGGGAGGAAGTGCCAAGCCCACTTTTAACTGAACTGAGGGTGATGAGTGGTGGTGTGGTGGGGGACAGAGATAAAGATCAGGGGAAAATAAAAGGGGTGTGCAAGGGAAGTAAGAGGGGAGGAAGGAGCTGGGGTGGGGGGGGTGAGGGGGGGGGCAGGGACCTACTACACCTTTACACTTGCTCTCACCGCAGCACCTGATAAGTGCAATGGAAAAACGTCTGGTTTCCTCCTGCATGTTAAGTGGTTTATATTCTCCTCCTCTCCATGCAGCCTGTAGCTACAGTATGCTACTGTACTGACGCTGTACCCAGGTAATAACAGACAAAAGGAAATGACATACAAAACCAAAGGTGAGTAAGAAAGAGAGAGTTGGGGAGAAAAATAGCACATATTTTCTCTTTTTATAATGTCTGCGTGTATATGTGTGTTGTGGTTTTTGCGTTGTTGTTCTTTTTGTTCTATTCTAATTTGCACACGTGCAATCTGAACACAACAACTAGACAACATACAAATCTTCTTTCCACCGCTGAACATTTATCCAGAACTTTGAGCGTCTTTATTTTACAAACAGCTTCCACATGGAGATTTAGGTGCAATTTAATTTGCACAACAGCGGATTAGATGAAGGTGGATATATATCTTTACCACCTCACGGCTGTCCTGACAAGGAACTCATTCCCATGATTTGTAAGTGGGTCTCTCCACTGAAAAGCATTAACAATATTCACTTTAGATAACATATGATTCTGGGCCCTGGGAGAGGATGGGTTTCTTAGAAATGCTTTGTTAGCACTCTCCCCCTTGATAAATGATTTAGGACATGTGGCCTGAGACATCAATACAATCTCTGTTGTAATTAAAAAAGGTGCGCACCAACAATATTACACAGCTTTCGCTTTGTCTGCCTGTCTCTTCTCTTCCTCTCCCTCACTCCCCTACTTTTCCTCCCATTGAGCCCTGGAGCAGTGAAGAGATAATTCAAAAAGCACTTGCATGGAGTGAAACATGAAAAAGGGAGACATATGAAATTAAATTCTCTCTTTTTGCTCTATTGTTCTTTCATTTTCTCTCCTTTGTTACATAAATGCATTAAAGCAAGGCAAGCTAGATTCTAATTATGATTTCCGCAAAAAGATGTTTTATTAAAAAAATGAAAGAATGGTTTCACAAACAAAGTAGACTGACTGTTCCAGCACTTTGTCAAAGTCAAAGTACTGGAGGTGTTCCATCACTTAACTTCAATAAACGTAATCTTTTTTGTTTTGTTTTGTTTTCCCAACCATGCCCATGAACATTTGTATAATAAAATAACAGAAAGAACGAGACTTTGATGTCCAAACACAGCAAAATATAGAGAAAAAGGGAAAAATGTTTAATTTTCATACATAATCAGATTATTCTTTTTCACGTGAAACAGGTAGAAGTATTATTTCCAGAAAGACACAACTTGGCTTTCGTTCTGTGTCAAAACAAATGCAGTAGGAGTCGATTGGTTGACCGATCATTTGCACAACCTACGCTACTTTGAGAAGCTACCAAAGAAATACCACACCAACCACCATGCCGGATGGGTGTTATTTTTTGGTCAATAACGGGGTGGGGATAGGAGACTCTTACTATCACTATTAGAGTGAGTGTGGGAACAATTATAGGCTTGGTATTAGTCAGGGGTGGAGGGTGCAACGCAGGTCAAAGAATGAGGAAGAGGTTTAGGTTAGGAATAAAGTTTGAGGAATTGTTAATTGTTTGGTTAAGTTGTTTCCTGGAAGCGATTTCATTGCTGACTGCATATTTCAATTGTTTTCACTTGTAAGACTCGGCAAAAACTCGATACGTCTTTCTCATCTGATGTCTAGGCACTCTTGTTGTGCAACTAAGGGAAGTTCAGAGGCTTGCTCTATGGTTTAAAAGTGACATATAGGTGTGGTTGAGACCATTGGGTGTGTGGGTGGAGGGGAGGCTGGGAGAGATGAGTCTTACCCCAGTAGAGGGCAGTCTCTTGCCGTCAGGGTTTGGGCGCATGGGCAGGGAACTGTAGAGCCTTACACCTCGATCTGGAGCACCGTATCTGCTCTGGAGGGGGGGGGGGGGGGGAGAGAAACAGAAAGACATTCAGTACTTTTTTTTTTTAAACGGTAATGAAAATATACACATTTTAATAAAATGAATTTTAAAGTAATTTAGTTTCAAAGTTTCTCTACTTTTACTGTCTCAGCCAAAGTACAGAGATCATTCAGTCAATAAACATGTTTTTTTGATGGTTCTTCTTTTGTTTACCAGCGTTAGTTCCATAAATTTCTACCAAGTCACAAACCTGCACATTGGCTGCCAAGTTAATCACATCGCTTCATGGTGATGTACTACACATAATAACTGGATAAAATTGGCTCATGGAGCGGCACTAATGGTGCTAAGCTGTTGTGTTTGGTAGCCAGTGTTCCTATGCACTGGTTTACTACTGGCTCCATCTTTTTGTACATTACACAACTGATAATCAGAGTGTAGGTACTGGGTCTTAAGCCAGCCAGCTCCTCCCCGTACTGCCCCGTGTGGATTTCAGATGCACCTACGAGAGTTGCGGAAAAGCCCTCAGTACTTGGGAAGCTAATGATTCGCACAAAGTGATCTCTGCCAGGGAAAGAGAGAGTGTAGCTCAGTGGGGTTCACACTGTGGCCCACAGCCACAGCATGGGTACCTCACAGGATTTACTTCAAATCTAATGCTCTTAATCTCTTTGTCTTTATCAATCTCCTCACTTCACTCTCAGCTAGTACGCACAGCACTGCGTATCTGTTATTCTCTCGATATCCTGTTGTTTGCACATTAGCATCACTCTTCGGTAACATGTGTTCAATAGGTTTTGTGTTGTTTCAGTCATCTGATTTTTAGAATAGTGAGAACGCGTGCTCTGTGCGCGTTCATTGATAAAGTGGGCTACGTCTATTTTTTCTCCCTCGACCCGCTTTTAGCTTTGCATTCTGCCTGTTGTGAAACTAAAAGCTGCCATCAGTGATGTAGAAAACGGCCCCCTCATAAATAAGAGGACAAGACATAGTTTTATATTTGGAAATAACTACAGCAGCTGCTTGCTTTGTATAGCACATAATGACTTTGCCACACTCAATCCATATGGTCTGCTAATGAGGATATGATGCAAATTGTTGAAAGAAAACACACAATGCAGTAATTAATAAATATCACATTATCTTTCCCTCGGATCACTTCTCTTCTTCCTTTAACACACAGACAGGGTGCATATGTAGAACACCCAGAAAGACATAAATACATTCAAGGGCATTAGCCTGAGAGTGTTTTGCAGTGAGACATGCAGTACTTAACAATATTTTTTTAAATGGCATGAACTAACCACAGCTGGCCTTTTACTTCAAGGAAAACATGTGTAAGAGCTTATAGACAGGAAAACACATATAGGTGTAAATTGTGACGGCCCCGGCTCTTATAGGAAAACACCCTAAACACACTTTAATATATTGTGTTTATGGATCTAAATGCAGAGTGATTGCCACGGGATGCAAGCTGCAAAGCCAGATATGCAAAAGGTTGCATATTCATATGCAGACTCAAAACAAGAGTATGATTTACAGTGTACTATGTAAGATGCGTACTTTATAGATCAGTAACTGTTACCAGTATGCTGATCAGATGTTGTGGGCTGATCACAGACAGTGCATAGTGCATGCTATTCCCCAAGGCAGAGTGAGAGTACTTGCTGTGTAAGGTTTTGATTTCCTGTGCTCATTATGAAAGGTAAAAACAGATGAATAGACAGCAGTGGCCATCTTGTCGATGAGCTTTGCATAATGATGATACAGCATTAGTAAAGATAAGAATGTCCTGTTTTGACAATCGTCGCCGGGAAAAAAGAAAACAGCGAGCCATGTCTACTTAATCATAAAGCAAAAGCATGATTCCATGTGAGATGCGACTCGTGTTTCTTAATGGGGATCAGAAATCTGACCTGATCTGCTTGAACTAAAACATTTTCTTCCAGAGGAGCTACTGTACACTAACTCCATCTCTCACTGAAGACCTTTTTTTCTTTTGGGGCTTGTTAGGTAGCTTGCCAGCATCACAGCTAAATGAATTCCTTGCCAAACAGCTTCTTTAACCAGCGAAGGAGCCACAGTAAGTGAATGTTTGATATTTCTCCACTGTGCCAGGCTAATCTGGCCCTGTGGCATGCCATTACGGGGCTAATAACAGCTGTCTACGGCCCGGAGGGGACACAAGCAGGCCTGGCTGTGCTAACTGGCCCTGACAGACTCATTAGGAGTGCTGGCACCCAGAACAGCAAAAGCCAAACTCCTCACATTTCCTTGCTGGCTCACAACAGTCTGCAAGTGCAAGAAGCATTGTTCTTTACACTTGTTCTCTGACACCTTTCTTTTGTTTTCTACTCACTTCAGAGGCTCTCGCCTCTCTCTTTGACTTTTTTGGTCAGGTTTGGGTTTCTGTGATATTTTTTGCCAAACCAGATGCCGTACCATGTCTACTTGACCTCGGGTTGAATCTAACCTCTTATTCTCTCTCTCTATTTTTTTTTTTTTTTAAATCCTGCCCACCCACTCTCTACTGCTGACCAAAATAGAGCAGGCAAGATTCACTTGTTTGTTCGTGCTATTGTAATCTTTGCCGAAAAAAGTAAAAGGAACACAAACGAATACATAACTAAATAAATGACTCGGAACTTCTAACTAACTTTGTTTATCTGCCACAGGAAGACGCTGCACCACACCAGGAAGACGCTGGCATCCTCTGAACTTTGTATTATATACAGTGTCTGTTTGGGGACAAAAGGGGTTTCCCCAGGCAGACAGCACAAGCAAACACTGGCCTGCCACTTGGCAGGGCCAAGCCAATCACTACAAGCAGAGCAGGCTGACAATAAACACAAAGGTCTAATGGCAGTGGTCTGCATATAGAATTATTAATAACTTGGGAAGCATGCATGGTTGCAAGACTCCAGCCATGCAACAAACATTCATGTCTTCATTTCGATTTACATAAAGATTTATTTTACTCTGATGCATGTGAAGGTGAGTAATTCAAATAACTGTCAGTGTACCATTTAACATATATTAATGCACCATCGATGCACATTTTCCATGTTTTCTTATCTAATATACAGGTATCCAATTTTTATCCAATACAATTTAATTTCTCGAGTCATATTTTTGAACTGCCAAATAATCTCTCTTTTTTTTTTTTGCAAAGCCATATTAGCTCGTTTAAAACACAGTGAGCACTGCAATAGATTTTCTCATTAGAAATCAACACTGGCCTTCCCTTTTTATAGGCTGCACCACTGGGGGACTGTAAAGCCGAAGGAGCAGCTGTGGGGGTATGGTTACCTGTAATGCTAGCTGTTGCATGTTATATTATTTACGCAGATCTGGACTTAATGGAACACATGTGCATCTGAAACCGACATTCTTCCCAGATTAGTTGAAAGCCGGCACACACCAGACTCTACCAATGAGAGGAATGCAAGGCCGAGACAGGCTTATGAGGAAACACTATCACTCATCTATGGTTTAAAATACTTGCAATGTATGTGTGCACACACACACACACACTGTCATGCCTGTACACACATTCTCTACTGATATATCTTGTACACAGCACTTTGTATAGTAAGCACTCAACAATGGGTGCACACTGACATCAGAAGATCAATAATAGAAAACATTACACTCGTTCAAAACAGTCGATCAGTCTTTACACCCTTAAAATGACTATTTCTTATGCTCTACTAAAAACTTGTCAGCTGTGTTGCATAAACATAATATCAGTCGGATTTATAGATGTGGTGGTCGAACACTCAGTAACAGAGTATGAATCACTTTTTCAGTGGTTTTTTTAAGAGTCTGAGAGAAAACCAGCTGCAGGATGCAACATCGGTTTGCATATTGCATTGTGATGAATCATTGTCTTTCATACACTTTTCACAGTATGGGATATAATTTTGAGGACAGATGTTACAGGTTCTTCTCATTTGTTCGTGATCCGTGATTCTAACACTTACTAGTGTTTGCGTTACGTTTTTAAGGAAAAGCTGAAAGTACATCTATATTTGGAGGGGTTGTATGTTCTGTAATCCTACTAGAATATTATTACAGCTTGCTTTGATTTTTTTTTCTTCCCACTCCTCAACTTTATGTAACTAAGTTTTCTTTGCAGGGAACTTGAAAAGGATTAACTGACATCTTTTGATGTTAATTTATCCACAGTCTCTCTGCTACCATCTGTGAGTTCCAGCCTGCAGACCTTGAAAACACTGACATGTAAGTGCTGTTTATTTCAAAGAGAAGGGTGTACAAAACTATATCAAAAAATAATAATAATAATAATGTGCTGAAAGAAAATGCATTTATATGTTTCTTGTGCTTAAAGCCGTTTCAAATTTAATAAACGCGTAATATAAATTTGGTTTAGATATTTCAGTAAACATTGAACTCCATTTAGCTGTATTTAAGTACTGTTATGTCTTTCTGCGCTCAGAAAGACATTTATGTTTTAATGTCGACTAAGGCTTAAACAGCTCGACCATAACCAGGACATGAAGCCGGGGGCTACCTGCCTCAGGCCAACGCTGCCTCTCAAACTACTGATCACACCATTGGGAATATCCAGCCAACGGCAGCATTTAAGCTGTGGCTGTTTATAGCTGACCGCAGCTTTTCCAGCGACTACATGTTCATTCCTACTGTAAACATGTCAGTTTGTATGATTAAGGCTGCGCCGGGAAGAAATGGCGTTATAACAATTCAACCAAATAATTATTATAAGTAAAATTAACAGTTTTTCCTTCATATTATATCTATACTTGCTTTGTACTTTCCAGTAAAAGCCAAGTATAGATAGTATAGCTTTGCACTTTCCGATCCCCTACACCCCTCACTTTGCCTCCACCCTTTGTCTTGTCTTGTTGCCTCATCTTGTGTTTACATTTCTCCAATAGTTTTTGTTCCACTAGTCAACACAGATCATAATTTACGGGTTGTAGTGCGTGTTTGTGTGTGTGTATCTCTCAACTCTCTATTAATCTGTATATTCGTTTAGCTCTCCATGTCTCTTTCATTGATTTTCAAGTCAGTTTGCAAGCATTTTACGAAATGAACGTGCCGTGTTAATTTGCAACTGCACGCTCCTGATTTTAAACACGGAAAAAGTTTAGCGCAAAGTGACAACGAGGAGGTAATGTTTGTATCTGTTTTCTAGCTACGCTCAAGCCAAGACGCCGTCTGCTGCTGGTGACAGAAATCACACAGTTTCTCAATAACGTGGTAATTCACTGTAATCCAACCTTGATCGGAGTGACTGCAGCCACGCCGTTTCGCCCGGTGAACAGTTGAAAATGTTGCGAGAACTATAACTAATTGCGAAAGTTGTGGTTATGCATTTGGCTTTTCCCTCTTCTCTCAAACTTTTATGACACTGTGTTTCTTTCTTGTATTGTTTTTTTCTGTTCGCATTTCTCATGCTTTCCTGACTTCTTGTGTCTACCTCAAGGCATAGAGGGCCGTGACAGAAAGTAGATTCTGTATCTACTGAAACAACAATGTAGAGCTTGGCTGCATGTTTTCAAGTGAGATAGGAGATACGACAGAGGCATCTAAAATTGTACCCAAGCTTAGATACTGCATACAGTCCACTGACTGGATTACAGAGTGGATTAAAGCCATAGTTAACTCTTCACACAGCAGAAAGAAAAGTTTTAGAATTTAGTCTTCAGTCAGAGATCAAGGATTGTTTTTTTTGGGGTTTTCTTTTTGTTACGGATCGTCTAAAAAGACTAAAAAGCTTACGTTCAAAATTAAAGTGAAGGTAATCAGGACAAGCCATCATTAAACTATATATATCTCTCATTTACATCAAAGGCAATTACAAAGATGCCACAAGGAACGTTATAACACTACACCCTTTGCAAAGGATAACTACTGCAATAAGTCTTAATGATAGAAAAATTAGCTCACTCTCTCCACCGTCATTTTGTCTCTCACGGTATTGCACACACACACACACACACACACGCGTGCGCGCACACACCTGCCCTTTGTATTATGCCTGACACAGAAGTGAGCGAGATGGAGTGCATTAATAAAGTGCAGTCAGAGCCCTTGCCCTCTCTGATTCAAAGAGAAGAAAAGGAACTTTTCATTTTCCTTTATCCTCTGTTTTTGATTATTTCCAAAACCCTTCATCTTTATAAGGCTGTTTCCTGAGGACAAAAAAAACCACAGTGTTACAACGATACAAGTTACAACCAACGGATGACAAGCAGAAGCAGCACCTCTGCTGTGCACTGGACACAACTAGCGTGTTACAGGCGGAAAACAGATGGCTGGGAGAAGCTTTAGCTAATACAAAAACAGGGATTTTGTCATTTCTCTTTTTTTCTACAAATGAAACATGCAAAGGCTGGATTACTTTAGCACAAACAGACACTGGGCAGAATGATTCTTTAATAAATTAGGATTGCTGAGGAGAGCAAATACTCCCGAATCTCAGACTTTAAAGTTCACTAAACTCAAAGGGAAAAACTGTGATATACTGTAAAAAGTTTCCATTAACAATACTGAGCTGTCAGCACTGCCACTATAAACATACTGCATGTTGTTACAATAGCTGTAATAAGTCATGAAAGGTAGTGCTGACATGATTCAACAATCAGACTGTAAGAAATACAGTAACCCACAATCATTTTCCAACTATATTATGTTAGTTATGGCTATAAATACTGAACTCTGTGGCACTGGCTCAAAAAATCTTTAAAAAATTCTTCATATCTCACTTATCTTAACTGCACTACTGTATAGTTCTGTGTAAATAATCATTCTGTACATACGATAATTTTTAATCCTACAACTGTTTATAACTTGCATAGTTCACATTTCTGTATAACTGTATATCTCATATTCTGTATAGTTTTTTTA
Source organism: Neolamprologus multifasciatus (assembly GCF_963576455.1). Classification (NCBI taxonomy): domain Eukaryota; kingdom Metazoa; phylum Chordata; class Actinopteri; order Cichliformes; family Cichlidae; genus Neolamprologus; species Neolamprologus multifasciatus. Next base: position 5,859,951 of record NC_140443.1, on the reverse strand, counting down.
TTTCATATTTATACCCTGTTCATAGCTTGTACTCACTACACCCTGTACATACTTATAGTTATAGAATATTCATAACATACTTCATACCGTGTACATTATAACATACCATAATAGACCCATTTCTGTAATATACTTACATATCTATATTATTGCTAATATATATTGTAATATATCTATATCACGGCTAAAGCACTTCTGGATGGATGCAAACTGCATTTCGTTGCCCTGTACCTGTGCATGTGCAATGACAATAAAGTTGAATTCTATTCTATTAAACCTGTTCCAGCTTCTCAAATGTAGGGTGACTTGCATAATATGATTTTAGAAGGAATATTTTGGGATTTTATGCAAAAAACACTTTAAATTCGACTTACTCTAACTGTCATTTCACCCTTCAAATGCTAAAAGCATTCGTAGTTAATACTACTGTAGTCAGACCTTGCAGTCTTTTATTTGCATCATGCTTTGTTCTCATGTATGTAAACATAGCAAGCTCTTGTTGAGTGGTAACTGACCTGGCTAAAGCAACAACGACATGTGTTTATTGCAAACCATGACCTCAGCAACTACAGTGCAGAGCACTGCTCGAAATGATAGAAAGCTTTAGACGCAGAGTTTTTAATTAATTAGTGTTTTGGGTTTTTTTGCTCATTCTTATCTAGAAACATCATTTTCACATAGTCTGAGCTCAAGAGGTAGTTACAGTACAATATCTGCGGTAGGAAACTCGGTTTCCGAAACATATTTAGAAGTTCAATCACACATCGTGGAACGACTGGGGCAGGGTTGGGGGATAAAACAGGCGTCGCTGTAAAGACAGAGCTGGGAAAGTTAGTGCAACGCAAGCCAGAAGAGAGAGAGAGATGGAGATAGAGAGATACAGAGAGAGAGTTAGTTGGGAGTTGATATGCTGACTACAGGCAGTTGATTTGGTTTCAGAGAGCATTGTTACGGTGCTTTGAATTAATGCCTCCCAAAGAGTCCAATTGTGATTCTTGGGCTGTGCTGACAGAATATTTGACAGCCCGGGTGAGCTGCTGATCTCAGCTGAATCCTCTGTTCTGAGTGTGTGCGTGTGCGCGCGCGAGCGTGCGTGTCACAACCAACACACGCACACACCTACACATGTTCAGATATATGTCGACGCGCCAAAACAGAAACTGATCCGACAGATTTATCAAATCAGAAGTGACAGTTTGCTTAGCTCTGACGCGCAAACACAAACTACTAAAGAATGCAAACAACTCTCGTACGCAGGTAAATTGAGCACGTTCAATTAATCGTGATGAAAAAGTTGTGACCGGCTGTTTTTTCCTCTCTCTCTCTCTCCTTCTTCTCCCTGCAGGAAACGTGCTGTCCCTCTGGGCTGCTGAATAAATAACAAAAACAGACAAGCCCAATGCTTCATTACAACAATAGGAAGAAAAAGAGACGCTCCATCAAAATAAATCCGCTGCACAGTACCAGTCCGCTCTGACAGCAGCACAACATCAAGAAACATTATTTGTCAAATGTAACAAACCGAGTTGCAGATGCTGCAGATGCATTAATTGTCGTCATCACGTTAAGTCTGGAGATACCTAAGTCATGTTACTCACTAATGCATCAAAGAATCTCTGTACATCTTTTTGTGTTTTCTGTGCTTTTCTTCACAACTGTTTGTCTCATCCAGTTCGCATTTATTAGACTAAATGAAATATAGTATTCGGTCTGAACTTGCTTCGGAAGAGTTGTCAAGGCTTTGTTTTGTAGAACTACTACACTGGAAAATTGCAATCTCTACCAAAAGCCTGCATTTTAGTCGATTAGGAAACATACATTTGTTGTAACGTCAACCAACAGTCTGCATGTGAAGCATTTGAGTAAACTGTCACATCGACTGATAGTCTGAATGTGATCTTACAGACAGAGTTCACATCTGTTAATTGCAGTGCAGGGTTGCCCCCGCTATCAACTGCATGAGTCTCCGCATCAGTCACATGAGGCGACACCACACGCTGACAGAACTTGAAACCTGACTTCACACAACGAGAAGAAATTCTTGTAATGCATCAGGGAAGGGATCATGATTCATATTTTAGAGTATAAAAACCTCTTAAATGCTTCGTAAGTGTGACTACAAATGAGGTATGAGACAACTACAATGACCGAAGTGGCAAATGAGTCAGTCAATATAAGTATTTATAGTTTGCACTAACTGTCCTTCCCCCTTTCGCCATGTGAAATCGTAAAAAGTTTAGTATCGGTGCGATTAAACTAAATTTAAGAGATCGTGTTTTTTTAAATTATGAGGTTCGGAGAGGATCCCACAGTGAAAACATGTTCTAACCTGAGAAGCCAGTACTTTAAAATTAACTGGTGAGAAATGATCAAAAAAAGGGGAAAAACAATAGGAGGAGAAAGATGCTAGCAACTAATAGCTGACTAAAGATTATATGTGCAGTGCAGGCGTTGATTTTGTGGATGGATGCTCCTTCATTTCTAGGTTTTCTCTTCTACCTCTCACTTTACCTTTGAGATCCATTTACAGCACCTCTCCACCTCACTGTCTCCCTCTGCTTTTACATCTTTCTCTCTATCTTGAGTGCTGTGCCTCACCCTAATTAGAAATTCCCCCTCCGACCAGCTGAAATTGAATTGCCCATCATTTGCATAATGATAGCTCACTGGGCTGATGGCCGATTTACCATGAGATGAAATGTAGCAATCACTTAAGAGAGTGACCATGAGGGAGTGTGGGTAAGCGGGTGCATAAAAAAAAGGAGGAAGAGAGTGAGAGAGAGACGGCGAGAGAGAAAGAGAGAGAGATGGAGGTGGGGGGGAGAAAATGTGAGAATAAAAAGGGATCACAAAGATAGAGTCAAGTAAAGAAAAAGAAAGAATGAAAGTCTGAAATCCGCCAGGTATTTAGGTTATTGTCTCACACTGCAGGCTTGCTGGGAGGAAGGCTGTGTCCTCAATATGACAGTAACTGGACACAACAAGGACACATAAGGGCGCATATGTAACACATTTTCTCTTTTACACGAAACCACTTGTGTCTTTAAACTCTAATTATGCCACGCCATGTTTCAAACAGAGCGACTCTTCTTCTGTTTTCCCACCGTCTTAAAGGTCGGGATTTCCGGCCGCATGTCTTCTAAGGGAATTAATATCCTCAATGAGTATTTCAATTTTTTTAAATCAGTAGCTAAAATAAGAGTCAAAGCAGTTGGCTGGGAGAAAATCAAACGCTCGATAAATGTATTTGCCTTTTCTCCTCACAGATACAAATTCAATAGACACACTTCATGAGGAAATAAGCGATGCAAGGTTGATCACTTCTATCCACAATTATGTTTCTTTGCTCTCAGAACAGGAATAAAACAGTCGAAAGCAAATAATAAATGTAGACGACCTCCATTGTTGATGTTAAGTGTTGAGCTGTTGTATACTATAATTAGTTTCTTGCGTAGATGCCTGCCACGTTCTGGCTTTTTTTTTCTTTCTGCACGAGATCAGGAACTCCTGAACCACCCACAGTTTATAAGAAGTGGCCACATTGTCAACTGTGTAGTTGTCAGTGAACGCCCTATCAGATGAACAACTGCCACACCATGTACAAATTACTGTAATCAATGATATGATAATGACCTTGTTGTCTCGCCTTTTCTGGGCCATCAATCTCACATTCCACTAGGCCTGGGAATTTGATTTGTAAAAAAACCCTAATAAATCTTGTGTCAGTGATGTCACGTAACTACAGGGAAATCTAATAAAACAGCCTGATCAGTGTGGTTAAGTGACAGTGAAGAAGCACGGGGGCCGAGGCTAATGCACGCGGCAGTCTAAAATCTCAACGCCGAGACAAAGTTACCACCGAGGGTCCTAAAATAATTGCTTATTCATGGGAGCGAGTGGGCTGAGACAAGTGGTATAGAGGTCATATTTGTTTCTAATAGCTGGAAGTCATATGTGGAACTATCAGGTTGGAAGCTCTGCCCGAAGCACGATAAGGCCACTGTTTATTGTCTAACTTCCACTCTCCAACCTGAGGAACCCAAGCCTCTCGCACAGGGTACTTTCCACCCCTCAGCCATTACCTCAAAGTGTGTTTATGAGCGCAGGAGAGTGTGTGAAGTATATATGCGCACATAAATGTGCATTTGCGTGAGAGAGCTCTCGTGAAAGTGCGAGCGTGGTCTTTGGTTTCCATCACGAGCCTTGACCTAATTAAAATGTCATGTCAATGCTCAATAACTGACAAGTCATCAGCAAGCGCACCGAAACAGTGCTCACAGCACTCTCAGCGCTCGAATCATTTATTCAATTCTTCAATCTCTTCTTCCTCTGTCCATCTCTACATAAGTGATCAGTGATCAAATGTCGCATGTTAAAGTCAGCCAGCCCAGACAGGAGGGAGTTAAGTCTCTTATCTCTCCTCCCCAGAAGAAATTCCAACTAGAGGCCTCGCTCTGCTGGTTTCCTGCCTTCTTGCCCAATGCCCTATTTTTACTCATTGGGGCTCTAGAATACCAGGGGCAGCTTTTTCCTTGTCACTAACATATTTCCTGCCATTCTCACTCTGACATTTCTCCCTTCAGCACGCTTCGCTCAAATCGTTCCCCCTCTTTATGGGTCATAACCTTTCATTCAGGGATGTTCATATTCAAATGTACCTGCTGAAGCCGGAGCTGCTGCACGCTCAACCATCATTCTGATAGGTCTTTTTTTTTCCTGTTTTAAGTAGGTGTTAATTTCACATCTTTCTGAGTGCTGCCAGAGACAATCAGTTCCACTCTGCTGTCAGGCTGTCTGTAGCATACCAAGGCGAACGCACGGGAGCTTTGGTGCTTTAGACTTTTGATAAATAAAGTCAAACTGTTGTCTCTCGATTCAATTCAGTTCAGTTCAATTCGATTTTAGTGCCAAATCCCAACAATAGTTGCCTCAAGGCACTTTATACTGTAAAGTATTAGGGGTGGGGGGAAAAATCGATACTGTGTAGTATTGTGATATTTTGTTTGCTAATAATGTATCGATACAGGGACAGCAGAAATCGATATTTTGTTACAAAAAAAGTTGTTTTTTTTCTGAGCAAGAATCCTGACATTCCTTCACTGTCCAAATGTGTTTAACTTGTTTTTTTGGCAGCAATAAACATGACAGTTTACTTATTTTCATTTAAGACATGTTTCATTTTAATTAAGTTTAAAACTTTTTTATTTAATGTAAAATTATATTTAGTTTTAATTTACTTTCAAATTCTTCAGTTGCTGAAGGGGCTGCATAGTTTTCATAAACTGCATAGTTCAGAATAGCTATAATTGTACCAGATGGTTGATTCAGTTAAGTTGGACTAGACTGTAATACAAACCGTTCAGTTTGTCAACAATAAAACGGAAATGAGAGAAAGACTGAGTGTGAGACTTTGATATTAGATAAAATGAATATTGATAAAGTTTACCTTGATGTACAGAATATGAATATCGCAAAATATTTTAAAAAATTGCAATAATATCGTATCGTGCGTTAAGTATCGTGATAATATTGTACCGTGGGATGTATGGTGATTCCCACCTCTATAAAGTATAGACCCTACAATAAGACAGAAAAAAAAACCCTACAGACCAGATAAGGTGAGCCTATCTGTTCTTTGCAATAACATAAAAGTGCACAGCAAATTTCCACATTCTCCTGACTCTTTTATCGAAAGAACTTATTTATTGAAACTCTGATCAGCTATTAACCTTTCGCTACGACAATGCTACATTGTGACAGATCAAACTGTCCTGCCAAAGCTATAAATCAAGACAGGTTTTATAGTGGCTCCCCACTTTATTGAAGTGTTTCATAACCGTGACAAGATGAAGTCAAACGGTCTACTTCAGCCCATGGAACAAAATGCGAAGTGGAAGAGAATTCAAAGTAAGATGACCTAAAATACAAGAATGAATGGCAGTTTAATGAACGCCCGGGGAGACATGATATCAGTGGCTGGCTCTTTCACAGGAGCTTTCATCCTATTCATACACCAACATAGTGGAAATGCAGGTGGATCGATGCTGGTTAAAAACACTAATGGCACCTAAAGGGAGCACACTTAGCTACTGTGTTTCTTTCTCACCAAGGTCTGATCACTACTATTAATGGAATGCAGCTCTCAGTAAAGAATATCCAGCCAGCTACAGGTGAAAAAAAAGGCCCATTGTCTGATTTTCAAGGCTACTCTCCTTACAAACAGTGGCGCTGACATTCTAGATGAAGAGAGTTTGGCTCCTCATTCATATCTGCAGCAATAAATATGCTGATTTTCATTCAGTTGAGTGGGATATCATGAATCCAAGACGGTGGACACCTGTGCTCAAATCACACCGTCTTATTGTACTGCTTGTTTTTTGTCCCTTTACTGGCTGCATGTGTGAATACCAATATTATTTCCCAGTAAGAGATAAATTGTATTGAATGGTTGCCAGGCTGCAGGAGGGAAGACTGCTCAGCTGACTAAAAGAGCAATTCTCCATTTTTATCTCGCCATCATTGTGTGTGAATGTGCGTGCGTGTGCGCGTCTGCGTGTGGCTTAATGCCATCCCACAGATGTGAGTCTATACGTGCATATGTATGTTTCATTTTGACAAGAAGCAGAATGAGCCAGAGCTTGCTGCATGACTAGGCCATGTGAGGAAAAAGTTCACGTGATGCAGGCAAATACAGCCAGTCTTCAGCAGGATGGAAAGACTGTAATCAAACCATAAATCAGAAATCACTGAACTGCCATGCACCCAACCCTCTCTCTTTCACCCTCAGTTTAGTTACTGCCTCCTCTGCTCTGCAGAGCTCCCCGTATGTAATCTTATATACAGCCATGCACACAATGCTGGAAGACGGGGAAATGAAACGAAACATGCATAAAGGTTTCTATCATCTGAAGGTGCAAGAATAAAGGTCATGTTCATACCTTAATTCGGAAATCAGCAGTCAGATATTAGGATTTTTGCATGTCCATATTTGTCTAGCCATGACTTTCGTAGTGAGCCACCTGGTGTGCTGTAATATCAGGCGAACAGTGGGGTCATTGTGAAGTAGCTGTGTGATATCAAGGAGAGTGACCCATTTAGAGCCCAGCTACAGAGCTGACAAGCTTCTGTTATGTCTAGGACATCTGGAGGGCTGGAGCCACTCACTCCACTGAACTCCACATACAACCCAATCCTTTCCAGAGTGGAAAAGACATGTGACATGATCATGGATATTTGACAAGCTCACCTATACAGTAGGTACTATTCAGAGGCGAGGGGATATGAAGCGGTAATGACACAGATGACTGAAAATTTGGAAGCGATTCAAAAAAAAATTTATGATGCCGTTTGGCCCATCTCGCAAAGATTTTCCAAGACTGGAATAAGGGCACAGTGCGATCCGCTGCTCAGCAAAAGTTTTCTGCAAAGATCAAGCGATCAAGGGAGAAGTTCTATCTCATTATTTAAATGAAAATTACTTTTTCAGTAGCTGATTCAATCTGGTGATGTTTAAAAGAGGTCTTGTATAATTTGCAAAATCACTTAAGCAGGAGAAATAGACTGTGGGAAGTAAAACTAAAGAACACCCAGTTAAAAAGAAATGTTACTATTCGTGTATCATACACGATGGTGTCCAAAACAACTGAGATTCGTCCAATGAAGCTGCAGCGTGCCGCATTATATAAACGAATACATGAATGCATAATGAGAGGCCAAAATGAGCCAAGGAAAGCACTCTGAACAAACCCCCCAGGGGAAAGGAAATTATTCCGAATAGACGAGGACACAATTCAAATAATATTGGTCGGAGAAACTTTTTTCTCTCGTTATTTAAAATCCATGCTTTAAATATAAAAACCAGAACTATCCAACATGCACTGAGCGCACTTGAGCATTGAGATAAGGATTTTAATGGATCCGGTTTTTTTTACTCATTTCAAAGCTTTGCTTTCATATTGTGGCCTGAGGTAAGATTGCTGAGATTATATACTGTATAAGCAAAATGCTAGCTAACCTAATATATTTGATGGTTCAAATATGAGCATAATATGAGCATTTGCTCGCCACAGCATGCACAACGCAACGCCAAAAAGCTCTGATTATGTATACAATTCCACTGTCGTTTCACTTTTTGTAGCTCGAACAATAATTCTGTATCATGAGGTAATTCATTTTTGTGCGGCGAGGCAATTGGCTGCAAAGATTGAATCATCAACCCTTGTTTCATTTTCCATGTAATTAAATCAGCTATTGAAAAAAAAAATATGTAAGCTGGCATACGATTCAGGGGAAATTAGCATTTTTAATCACAGTACATTACTTTAATAACTCAATAAATCTGTGACAGCTGGAGCATCTGAGAATGTTGTCACAGCTACTTAGTTCTGCATTTGCAACTAATACAGGACGAGAATCAGCTCGAGAGAGACAGAGAGAGACCAAAATGAGAGAGTGGAGAGAAAAGAAATCCGGCTAAGTGGGACTGAGAGGATGATAATGCAGAGGAATGGGAACAAAAGCATGGCAGGTGAGGTGAACAGAGCCAGGAAGAAAAAAAACATCACTGCAGACTTTGGCACAAAACGGGGTTCGGCACTTGTCTTCCCTCGTTCAGTCATTAACCGTTAATCCCCAATTAGCTTATTTGTCGCCTCTATGCCATACATGACACCCGCTTACTCTTCGTGTTGCTTTGTTGCTTTGGTATGTTTGTGCAGCTTAATGACTGCAGTTGCCAAATACACTAAATAAAGCTGAAGGACTAGGGAAAATTTCATTTAATTATGAAAGGATGTCAGGAATGGGGGATCATCTAAATGCAAACAGCACACAAGCAGGCTTGAATCTAGTGTTTCTCACAGATTACTGGATAGTTTGTGAATTTTTTGCATGTGGTTCTAATCCTGCTTCCAGTGCAATTCAGTTGTCCTTTTCATTCAGTTGGAAACCTTTGCAAGAGGGATTTTATTTATAAAAGATTATATTAAATGCACCAATATTATATAACCATATCAACAATACAACATTACACTTAATTAACTTTGTTATTGATGCTCATTTGTACTTTTACTTTTGGTTTTGGGAAACTAAAACACAGTGAGATAACTAAGAAAATCACCAAAACCTCAGATTTAAGAGGATAAATCCAGCAATGTAACTACTACTCAGTCATCAGAAGTATTAGCCGTTTATTATCTGTTGATTGTGCGATTGCTTAAGCAAGGTGGTGGGTGGAGTTCACTCAGTTGAACTGCGCGACATTACTTGGTGGCAGTCAGCCTTCCTGGCCTCTGTTGGTTTTGTTTTGCGAGGGCTATCTTTAGTTTCCTTTTAGTTATATAAAACAAATGTATTTATAGCTACAGATGATGTGTGGTCTCCTATCCATTGTCCAGCTTTGAGTATTGAACAATGCAGTAACATAAATAACAACTTTACCTGCAGCTTTTCCTTTTAACGAAGTGAATTTTAGCGTTTGAAAAGCAAACAAATCCCCAGAAATTCTCACTCTGAGCTGTCTTGACAAGTGCTTTTCTATATAGTTTTAGAAACATGTTGCTTAGTGTGCAATCACACTGTGGTAAGAACATGCAGAACAACGACTATCATGAAAATAACAGTGAGTGTCAGCAGGTGCATAAGCACAAATGAAAGTGAGAGCTGGTGTCACGTCAGCACGTGCATGCTTGGGAAAAGGAACTGCCTCCTCTTGCTCGCATGTTTATATGTGACAATGTGCTGTCCAGGTCCACTTATTTTATTATTTTTATTCAGTGTAAGTTTACAAAATTGCTCAACGAGCTCTTTTTGTTCTCTGCCTGCCAGATAAAGATTTATCTTTCAATCGCTTCCTCTCTAGAACGTGTTTGTTTTGTAGTTGATTGCACAATCGCAGGGCTGCAACAGTAGAAACCTACATTTT